>NC_046158.1:150217761-150517761 GCF_011064425.1 Rattus rattus | reverse complement strand
GTGAAACTCTTTCCATCTACCTGCTCTTCAGAGCCCAGCTTTGTCTTTTACCAATTTCTGGAGCTTGGGTTCTCTGCCCTCCATGCCGGGGCCCCAGCTCTCCAAGACACCAGGGCTGTGCTACCCACTTTGGCCACTTGGATTCCGGTGACTTTGGGCCACAGAAATACACACCCATGCATGTCACAGGATAAGGTGCTGGATCATACCACAGGCAATGGTTGTTGCCTGATGTCCTCACCTGCCCTTTTATAACTGCTGTCCTCTGCCCATCCGTGGCCCTTTGGCAATTACCCATGTGGCCCTAGTCCCCCGTTGTACTCTGGGTGGCTTAGTTGTGTATGATCCTGACTCACAATGGGGACACAGTGGGCTTTGTTACAGGTGGTTCTGATGTTGGGAAGGTCAACCAGGCCTCTAAGGCCCTGCCACCTCACTGTGCTGCAGAACTGGGTGAGGTTGGAAGCATGCAGTTTGCTTCTGTACATAAGGTACATAAGGTCACTTGTCCTTGGCAAAGCCAACATACAGTCCTCTTCCTTGTCTCTCACCTTAGCACTGGAACTGGAGCTGCTCTGGCCTTGTGTAATTTTGGGATAAAGGGGCTGCGCTCAGGCTGGGTTGTTCTTCTCTTTCTCAGAACTCAGGCTCCATCTTTGAGATGGAGTCAGGGCACTATTCAGCTGGCCCCTTGTCTCCAGGTCTCCTGTCCCTGGGACATTATTCTTGACTACTCTTGGCCTCCTATTTCTATCTGAGACTGAAACCAGCTTCCCAGAGCACCAGCTCTGTGCACTAACTAGTAGGCACCTCTGCCTCTTGCTGGAGGATATAGGCTGAGCACCCTGGGAGACTGCACAGCCTTTCAAAGCCATTGGCCAGGGAGCAAAGTGCTAGCTGTTTTTCATTGTTCAGATGTTTTACCTGAGAAACAAACTGTTGCCATCACATCCTCAGACCTGCTAGTGCCGTTGTGTGCAGTTTTGAAGGCGTAAATGGTACAAGATGCCGTCCCAGTTGTACTTGGGAGTTTCAGGTCTAGGCCAAGGAACAGGCCAGCTGGGCACACAGAAGGTAATACTTCAGAGTAGGGAAGGACATGGATGCCCCTGGGTATCTGGCACTTTAGCCAGTGGGCAGGCCACACCCTGTACCTCCCAGTGGTCCATCCTGCAGTGCATATGAGCCAGGTCTTGGAATCAGTGACAACGCTTTCTGCAGTGCTGTGGTCACAGGGTCCCTTCAAACAGCCCTGTCCAGCATCTTGACAGGCCGAGGGGCTCGGTGTACAGATTTCTTTCTGTGAATGCCAAGAAACTGAGCAGAGAGCCTTCTTAAAACCCACCCTAAGGGCTACCAGGTCCATGTGCCCATGGTAGGTTTGGGACCCAGCAGATGCTAGCCTGACCCCTCCTCCCTTAGCTATGTAGGTACATGTGGTAGAGGTTGGCTGCTCTTGGCTCAAAACAGGAGGAACCAGTAGCTGTCTACCACCCACCAGGTTTCTAAGATGCCACGTGGAGACGGGGTCCACCCCATTCTCTTCAGAAATAGCAGCTTGTTTTCTCTGCTGGCATGTGTCCAAGCAGCGAGAGCAGACTGGTAACTGAAAGCACATAGGAACACGAGGCAGTGAGCCCAGGGGAGGAACCTTCTGGTGACCCTGCTTCTCCATCCTGCCTTCCCAGCTGTCCACCAGTTTCAGAGGAGGTGCCGTGCTCCCTCACCCAGGCACCGTCATGTGCAGTGGCTGGCCCTGCTTTAGAGCCATGCAACACAGGCCGGTGAGTGGTAGAGCTGCACTGCTTCCACAAGGGGAGGCAGAAGGCTCTCCTCACAAGCCTGGCTTGCTTTCTTCTCTATCTGTGGAGGGTTTTGGAAGCCCTAGTTTTCTGCTGTGATTTAGGGAGGCCAGGTTCAAGGTCCCTGGGACCTTTGCTGCTTTGGGAGGGGCCTGGGGTCTGAGCTAGAGGGAAGCTTGTCATTCTTCGGGAGCTTTCCTCTTGCCTGTCTGCTCCCCTCACCCCACCGCTGAATTGGGGAGGGGTGTCCCAGGCCACATCACTGGATAGTTAGAAATAAATTGCTGTGCAATCAAAGCTGACCTCTGTTGTGTCACGTGTTTGTATACTCCTAGGTATGGCTCTGGGTCCCCAGACAGCAACAGGCACATTCCAAGAAGTGCAGTGTTTAGGAGTACAGCTCTGGCTCTCAGTGAACAACACTTGAGGCAGAGTGCTCACGCTAACCATGACTTCCTCCCAGGTTATCAGGAAGCCATTGCTCAGGGCCTGCTGCTGCTTGACTGCGTGTTGGTTTTTGACAGCAGAAAATGGAGACCTTCTCCACGATCCGCAGCTCATGCACGCACACTTCCTGAAGGAGCTGCAGCCAGCACCAAGTACTGGTACAAGCAGAGCCTGACCGCAAAGCTCAGTGGTCAAAAGCCATGTTTTCTGGTTCTTTCCAGCTCTGAGACTCCCCCGCCCACACCAGCTACCCAGAGAGTGAGAAACAGTCCCTGTCCGTATCTCCCTAGCACCAGCCACAGGATGCAGGTATGAGGCCCCTCTGCTGACATTGTGTGGCCTCGCCATATCAGGGAAGGCTGCCTGAGTGTGACATCTGATGGGAACTCAACCAGCCTTGAAGTCAGGGCAGACACTGGTGAAGAACAGGTCAGATACCAGGATGCCCTGGGGGTCCTGAAGATGGCTAGAGGTTTTTCTGAGTAGTGTCAGCCTGGAAGAAAGGCCTCAGTTCCAGGCTGGAGACATGGCTCAGTGGTTAAGAGCACTGACTGCTCTTCCAGAGGTCCTGAGTTCAAATCCCAGCAACCACATGGTAGCTCACAACCATCTGTAATGGGATCCGATGCCCTCTTCTGGTGTGTCTGAAGCCAGCTACAGTGTGCTCATATAAATAAAATGAACAAATCTTTTAAAAAAAAAAAAAAGAAAGAAAGAAAGAAAGGCCTCAGTTCCACTGAAGGATACCACCTGATCAACTTCAGAGAAAGCCAGAAAGTAGAGAGGAGAAACAGGAAGAAATAGCTTCCATAGAGGCCAGAGCAGCTTTGGGGGGAAGGGTCCCAGAGCCCCAACCCAACCCATCACAGAGCTCAACAAGTCTGAGGAAGAGATATTTTAGTGCATACTAAAAACATTGCTATATGGGAGGCAGAGAGGCAGGGGAATCTCTGAGCTAGAAGCCAGCTTGGCTTACATAGCAAGTTCCAGACCAACCAGGGCTATACAGTGAGACCAAAATCAAACATACTGTCAGGCCTAGTGGTGCACACTCATAATCCCAACACTAGAGGCTGAGACAGGAAGAAGGCCACAATTCTGAGCCAACTTGAACTAACTATAAAGAGTGCCTTTAAAAAGGCAAGAACAAAGACACTACTAACACCCTTGAGTTCTCTATGTGTGCCACCATGCTTCTCTGGGTCTGCAGCTTTCCTAGGAAGAGAGCTGGGCTCACTCCCAGCTCCACACTCCTGTGAGCCCCTTGTTGAGGAATGGCCTCTGACCCAGGATGGCCGAGAGATCAGCACCTTGGAGAGCTGCCCACGGTTTCTTTCCCTTATATAAAACAAGGTGTAAAACCTGGGCCTGCGGCTACCTGCCATTCCAAGGCCTGGGGAGATGGGGGCGTCCTGAAGGTGGCAGAGCAGAAAGCACTCTTCTAGTTTCTTGAGACAGGGTGTCTCTGCGTAGTTCTGGCTGTCCTAGAATTCACTGGGTACACCAGTGTGCCCTCAGACCCAGTGATCTGCCTGCCTCTGCTTCCGGAGTGTTGGGATTAAAGGCACAGGAGGCCAGGAGCCATCTCTCTCAAGTGGATGCTAGGAACCAAACTCCTGTGTTCTGAGAGCAGCAAGCACTTTGTATCACTAAGCTATCTCTCAAGTCCTACACCTGGCATTTTAACTTGGGTTCCGGGGAACAAATCAGGTTCTCTTAGGAGGCAACGTTCAACCAAATGAGCCATCTCCCCAAACCAGTTTTTGTTTCACATGAAGCTAAGACATCGTGGTGTATACTTAGAATCCAAGCATCTGGGAGACTCGAGCCAATGGACTGCTTCAAGTCTGAGATCAACACAGTCTCCATGGCGGATACCAGCCAACAATGACCAGAGAAAATATTTATGTGGTATGTGTATTCATTCATTTCTGTGTGGTTTTTCACATGTCTACATTCAGACCAGCCAGGGAGGTCCTTTTCTAGAAATGAAATGATAGAAATGAAAGATCCCATTGCTAATCAGAACCGGGGTGCTCCGTGTTAGTGTGAGTGAAATGACAGCTAAGCAGGAATGACTCTCCAGAGGGCAGGACCCCACATGCCTCCTGCTGAAGTACAGTCTGTCTCTCGTGTGTTCTGATGAATGCCAAAGAGCCAGAGTGCATACCACTCCATACTAACAGGACGGCAGACAAAACTAGAGCTGTTACAGAAGGAACATCTGACCAAGTTCCAGATGCTTCCCTAAGAAAAGCAGCAAGCCAGGGCCACCTTAGCATAGAAAGGGCTTGTATTGGCTAGCCTTTTGTCAACTTGACATAAGCTGTTGTCATTTCAGAAGAGTATGAGTAAATTACCTTTATTAGTAAAATGCCCCCACCTGTGGCCTGTGGACAGGCCTATGAAGCATTTTTTGTCTGTTTAGCCCTGGCTGTCCTGTATAGGCCAAGCTGGACTTGGAGATCTGCCTCTCCCAGAGTTGCTGGCATTAAAAGTATGCACCACCCCCACTGGCATATGGGACATTTCCGTGATTGACACGTGAGGGCCCAGCCTACTGTGGGTCGTCCCACCCTTGGGAAGTGGTTCCAGATACTTTAAGCAAGGCAGTAAGCAGCATTCCATGGTGGCCAGAATTCAGGAGACGATCCCTGCAAGAGGATCACAAGTTTAAGGCTGGCCTGAGCTATTCAGTGACAGTCTCAAACCCCTCCCCTTACACACATGAGCAACACTAACTGGACTCAGGGTCATTGTGATGGTTTGCATATGCTTGGCCCAGGGAGTGGCACTATTAGAAGGTGCGGCCTTGTTGGAGGAAGTGTGTCACTTTGGGGGTGGGTTTGGAGACCCTCCTCCTAGCTCCTCCTAGGATGCTGAGTTTGTTCCTGGCTTCCTTCGGGTGAACATGTAGAACTCCGCTCTTCCTGCACCATGCCTGCCTGGATGCTGCCATGCTCCCACCATGATAATAATGGACTGAACCTCTGAAACTGTAAGCCAGCCCCAATTAAATGTTATCCTTTATAAAACTTACATGGTCATGGTGTCTGTTCACAGCAGTAAGACCCTAACTAAGACAGTCATTAAAGAAACAAAGACATGGAGCGGGAAGGGAACATGATAAAGAGATTCTGGGGAGAGGTGATATGATTGAAATATACTGTGACTGGGGGTGGTGGTGGTGGTGGTGTACACCTTTGATGCCAGCACACTCAGGAGGCAGAGGCAAGTGGATCTCTGAGTTCAAGGCCAGCCTCTTGGACAGAAGGAGTTCCAAAACATCTAGGCTACACAGAAACTTGTCTCCAAAAAAAAAAAAGGAAACAAAACCCTACTTAATGGGGCTAAATAGATAGGCCATCAGTTAAGAGACCTATCAGTTGCTCTCACAGAGAGGAGTCCACTCCATTCCTCACATGGAGGTTCTGAGTCATTGATCTATAGCTTCAGTTCCAGGGATTCCACACGCACTTTTGGCCTCAGTGGGCACAGCACGCACCGAGAGCACAGACAAGTGCACAGGCAAAACACCCTTACACATAAAGAGAGCTTACGCATGTAAATTAGGACTAGGCCCCTGAATGACCCAGCAATAACACATCACCTTCCATGTAGGTAGGCCAAATGTGTCAGAACCAAGCCAGCTCCTACTCAGGTACTGAGCTAACCCACGGTGGTACCTGCAACAGCACATGCAGATAGGAAGGAATTAGGGAGAAGCAACCGATTCCTAGGAAACCAGGAAAGTAGGCCATGTGACAGCAAGATTGGACTAAGCAAAGCTCAGGCACTTGCAAACCAGCTTCTATGAGTCACTATATCCATGAGCTCTGGGTTTAACCAGAATCCTGCCTCAATGAAGGTCTTTAATATATGCACAAGCATGTGCAAACCTGCACGCACATTCACACACATAACACTCAAGAAAAAATGGGAAACTGAACTGGGACTCCTATGTTCTGTAGGGCAGCCTCAGTGGCAATGGCCATTTAACATCCATCTTCTGGGCTGGGACAGACTTGTCCAGTGGCACATCATTTGTCTAGCACACACAAGTCCCTGGATTCACGCCTCTACATGCCCCAAAGGTCAACATCTTGCAGTGTGGGGAACTTGAGCTTGATGCAATAAAACATACACACATGAAATACTTTTTTAGGAAGTGTGTATGGCTGTCTGGCCTGCATGTATGGATGTACACCATGTACATACCTGGTGCCTACAAAGGCCAGAAGAGGGTGCCCTAGAACTGGAGTTAGAAATGGTTGTGAGCGATGATGTGGATGCTAGGAATTGAATCTGGGTCTTTGGAAACAGCCAATGTTTCTTTACATCTTTTTTTTTTTTTTTTTTTCTTTTTTCTTTTTTTCGGAGCTGGGGACCGAACCCAGGGCCTTGCGCTTGCTAGGCAAGCGCTCTACCACTGAGCTAAATCCCCAACCCGCAGCCAATGTTTCTTAACAACCACTGCACCATCTTACCACCTGCCAAGTTTTGTTTGTTTTGTTTTGTTTGAAAGTTAAAAAAAAATCTTTGGCTAGATGTGGTAGAACATGCCTTTAATGAGAAAACGTCAGAAGGCAGGGGAGAAGGTGTGTCTGTAACAGTTATTTCTCCTGGAGGACAAAGTTCACTTTGGGGAAATGGGCAGCCTGACTCCTGGGCCTGGCTCCCATCTTTCCCAGGTGACCAGGCAGCCATATCTGAGTCCTGTCACTTGAGCTAACCATGGTGTCTAGACCCGAGCATACTGCAAATGAGGGAAGCCACAGAAGGGGCTGTAACACCATAAACACTTCATTTAACAATGGAAGACACTTTATTATTTTTTTAAAGTCTCTCAACATTTCAACTCTGTAGAAATCAAATGCAAAATATGTGCATTTTTAAATTAGCATATACTCAACTATCTGGATCACAGCACTCTCCTACAGTGAGACACACCTCGGAGGGAAGAGGCCTTGCCAGTCTGTACACAGTATTTCCTGGTGGAAAGCACACTGGACTTCCTGAGGCAACCTGTCCCCCATCTTAAGAGAGTCCCTGCAATGCTGGAGTAACTGGAATGGAAAACCAGAGCTCTCAGGAAAGGGCCAGGCATTGCCAGTTCTGAGGTGTGGAACATCAAAGAGCTGCCCAGGAAGGCCAGTCTCAGTAATAAAATTGCCCAAATCCAGCTGTATATACACCTATCTACATGTGGTCTATCAGTTAGAGATAAAAAAGAGTCATAGAAGATTTGGAAAACCTTAAAATCGCTCCAGTAAGTTGGAAGACCACCAGCAAATTCACAGTGGCTCAGGGTTTGGCCAGAGTCAAGCCTGCTCCAGAGCTGAATGCCTGCCTTTGGGAAAACTCTACTTAGACATAGATCCCAAACACTGGACAGCACAACTGCCTATGGCTAAAGTGTGTTAGCACTTCACAAGGAAGTGACAGCCTCAAATCCCTGCCCTGCCCCTCTCCCTAAAAAGGAAAATCCAGAAGTGGGATTTATACCAGAAAGCGTGGATACTTGGCTGAGACTGGAGAGGCATCTATCTAATGAGCACACACCACCTCTGCCCACCCTAGTGCAAAAAGACTGAGAGCCGTGCTGACAGCCCTGGGAATCAGTGAGGAAGGCAAGATGAGGGGAAGGACCCCACCACCTGAACTTCCTTCTGAGATTCGAGGTTTAGGGTGCAAGATTCATGCTCAGCAGGCACCAAGACCAGAGCTATGGATGTGAGGGCTGAGGTCCCCACCTTGTCCCTGAGGTCTTTGCAGACCCCGGCACCATGCTAACCCCATGTGCACACTGGAGGTAGGTGTATAATACTTACTGTAGGGAAGACAGTAGCTCTCTACCACCATGGGAAGAAACATGGGCTTTATCAGTCCCTACCCCGAGCTCCCACCGGGAAAGGGCACGCAGCCCCCCTTGGAAGACTAAAGAGCCCGGGGCACCTTTATAAATATCATGTCATTAATTTCTTTCACCATGTTGAAACACACAGCAAGTTGAACACTCATTTAAAAATAAACCTCAAATTCTGTATATACAATACAGTAAAGGGGTTATGCAAACAGAAGGGACGCCGTCCTGCCATGGAGTCCACTTTCCAACTGCCAAGCAGAGCTTGCCAACACTGTGGGCTGACTGAGTGGAGCTGGCAAGATGGCATTCAACTAACACTGGACTTGGCTCCCCTTTAATACCAGTTGGAGGGAGACAAAGGGTGGGGAC
The DNA here is from genome assembly GCF_011064425.1 of Rattus rattus. Lineage (NCBI taxonomy): Eukaryota > Metazoa > Chordata > Mammalia > Rodentia > Muridae > Rattus > Rattus rattus. The sequence continues at coordinate 150,509,277 of NC_046158.1, read as the reverse complement.
ATCTGCCTAGGGATCCTTGTATCAAGGGAGCAGAAAGAGAGGCGAGCCATCAGAGGCCCGGTGTGGCAGGAGGGCTCATTTCACAAGCCAGCAGGCCTCTAGCTCGCCACTCCTGATGAGGATTTGAAAGTGACCCCAAAGGCTCCTTCCCAGTCCAAGCTGGCTTTGCAGTGGGGGCAGGTGTAGCAAGAGTCCCGAGACCTTATTTCAAGGGAACCAGAACCAGAACCCAAACCCAAACCGGCTGAGCAGGGAGTGGAGAGGTCAGCAAAGTGACTGGAAGTGCCATCCTGTCCCTGACCACACAGCAGCTGCCGGCTGGGATGTGGTGTGCCAAGTGAGCTGTGTGACAGAGCAGTTAGCCCTGGCGCTTCCATGGTCAAGCTCAAGTCTCTGCTCCCTTCCAGCACAGCTCTGCTGCCTCTCAACCAGAGGACCAAGCCAGGTCAGTGGTGTATAGCCCTTGTAGCAGAAGATGGGGGGCGGGGCCTATCTGTACACGGGATGGGAGAACTGGGTGGATTTGTAATTCAGCTGATTGTTGGGCATGAATTTGTGCAGCTCACTCTTTCTGCAGCAGGGGTCGTAGTGGTAGGCGCCGAGGCAGGGGTCACAGGAAACTTTTGAACACTGGGTGCAGGTGTTGGTGGCACCTGCACGGTTACAGAAGCCACAGCGGGAGGTGGCTGTGGTAGAGGGCTTGGGCTTTGAGTGGACAGTTGCCAGCCGGTCAAGGCCCTGAGTCTGTCCCACATATTTTTCCCGCATAGATGCCCCATGGGCCAGGCTGTCGTGTGCAGAGGCCTTGCTGGGAAAAGCGCTGGGCTTGGAGGCTGAAGGACAGACACTGTCACAGCGCTGACAGAGGGAGGAGCTGCAGGACAGGCCGCAGTTTTGGCACTTGGAGAGGGCAGACTCTTTGGTGGGGGGGTGAACGCCAGGTAGATGGAGGGCATCATTTTGACCAGCCATATATCCGACCAAGCAGAGCATCCTGCCTCCGGGTAGGTGGCCCTGGGTCTGAATCCGTGTACAGGTCCACGCCATCCTGAGTGGGGAAGCACGTATATGAAGAAGGCCAAGGCCGTTGATGGGGGGAGATGGAGGAAGGTCATCAGGGCTACCATGGGGAGCTGGACATGGTCAGCAATGAGGGGGATGGGCGGATGATCTCATCCTTCAAGTCTTCCCCTACATCCATAGCCAGGGGCTCCTTGCGCAGACTCAGTGAGGCCTTTGAGGGGGGCTTCCTGCTTTCCCAGTAGCTGTCGTAGGCATCCACTGACCTGGAGGGTTTGGTCACTCGGGGCTTGTAGTAGTCCTTGGCTGCGCGCTCACTGGCTGACTTCTGGAGTGCCACACGAGCCATGGAAGTGGTCAGGTGCTCTCGACTCTCAGCCCGCCTCCGCAGGGCATCTGAGCACCCACGTGCATCCTCTGTGCTGCTCTTGCGCTCAGTCACCACGTCCAGCTCTGAATAGCCCTTGTCCTTTACCTGCGAGTGTATTCCCAGCATCTGCTCACACTCGACCTTGGCCAGGAAGAGCTCAAAGGAGACCATCTTCACCTGGAGGGACTCCACAAGCTCTTTGAGTTTGTACGCAGTCCCCAACTCAGGTTCGTAGCCCATGAACTTTAGAATGGCTCGGATGTCCTTCTCCAGCAACGTGGACTTGACATAGTAAACAAAAGGGCCCGTGTAGGTCTAGGGAGAAAGTGGGCAGGAAAAAAAGAGGCATGCTATAGCGAGGCCTGTTCAAACCAAATGCAGAGCGGGACCAGCAGGGAGGGATGGGGGCTTCTGCCTGTAGACCACAGGCAAGAGCACACTAAATGCACACCACCAAGCCAGGAATGCACGTGGCCCCTGTGGGGCCAAAGAGACCACCGAGTTTGTGTGTAGGTATGAAGGCTCTGTTCCACAGGAGGACGTACAGGGATGGGATTGAGGGGATGTGCTAAGCCTAATGGAAGATGTGCATTTTGAGCCTTCTGTCAAAGTTTCAAGAACACACCGAGGTAGGGACATGGCTCAGGGTAAAGCATGCACCACAGACTTAATCCCAGCACCACAGTAAACAAGTAAACGAATGGACCGTGCCAGGGCTCCAGCCTGGCTTATTGCAGTCTCTACTCACCCGTGCCCCTGCTATGGAAAGCGAGACTCTCTCACCCCCACCCCCAACACGCACACACACCCACCCCTTAACTGGGGCTTTGGTCCACACCAGCTCCCAGCTGCTTAGAGCCCATGCGCTGAGAACAGGGACACGTGCACTCAGGAGGGAGCAGCAGGCAGAGGCGGCCACCCCACCTCACCTTGATGCTGCGGAACTCCTTCTTCCAGGGGAACAGGAAGAGGTTGATGGCCATTGTCTCCAGCATGCTGAAGGCGCAGTGCAGAGCGCTCAGGCTGGAGCTACTCAGCGAGCGGAGGGAGCTCTCCACCACCTCATAAAACTGGATCAGCCGAAATCGATATAAAGGGTCCACCTTGTGCAGGCTGAGCAGGGTGGCAGCTGCCACGCGCAGGTACTCATCGCTGCCAGACTGTTTGCCGGGGGTGGTGTCCACTTTGCCCTCATGGAACTGCACGTACTTCCGGAATAAGTCATCCTTGTACTTCGTATCCATTGAACTGGGCTTCCCCAAATCAAACCCAAGGGCTACCTCATCTCCCCCATGGCTCTGGGGCTGGAGGCTGGCACATCACATGAAGAACTGGCATGGTGCCCATAGACCAGCGCATGCTCTGAAAAGGGGGAACAAGAAGCCATCACCCATCTGACTGGTCCCTATCCCAGCTTCAAAATGCCGAGGACAGCAAAGCCAAGCGCTGGCCTGGGCTATGCTGGCTCTTTGGCCCAGATGGTCCCCATATGCTCTTCCACCTCATTGACACGGAGCACGCACATAGTGAACCGTGAAGAAAACACACGGGGTCAGGCACTGCAGCTCACCAGCTCACAGCAGTGACTAATGCCCCCGAAGGCAGGGTTCAGGGAGCGGGTGCACACTTGGCCTTGATGTGACAGGAGGAGGAGTCTGGGAAAGCCCCAAGGCAGAGTTAAACCTGAAGCACTGCCAGGCCCAGGGTGTGATGCTGGGGGTGGTGACAGGGAGATGCTGAGCTGGCACCACAGAACATGTCCCAGTACTAACCCCTTACTCCTGAGCAAGGGGCACAGCAGTTACCATGACCCTTCAAGACAGCTGGCCATTGAGAGAACCACCCAGGGTCACAGAGCCCCCAAGGTAGAGCTAAGGTCAGAGCCCAGGCAGGCTCCAGAGTCCAGGCCCAGCCCAGCACACCCTGTTTTCCTACAGCAGGAAGGAACTTGGCACTAACAGAAAGGCGGCTGCTAAAGATCAGGGCAGCAGAGGGGTTGTGCAGGGGCCTGACCGCCCAGAGAACACACTGCCTCCTGCTGCCTCTGCTGGGAGAGGCCAGGACTGCACCTCTGTGTGAGGGGCCCTGGGCTAACGCCCAGCAGAACAGAGCCAGGGTTTCTGTGAAAGGCCACATAAACCACTGAAGAGTTTAACTGAAGGGTCTGGATAGGGACTATAGAGACCAGGCTGACCACTGTACCCTTCACCCGAGGGGGCTGCAGCCAGCTGAGAGAAGAGAAGCTCACAGCCCAGCAGCTCACAGGTTTATCTCAGGTAAATACAATGCCTGCCACCCACTGCAGACAAACATGGCTCAAGAGGGCCCGTCAGCACCCTCATCCCTTTGGTTCTCTTTTCTCAGGAATCCAGATCAGCACACACAGCTTTGCACAATGTGGCCAAGTAAGGAAGGCTCTGACAGCCTTTTCTGCCCTGGCAAGGCATCCACCCTCAAGACAGCAAGCAGGCTTTCTCATGAAGGCTCCGGGAGAGTGGGTGTGGCCTGCACCTGGCACTCTCCTGGCCAGAGCCCCAGCATGTGGGTAGTGAGCACTCCTCTCTGAGCCTCACATCTTACTCAGGTGGAGCTTCGGGTCATCAGTCACTGAGACTGAAGGAGGGTAAGGGGATTGGGCTGCTCCTTGGGGGCCTGGCGTGGCTTGTGGGGTCCTCTAGCCACAATCCCACAGTCCATAGAACCACCCTTGTCTCCATGAGCCACAGCTCAGCATCTCCAGTTTGGGGACATGAGTGGCAGCATTAACAGTAGGGTGAAGGTGAGTGGAACTGTGGTGGGCATGGTGGGGGTCAGTGTAGCTCCAACACTCGAGAGGTTCAACAAAACTTCCTGGAATCCATTGTAGCCTTGGTTACAGTGTAAGGTCAGAACAGACAGACAGAACCAGACAGACCCCCTTGTTTCACCCACTGCCTGTGAGGGTACCTACCCAGCACACAGAAACAAACAGACCTGGAGAGCACCAAAGGGCCCCAAAGATGAGTGCTAAATCCTGACCAAAACCAGAGGCCAAGGTCATATTCACCTTCACAGCAGTCTAGCTCTCCCTCTAAGCAACAGCCACACAAACCCCTGCTCCTCAGCCATGTCAGGATTCTACACCAGGACCTTTGCACACGCACTGATTTTTTCTGTTCTTTGACTCTTGAGTGGACGGACCATCACTCACCAGGCTTCAGCTCCAACACAAAGATCTCCTGCTACGTCACGCTGAGTAAACCCCACCTTCCCACTCCCTCACTGTGGTTTCCCTGGGATAACCACAACTTGCAATTACTGGCTTTGCATGTTCTTTTACTAGCTGACCCTCAGTCTCTCCCCATGACCTGAAACTCCCACAAAGGCAAAGATCACCACAGTACTGAGCACTGATGCAGTTGGAAATGGGCACTGCAACTGGTACCATCAATGATATAAAGAATGCAAGCACCCAGTGACCCTCAGTCTCTCAGCAGGGCCACAAGAGCAGCAAGAGGATGAGTTGCAAATATGCATGCCATGCAGCCTGCAGCTGAGGTGAGCCTGTGCCCTTGACAACCCTGGGGCTCATGTCCCACTGGTATTTTTTGTGCCTGGCTTGCTTATGGTGAGGGACAGGAGTAGAGGCCATCTATCAGTGATGAAGACAGTCTGGATGGGCTCAGCAGTCACCCAAGCATGCACTTCCTCTCAATGCAAACTCACTGCCCGCCAAAGAAGACACACGCAGCTGCTGTCGACCTAAGAGAAGCTTCCCTCCTGCTTCAGTGGTGAAGTACCCGCCTAGAACACAGGAGCCCCTAGACTCCATCATAAGAGCTACACAGGGACGAGGGAAGCCCAAGCTAACGACAAATTTGCTACACAGCTGAGGATGACCTCAAACTTCTGATCCTCGGTGTCAGATTTCCAAGTGCTGAGATAAAATATTAATAAGAAGGGCTAGGGGCTGGGCAGTGCACACCTTTAATCACAGCACTCAGGAGGCAGAGGCAGGCAGTTCTCTTGAGTTTGAGGCCAGCCTGGTCTACATAGTGAACTACAGGACAGCCAGGGCTACACAGAGAGACCCTGTCTGGGGGATTGGGGGTTGGGGGGGGGGACAAAACAAGAGGAAGAGGAGGGGTAGGGGCTGGAGATACGGCTCAGCAGTTCAGTGCTCTGGGAACGCTTACAGAGGACCCAGTTTGATTCCCAGCACCCGCGTGGCAGCACAGCGCACGCTGTAGCCAGCACTGGGAAGCAGAGGCAGGAGGATCCTGAGGACTTGATGAGCAGATGAACTCCAGACTTGGTGAGACCTGGTTTCAAAGTATAAAATGAAAAGCCAGGTACTGGTGGCCCACACCACTAATTCCAGCACTGGGAGGCAGAGACAGTCTAATCTCTGTGACTTTGAGGGCAGCCTGGTCTACAGAACAAGTTCTAGGAAAACCAGAGTTACATATCCTATCTCACAAAAAAAGAGAAAGAAAGGAAGAAAGAAAGAAAGAAGGAAGGAAGGAAGGAAGGAAGGAAGGAAGGAAGGAAGGAAGGAAAAAAAAGGACGACAGGAAAAAAAGAGGCGGTGGTGGCTGGAGAAATGGCTGAGTGGTTAAAAACACCTGTTCTTACAGGGAACTTGCATTTCATTTCCAGCACCCACATAATGGCTCACAACTGTCTATAGCTCCAGTCCCAGAGGATCCAACACTCTCTTCTGACTTCTGTGCACACCTGGCATGCCCAGAGTGCACAGACATACATTCGAGAAAAATACACATTTAAAAAAGGTCTGGAGAGATTGCTCAGTGATTAAAAGCACTGGCTGCTTTTACAGAGGACCTGGATTTAATTTCCAGAACCCACATTGGGGCTTACAACACTCTGTAACTCTAGTCCCGGGGGATCTGACACTCTTCTTCCAGACTCAAAGGCATGCATATGGTCCAGACATGCATGGAAACAAAACACCCAACCACAGAAAAAAAAATTAAGGTGGAGAGATTAAGAGAAAGTCATGCAACCTCTGGCTTCCTCAGGGTAAGAGAAAGAAACAGTGAAGAAGAGCCTACTATCTTCCAAGTGGCATGACAGGCTCCCCAGTTTAATCACATCTCCCACTGTATCCTTGAAGCAGCTGGGGAAACAGAGGCTCAGCTGCAATCAATGTCTCTGGCAAAGCCAAAAGAACCAACAGGCCCCAAGGTCTGGCTTTCTCCCATTCAGCTCCCTCACTTCTGGCTACAACTGGTGCTACTTACAAAGGGGTCAGCAGATCCGGGTCCTGTGCCAGTGCAAAAGTCAGTGAGGTCCATAGGACAAATTCGATATTAAATAAGAAATTGAACACGGAGAGCCAACTCACTTGTCCTAAGTCACAAGGCCAAGAAGAAGGGGATCTGATACCTGAATTTGAATCTAACCGTAGGCAAAAGCCATCTTGCTGCTTCTCTGAGCTGGGCTCCTTGAAAGGCTTGGTCAGTCAAAATGCCCTACGGCCAGGAAGCGAAGTCTGGTAGTAGCAAAACTGCCACCTTCCCACACCAAATGGGCTGGGAGAGCCACCAACCTCTTTATGATGTAAACTCAAGAGCCTAGGAGAAAGGCTGGCCAGAGACCAGCCAGCAGTGAGGCAGTTACATCATCCCTGCTGAATACATTTCCTAAGAATACAGGCTGCCTTGTGGTTGGCCCTAACTGGTGTCTTTTTCTGAGCACAGAGCCAGCAATTTATTCCCGGCACTCTCGAAAACACAACAAAAAACACGTTCTCTGCTAAACACAGCCTGGTTACAGGAGAGCAAGACGGCCCAGCGACAGAAGCTGTTAATTTCTCCAAGCAACCCAATGACTGGAATGCCAAGCCATACCAGGCTGGCAAGGGGAAAACAAAATAAAGCTCCGTGAATATCCGGAACACATAAGCAGAAGGATGCTTAGTGCCATCGGCTCTGGGTGGCACCTCCTGCACCCACAATCTGGGCCCCTTTGTAAAGCAAGTCAGTGAAGACGAGTCTGGTGCACAGGAACAACATCCAGTGTGGAAAGCCGAACGCGTTTAAAGTTCAGCTAAATATAACCAAAATAGTTGGGGAAGTAGAGCAATGAATGTTTCGGCTTTACCTCTGCTGGCACGGCCCATTGAAGAAGTGTTGCCCCGTGAGGACACTGAAATGCACTCCCTCTCTATACTGGCAGATGTTATCTGGGTCCCAGTTCTCCAATCTTTACACGTTTACACACCCCTGATCCAGTTTTAGTCTCCAAACAGGATCAGGGATGTGGCTCTACCACCGTTCCTTCCGCCCAACCCTCTATGCATTCAAAGCAAGAGGCTCACAGATCCACCCCTGGCATCTCCTACTGGCTGTAAAACAATACAGGGGCCCCACACCCCTACTAGCCTCCAGAAACACGGCCAACGGTGTCTTCCAACGCTCTGAAAACAACCTGGGCTGTGCTGAAGCCTGGATTCCCTTTCCGCAGAGCCTCTCTCGCTTCCGAAGGGAGCCAAGTCCCCTCTCGGCAGGGAATGTAAACCTGTGGCGGCTACTCCCAGCTTTGTAAGCCGCCAGCCACTGACCGCCATAGCAGCGGGGAAAACGCCCCAGGGCATCGAACACACTGGGCAAGCTCTTGCAAACGCCCCTCGGTCTGCCAATGAAATACCGGGACCTGTCGTTAGATACCTGCTGCACCCCGACACCGTGCAACAACCGTGTCCTCTTTCCACGCCCACCGCAGCCCCGGAAGGCCGCCTCGTCCCTCCTCACAGACCTGGAGAACAAGGATTCTGAGGCAGAGCGACTCAGCCAAGGTCACTCGGTGAGTCCAAAACCAGGTCAGCCTCCCCTCCCAGCTGAGAGCCATAGCGCGGTGCCTGCCCCCGGGGGCGCCGGGGGCGCGTGTGCCGTCACCCCGGAGTGCTAGGACCAGCCGCCCAGAGCAGCCGCGGCCGCAGGGACGGAGCCAAGGGCCTGGCTGGTGACAGCGCGCGCAGGGACCCGCCCTCCTGCCCGACCTGCACTTACCCGCCGCTGCCCGCCAGGAAAGCGAGCGCCTCCAAACACGGGCCCTCACGGCCCCGCCGCTCCCGCCGGCTCCAAGAACCGAGAATAGTACCGGGGGCAGCCTCAGCCCGGAAGTATTCTGTCCGGAAGTGACGCACGGAGGCGGGCCCTGAGGGAGGTTGGATCGCGGCTGCGCGCGGGGCCTAGGAAAGAGCGGCGGAAATCTGTGGCGAGTAGGTGAACGCGAGGAACGGAGAGAAGGTGTCAGGAGGGGGGACAAGTGCTTCTCCGCGGAACCGAACTTCACTCCTAGGGCCCGTCGAGGAGGCATGAGCAGAACCCGGAAGCAAATGAACTGGAAGTGACGCGCGGCGCTCCACCGGCCGACCGTGGCTGGCCGGGTTGTCATGGAAACAGGTTGCAGAGCGGGGAGATTGGTTTTTGGGTTTTTGGGGGTCCTTTTTCCCACCTTGTCGACTTTCCCTTGGTCAGGACAGTGCTGGAGAACCTGGACTGACGTGAAGACCCGCGATCCCATTTCAAAGAAGGGACGGCAGAGGTCATGCGAGACTGGAGAGGGGGCTATGGGTGTTACTGCTGGTGACCGAGGTTGAGGATGCGGATCTGGGTAGGGTGGTGGGGTCGACAAGGCTTCAGGGGAGGGCTCTGCACTTAGTACTTGTTCCTTGCAGAGTACCTGGGTTCCGTCCCCAGCACCCACGTGGCAGTTTACCACCATCTATAACACCAGTACCAGGAAAGCTGATGCTCTCTCTCACCTCCACGGTTATCTGGCACATGCATGGTGCACATACGTAGATTCAGGCAACACACTCATATACGTAAAATAAAAGTTAATCGCTACGTAGCGAAACTCTTTCTCAAGTAATAACAATGGATATAATAATAATGGAAATAATAAATTCCTATTAATTCACAGACGACCTCATTGCGCGGTTCTGTAACCCTAACTATTCAGAAAGCTGAGTCAGGAGGAGTGTGAGTTTAAGGCTAGGATGAATAACTTATCGAGCTCCTCCCTCAAAATAATAATAAAAGGTTGGAGCTGTAGCCCAGCCCTAGAACCCTTGTCTAGACTGTGTGTATTCCCTGGGTTCAGTTCCAAAGAAGGAAAAAAGAAGGTGGGGAGACTCCCAGTGTAGACTTAACTAACATCTTGCCACTTAATGTCTCGGACCTGCATCATAATATCTGTTAAAAAACAACAACAACAGGGGCTGGGGATTTAGCTCAGTGGTAGAGCACTTACCTAGGAAGCGCAAGGCCCTGGGTTCGGTCCCCAGCCCCGAAAAAAAGAACCAAAAAAAAAAAAACCAAAAAAAAAACCAATAATACCAGCTCCCTAGTGAGATGTAGTCCGAATGAACTACATAGAAACTGCTTAGTGGAGCTGGAGAATTGGCTCAGTGGTGAAGAGCACTGGGGTCCTGAGTTCAATTCCCAGCGTCCACATGGAGCTCACAAGCATCTGTAATGGGATCTGATGTCCTCTACTGGCCGCAGTTGTTCATGCAAACAGATCACTCAAATCTTTTTTAAAAAGAAGAAACTGCTTACACACAGTGAGCTCAGACACTAAGGACCTAAAGGAGTTGGCGTTTGAGTCTAGGTCAGTCTAGAGCTCAGTGTTAGCTACTGGTCTGGAACTCTTTTGTAGCCCAGGCTACTCTCAAACTTGTGAAGCTCAGCCTGCCTCTGTCTCCTGAATGAAAGTGCTGATTCTCAGTTCCCTAATCATGGAAACCAGGGGGCGTGAGCAATCCCCGATTTTCCTGCAGGACCTAAACAGTCTATGTTGGCTTAAGTCCTGACAGCTTGCACCTGACTCTTCACAGGCGTCTCTAAACTCCTGATTGCCACATTTACTTGCAACTCCCTGAGAGATGAACTTGCAGAGGACCTGGGTTCCCCAGATCCACACACCAGTCCCAGGGAATCAGACCCCTGCTGCCTGGCCTCTGAGGGCATTGCACACATGTGGTGAACAGACATACATTCAGACCAAAAAAGTTCATACACACCAAATAATTTTTAAAACTTAAGACATTAAGCATCATTTGTCATTGACTGTTTTCCTTTCTTTCAAGACAATCTCTCTGTAGCCCTGGCTGTCCTACCTGGAACTCACTCTAGACAAGGCTGGGCTTGAACTCAGAGATCCACCTGCCTCTGCCTCCTGAGTGCTGGGATTAAAGGTGTGGACCACTACGTCTTGCTTTTTCAGGCCTCTGGCCTCCTCTTCCCGATACCTGGTCGTGCATGCCCTCCCCAGCACCTGTCTCTGTCTTGCTTGCTCGTGTCCAGCCAAAGCTGAGGCCTTTCTCTTGCGGCTCCTCTCAGCACTCTTAGTAATTTTATGTCAGCTCTCAGGACAGCAGGTCACATATGTGTTCACCTGATGTCTACACTAGGCCCTGAGATCCTTTTCATCTGTATTCCCCAGAAGCCCCCTGCATGTCTGATTGGGGGCCATCCAACTGGAGCTCTTGGATTGCCGTGGTCATGAACTTCACTCTTAGAGCCATGGCTGTACCAACAAAAGAATGCCGGTGGCTTCTCAGAAGCTTCCTGTAATCCACACACAAGTTTAGGGGTAGAGCCTGTACTGCTTTTTTCAGATGAACCAATTCTGTTCCTACCTCCCACATCAGGCTTCTCATAACCGCAACTCCAACCCCAGGGGCTCCAACACTTTTGCCTTTGATTTGAGAGCTCCTGCACTCACAGGGCAGACATGCACATCATTTAAAAAGTAAAAATTAACTTACAAAGAGGCTTGGCAATGGTGGTGCACCCCTTTAATCTTAGCACTTGGGAGGCAGAGGCAGGTGCATTTCCGTGAGTTCCAGGACAGCCAGGGCTACATGAAGAAACCCTGTCTCTAAAGACAAAACAAAAGGAAAACAACAAAAAGCTCTTTAAGAGCCAGCAGTGGTGGTGCCTGCCTGTAAACTCAGTGCTCAGTAGATGGGGAAGGAGAGTCGGGAGTTCAAGGCTATCCTTGCCTACAGAGTAAGTTGGGGCCAGCCTGAGCTATATGAGACCTGTCTCAAACCCCCACACAATGAAAGGGAAAAGGAAGCACTCTAAGCCAGTGTGAGCCAGTGTGGCAAGCTTGTATTTCACACAGGGCTGCTGCAGAAAAGTCCCTTCTGCCTCTGTGGTTCCGCGACAGCCCAGAGGGAAGCCCTAGGGATGGAGATGCCTGACATTTCCTGTCAGAAAGACTCACAGTCTCAAGAGAGGAACATTTCTCATCTTTTACACAAATGAAGACTGCTGACTTCTGAGCTTGGTATCCAGACTTCATTACATAACGATCCATCCGCAGGTTACATAACGGCCATGTGGTAAGTCAGGACCTTTACTCTTTAGGAACCAACACTACCTGCCTCTTTTTTTTCCTCCGTAAATCACAAAAGTAGCATACAGAACAAAAGCCAAAAGAGTAAGAGTGGTTACCCTGTTGACCCCACAGTGGGCTTTTAACACAAGGGCAAGACGCTGTGTGATTACAGCAGCAAACCAAGGGTCAGCTCTAACCAGTGAGTGATGTGGCTGCCTAGCCAACCTGTACCTGCAGAGGACAATGGAACTACACGGTACCTCAAAGCACACTGCAAGAAAGAGACACTTTGACGACAAAATAAAAAATAAAACATCAGCCAGCATCAATAAGTATCCAGAGCCAACCAGAGATGGGAATATGGGGTCAGATGCCTGTTTCCCCAGTCATTTTAGTCCCAGCACTTGGAAAGCTGAGGCAGGAGAATGGCTGCAAGTTCAATACCAATCTGAGACCTACATAGTGAGAAGTGGTCTAGTTTGGAGGGACAGGGAGGCACTCCATGGTTAAGAACCCTTGCTGTTCTTCCAGAGTTTCGAAGTTCAGTTCCCAGCATCCACATTACACAGCCCACAATCACCTGTGACTCAAGCTCCAGAGGATGTGGTACCCAGCTGCACAGAAGGAATGGACCTTGTTTTCAGTTATGTGTATGTGTGCTCTGCCTGCACATATGTGCACCATGTTATGCGGTACCCACAGAGACTAAGAGGGCAGGGTGTTGAGACTCGCTAGAACTGGAATTACAGAGAGTTTCAAGGCGTGTGCCACCACTGCTCAGCCAATATTTATTTTTATGTGTACAAGTATGCGATATGGCCTTCTGTGAGTCTGTGCACCTCATGCCTGCAGTGCCCGTAGAGGCTAGAAGGGGGCAGCATCAGATCCCCTTGAACTGGACTTACAGATTAGTCTTCAAGTGCTAGGAATGCCTCCTGATTCCTGTGAAAGCAGCGAATTCTCTTAACCACTAAGCTATCTCTTTAGCCCTGCAGCCATCTAACTACGCAGCCATCTCTTCAGACCCAATAAAAACAAATCTTTAAAGAAAAAAGAACTTGGGGTTGGGGATTTAGCTCAGTGGTAGAGCGCTTGCCTAGCAAGCGCAAGGCCCTGGGTTCAGTCCCCAGCTCTGAAAAAAAAAAAAAAAGAACTTGCTGGGTACTGTGATGTGTGCTTGTAATCCCAGTACTTAGGAGGCAGAGCATGAGAGTGGCCCAAAATTCTAAGACAGCCACAGCTGCATAGTAAGACCCTGCCCCATTCCCAAGACCCCCCCCCAAAAAAAACAGGGCTATATAGCTCAGCAGTAGAGTGCTTGCCTCGCTGCATGAGGCCCCAGGTTCAATCCCCAGTATTTCAAGTAATAAAATCCCATAGTTTTCGGTGGGGTTGTGAGCATGTGGGCAGGTCTGGCCTTCCTTTCAGCTGGAGGGAAGAAAGCAGTCGGGCCAGAAAAAACGAGGAGACGGAAGCTCAGCAGCTGGCGAGCACACAACTGGGTGCTAAGATACAGGGCCTGGCACACACCGTGCTGGACATAGTAGAATGGTATCTTCCTGAGTGCTAGCTCACAGTGTCTAATGAGCACTAGAAAGCCTGAAGCCTCTCTGCCTCAGGCTCCTCTCCTGTCAGCTTCCAGGTAACTGCACCTGCCAGACAGATACAGGTGACAAGAGATGTCTGCCCAAGTGCTGGACCAAGCACTCAACAGTAGCCATCGATACTGGAGGTCAGTTGCTAATAGCCCCTTGCTCACGTAAAATCCCCGTTTGTAGCCTCGGCTGACCCAGAACCCTGCCCCCACTTCTCAGGTGATGGGATTACAGGTGTGTGCAGCCACCTTCCGAAGGCTTACCGGTTTTGTTCGTTTTTACATTAATTATTGTGTTTATGAGGGGAGGTATCATTGCACACCACAGCACAGGTGTGGAGAACAACTTGATGAAGTCAGTCATCACCTCCTACCAACACGGCCCCAGGGACGACTGAGGTCAAGCACCTAGGCCACCCACCGTGCCAGCCCTCCACCTGACCTCATTCCCATCCCTTCAAAAGAGCAGCAGTAAAAAAAAAAAAAAAAAAAAAGAGCAGCAGTTCTCAACCTATGGATCGTGACCCTCTGCCAGCCTACATATCAGATATTTACGTTACCACTCATCACAGTAGCAAGGTTTATAAAGGAGCAATGAAATGATTTTATGGTTGGGGACAGTACAGCATAGACTGTATTGAAGGGTCTAAGGGTTAGTTTGGTTAAGAAGCACTGGCCTCCGGTCACCACCACGCCCACTGCTCATTACGCTCCCTTTTCCTTTACGTTTTCTTCAGAGCTTTACACTGTGGCCAAGGCCAAGTACTCACTATTTAGCACCAGGCTGTCCCTGAACTCAGGGCAGTTCTCCTGCATCGGCCTGCTTAGACTGTAGGTGTGGTAAATCCGACCATTCCTTTTGATTGAATGAAATATCCCTGACACACCTTTCAAGGACCCTCCCTCTGGACAAAAAGCCTTTTATTAAAAGATTTTTCTAAACAATTGCTTTGCTTTCTGTGTGTTTTGTCTGCACGTATATATGTGCCCTGTGTGTGTGCTTGGTGTCCATGAAGTCAGAAGAGAGCATTGGAACTGGAGTTATGGATAGTTGAAAGCTAACATGTAGGTGCTGGGAATTGAACCTGGGTCCTTTACAGGAGCAATAATAGCTCTTCTGAGCCATCTTTCCAGCCCCTAAAAAAAAAAAAAAAAAAAAAAAAAAAAAAGATTTAATTGTATGTGTATGAGTGTTTTACCTGCATGTACTCTGTACACAACACTGGTAACTGGTACCCACAGAGAACAGAAGAGGGGGTCAGGTCCCTCAAAGCTGGAGTTAAAGTTGATAAGGAGCTGCCTAACGTGGGTGCTAGGAACCCAACTGAGCTATCTGTGCAGATTGTTGAGCCGATTTTGTTTGTTTTGTTATTGTTGTTATTTGTTTGTTTGGTTTGGGTTGTGTTTTTGGGACAGGCCCTTTTTGTGTAGCCCCCTGACTGTCCTGGAACTCACTTTGCAGACCAGGTTGGCCTCAGACTCCCACAGAGATCCCACCTGCCTCTGCCTCCAGGGTGCTGGGATTAAAGGCGTGCACTGCCACCGCCCAGCATGTTGAGCCTATTTCTAACAGTGTCTTTGTCTCACGATTGTGCGATTGTGCGTCGTGTATGCGTCAAGTCAGACTGAGTGTGGAATCATCTCCCCAAACCTCGGTTACTTGACCTACATTCATAGTTCCCTGCTCAAGGTTATCTTGATTAGGTTTGATTTGACTTCATTGTTGGAGACGGTGTCCTGCGGCCGAGAGTTTGCTGTGCTAACAAGAATGGCCTTGAACTCCTGACTCTCATGCCTTTACCTCCCCATAACAGGAATTAGAGGAGGACATCGCTGCCTGGTTAGCATCACGCTGGGTCACCCATGCTAGGCAAGCACTGCCTGCTGGGTGAGATACCAGGAGGAAAGAGGTTCATCCAAACCTGACAGCAGGTTTTACCTTATGAGGCTTCCTGCCCTAGTACAGGATTCTCTGGAGGCTAAGGAGGCCATCTCGTTGCCTTGGAGGTGGTTGTCACCCGCAAAGCAGGCACATGTGTTCTCTGACTCCTTCACAATCCACAATCCACAATCTACCCCTTTTCTCCCTATATAAACCCAACTCCAGTGCCTCAAAGTCCTCACAGCACCCACAAGTCCAAAGGTAACTACTGGCTAAAAGCTGTTATTACCAGGGATCCACCCTGCCCAACCCACCTCCAAGGAGACATAGCTCAAGGGTTTGGATCTTGATCTCACCTGGGTGCTGTTTAATTGCTCTGAATACAGTCCCCAGAGGTCATGGCCATTAGTGTGTAGACCGTACAGCCCTTCAAGTACAGGGCTTCAAAGGGTCATTTGCAGAAAGCAAACATCTTTGCCCTTTGAAGCAAGTAAGGAAAAGCCACCCACCAGTTAACACACCAGCATCCCTTGGCAGGAAAAAAAAAAAAAAAAACAAAAACCATAGGAGAGTCTAGGGAGATGACTCAGCAGTCAGGAACATTTGTGGCTGAGGACCAGATCCCAGTATCCTCTTGGGATGGCTCAAAACTGCCAATCATTCCAAGGCCAGGTGACACAGCACCCTCTTCTGGGCTCTGAAAGCACCCACAAACACAGGTGCATACTTACGCATGCATGAATAAGAAAATGTAAAAGAAAAAAACAGGAGGGATAGGGGCTGCAAGCACGCAGAACTACAGCACGTCACATCTAGGGCCACGAGCATTCTGAGCTGCAGGCTCATACGAGTTGGAAGTGCAACTTTTTTTTCCTTAAGATTTATTTATTTAAAAGAAGTACCTTGGGCTGGAGAGATGGCTCAGCGGTTAAGAGCACTGACTGCTCTTCCAGAGGTCCTGAGTTCAAATCCCCGCAACCACATGGTGGCTCACAACCATCTGTAATGGAATCTGATGCCCTCTTCTGGTATGTCTGAAGAGAGTTACAGTGTATTTGTATATAATAAATAAATCTTTAAAAAAAGAAAGAAAAAAGAAGTACCTTGTTTTCAGACACACCAGAAGAGGGCATCAGATCCCATTACAGATGGTTGTGAGCCGCCATGTGGCTGCTGGGATTTGAACTCGGGACCTCTGGAAGAGCAACCAGTGCTCCTTACTGCTGAGCCACCGCTCCAGCACCCTGAAGTGCAACTTTTTAGAAGCACTTTTTGTTTGTTGCTTTGGTTTTTGAGAAAGGGTCTCTCTATGCAATCCAGGCTGACCTCAAAGCTCAAAACTTGGGCTGGAGAGATGGCTCAGTGGTTAAGAGCACTGACTGCTCTTCCAGAGGTCCTGAGTTCAATTCCCAGCAACCACATGGTAGTTCACAGCCATCTGTAATGAGGTCTGATGCCCTCTTCTGGTGCATCTGAAGATAGCGTACAGTGTACTCATATAAATATAATAAATATTTAAAAAAGCTCAAAACTTTGAATTTTACAGGTAAGTACACCATCCTGTATCCCAAGCTAGTCTCAAATTCACTATATTGCCCAGGACAGCCCTGAACTTCTGATTCTCTTGCCTTCGCTTCTCAAGTGCTGGGGATTATGAGTGTGCACTACCACATGTGACATATACACTGTTAGGGATGGAAACCAGGAACCCATGTGCAATGCTAGGAGAGAACTCTATCTATGTGGCCACACCCCAGCTCTGGACACAGTACTTTCCAGACAATCAACTCCTTGTTGCTCTCGGAATCGATCATTGCCAGTACCCCAGCACCTGCCAGAACTCTTGGCACCTACAAGATATTGGCTGGTCGTCTTCCTGTTATACTTCCTTCAGCTCAAGCCTCTACTTTATTTTACTTTTCCAGGCCACGAACAAGCCATAGGGAAGGGGCAGTAAGCATGTCTAGAAAACGGGAAAGATTAACGCAGGTGGCATCCACCTACAGGCCAGGGGACTGAGATACACACGTCCCCCCTTAGAGGTGCAGGCAGGAAACCTTGACTTCTCCTTTCCAGTCAGAAAAAAACCTTTGAGAAATCAGATGAAATCATCTCTGGCCACACCTGGTGGTGCCATCTGTACCTCCAAATACTCGGTAGGCTGAGGCAGGAGGATGGAAAGGTCAAAGCTCGCCTGGGCAAGTTGGTGAGCTAGCTAAGGTCAACTGTAATAACGATACACATTCATAGTCTGTGTTCCTGTGGGTGAGAGGCGTGGGCACAGCGTGGCGGGGTCCTCTACTCTAGGCTGCCATCTACACACCTGGCGGGAGGTGGCCTTCAAAAGCCCCGGTGGGTTGTGGGCTCCGCCCCTCGCGCGTGCGCAAACGACGGCGGGCCCGCCCCCCCCTCGGCCGCTCTTTCTCTCTCAGCGCGACGCTCCTCAGCGGCAAGATGGCGGCGGCGCAGCCGGAGTCCCGCGACGGAGCCGCGCAGTCGGCGAAGCCGGCGTCCGAAACTGACCCCCTCAGCCGCTTTACGTGTCCCGTGTGCCTGGAAGTGTTCGAGAAGCCCGTGCAGGTGCCCTGCGGACACGTGTGAGTGGCGGGCGCCCGCCGGGGAGGGAGTGCGGGTGGGCGACCGGCGGCGTCGGACGCTGGAGCACGGCCGGCCCCCTCGAACCTCGGCGTCGCGCCTCACCGGGCCGCCGCCTGGGCGTCCGAAGTGCGCCGGAGGCCGCGGGCGGCAAGTTTTGACAGCGGGCGCTGGGCTAGCCTGGAACAAAAGGGAAGTGTCGAGAGGCTCGGCCGTACCCGCGTACAGGGTGTGAGGTGCTCTTGGAGGCGACCTTCCCTCGGGGTGAATGAAGCCGGATATTACGGGCCTGGGCTTCCCTAGGTGCTGTGACCGTGTAGCGGGATGTGAAGTCCGTTCTTCCACATTTCAAACACCAGTCAGCTGTGACTGGGGATGCCCTACTGCCTTCCTCATTTTCCCTTTGACCCCGCCCACGAGCGAACACCTAGGAGTCGGTCTTCATGACTCCCCCAACTCGAGTACGAGCATCTTTTTTGGATGCACTCCCACTACCGTCCTGGGAGTGCCAGCCTTTTTCCGGGTGAATCAACATGCAAATGTCAAGACTCGCTCACTCGGGGCAGCCTCACCTGTCAGACCATCCCTGGTGCGTTGCCCGGGTCTGGTTTGGTCCAGGGCCTTGCCAGCACCGTGGGATGCTTGTTACTTCCAGGAACACTGAGCTCCTGCCAGCTTGGGTTCAGGTACAGGTTTTCAAGCTTCGCGTCCTGACGTGACGTAGACAACCTCCCTCACTTGTCTCCTGGCTCTGCTAGCTCTTTCATTACACAGAGCCGCATGTAGGGACACAAGAAGAGAGTAGCATATCCTCGCCCTCGTTAACGTAAACCAGTGTTGGGCACAGCGAGCATCCCAGACCCCTCACAGTTTACTGGAGTGTCTGCATGCCTCTCTGTGTGCTGCTTTGGGATAGAGCTTTAGAGGCAATTTGGCCCTCGGGTTTACAGCTCAGGAAATTGATTGTAAGTAGTGGCCAGCAAGATGGCTCTGAAAGCTCTTGTCACCAAACCTGATGACTTCAGTTCACTCCTGAGGTAGAAGAATTGACTCCCACAGACTGTCCTCCGATTTCCAGCTGTCCTCAGTGATACACACATTCGTGTACGCACACATAAATACTTTTTAAGGGAACTACTAATGACTGTGCAAACTATGGCATGTGTAGTAGGAGAGCATGTGGGGGCTGCTGACATTTATGGAAAAACGTGACTTGATTGAGAAGCACCAGAGTTTGAGGCTACCTTGACTTTTTTGCCAGGTCAGAGGGCAAGAAGCAGTCCTGGCATAGCAAATGTTACCAGCCCCAGTCAGTGTCCAGCAGATTGGTGCTGTTTGAAGTCAGACACACCTTTGTCGAAGAGTAGCAGATGCTCCGAGCCTCCTCCAAGTGCTCTGGGCACTAACTACTTCATTTTGAATGTTTGCCTTTGAAGTTGGAGAGTCCTACAGCTGTGGTTGGGGCGTTTGATTTTTATGAAATTCAGGTCAAGCCCTGTGGCTACACCGTTTTGGATCTGGTGGAGCACAGATAGCTAGATGCTAAAGAGCACTGACAGGCAGAACTAGTTGATGTCCATTTCTAGGAAATAGAAACTGAAAGTCAGCTCCAGACACAGGCATCTAGATGCTGCCTCCTTGTAGGGCACACAGACTGTAAGCATCTGTTAAATCAACTGCTTTAATCTGTGCTGGCTTGGATTCCTCAGTTGTCTTGAGTTATTCTTGGGATGGGCTATTGTGAAGAGCCTGCCCACCCTGCCTTGCCTTTTCTCTGTGTGATCTGCCACAGCATTGCCCCAAAGGCCTTCCTTTCTGTACTTGACACAATCTGTGGCCAGGTCTTTGTGGCCTGCTGTTCAGTGTTATCTCAGATGCTCAGTGCTCCACTTGCCAGACTCTCTGTTACCATCCTTGTTCTTCATCACCGCAGGAAGTCACTGTATTCTTCAAATTCAGCGTCATGCTGGGTGGTATGGTGCGCACCTTTAATCCCAGTACTCGGGAGGCAGAGGCAGGAGGTCCTCTGAGTTAAGACCAGCCTGGTCTATAGAGTGAGTTCTAGGACAGCCAAGGCTACACAGAGAAACAAACAAACCAACAAACATTACAAAAAAAGAGTATAGAATGATAAGGATGGGGCTTTTGTCTCCTCTGCCATCAGGTAAATAACTAGCTACCTCCCAGCCTGGACTAGAATTTTTTCCTAATAGAAATGATAAAGATTTCTTAAAAGATAGTAAAAAGGGGGGGTGTGTGTCATTTCTGATATATATGTACACGCACTCTCTCCTCTCTCTCTCTCTCTCTCTCTCTCTCTCTCTCTCACACACACACACACACACACACACACACACTGCTCTTCCAGCAGTCTGTTAGTGTAGCCATAAGACCAACCTGTCTGAGTGAGTCTGTTTAGTGTCCTGTGCCTTAGTAGCCTTCTTGTGCTGTGAGCCAGCAGGTGCCACCTCTGCCTCTGGGCCATGGTGTGAGTCCTGGAATACGTGAGAATTTTCAGCCTGAGTGCCCTCCCTCCCTCAGTAGCTTCTGATCTGCAGGATCTGTACTGTTTAATTTCCTGCCTGTGAGTAAAGTTCCCTCGACACTTTTGAATTTGGGGCTTGGGGGTTTTTTTGCTTTGTTTTTTGAGACAAGATCCCTCTATGTAGTCTAGCTCTCCTGGAACTTGCTATGTAAACCAGGTTGGCCTGGAAGTCAGAGAACCTCCTGCCTCTGCCCCCTAAGTTCTGGGATTAAAGTGTGCACCACCAAGCAGAGACTGAACTTTTAATTTGAGGGCATGGGATATTCTCTCCTTGTCTGCCAATCACACTCTTTTAAGGTTGATCCGGAGGCTGCCTCTAAGGTCTGATGAGCAGTGTTCTTGGGTTATAACCAGCTCCTCTGGGTTTGTGTGTTTGCACAGTGCTTCCCTTTCACCTCTGATAGTAACAGTCTCACCTGTTGTTTCATGAGTGCCAGATACCAAGCGTTTGCAGTACAGTCAGGCTCCCGCGGTCCTCCAGATGGGTATGACATCTTCCCCTTGCACACAAGAAGAGGGCTCAGGAAACCTCATCAAGACTCCCTATGACAGGAGCTAAGCTCTGAAGGCTCAAACATCATGCCTTTCTCCAAATACCAGGCCTGTGTGTGTGTGATTTCTCCATAATGTCCCAAACCCCAGGTGCAGTTTGGTTTTTTTTTTTTTTTTTTTCAGTTGGAAAGGGCATGGTATTTTATTTGAATAAGATCAGGGAATCACTGTCCCAATCCATTATTCATTGGTGTCTTTTAAAAGTTGATCCACTTTTGTTGTCTTGTCTCTTTGCATGACACAGGTTCTCTGTATGTCTTGTTGTAGCTTTTGCTCTGCATGCCTGCAGGAATGTCTGAAGCCGAAGAAGCCTGTCTGTGGCGTGTGCCGCAGCGCTCTGGCGCCTGGCGTCCGGGCTGCGGAGCTGGAGCGGCAGATCGAGAGCATAGAGACCTCTTGCCATGGCTGCCGTAAGGATGTATGTGCACTTCACGTGGAGGGCCCTTGTCTTTTGGTGATGAGACGGTAAAAGAGCTAGAGCAAGTGTCTGCAGTTAGAGCCTGAGTACTGGCTCACAGCACAAGTGCATGCTGCTGCGTGTGGTGGCTGTGCTGCGGGGTGGGAGGGATGCTGGTAGTTTTTTGTTTGTTTTGTTTGTGGTTTTGTTTTTTTCACCTTGCTGGGTTTTATTTTTTCATGACTTGGTTTAACGATTTATACAATTTACTTTATACATTTTACTTCAGGCTACTGGAGACCTACTTCAGAAAGTATGACACTTGTGTGTGTTCTACTCTAAATAGGATATAAGAGTATTTCATGATTTTTAAGATAGATATAGAATGAACATCCCTCGGTATAGAGTGCTTGCCTAGCATGCAAGAAGCCCTGGGTTCCATTCCCTAGCCCCCTTTCAACTAGACATGATGGCCCACACCTATAATCCCAGCACTCTGTGTGGTAGCAGGAGAATCTAAATTTAAGAGCCAGCCTGGTGTGCATGAGGCTGTCTCAAAAAAAAAAAAACAAAAAAAAAAAAAAACACCAAAACAAAAAAACAAAACAAAATAACCAACTCTGCACTGAGCTCAAGGGAAACTCGAGTCTGCCACTAGAGTCATGAAATTTACTGTTGCGTTGTAGCCCTTTCCAGAGTCTGGGGTGTAAGGTGGAGGGCGGTAGATGTCTCCCTACAGTGGAATGCGCTCTTGAGCACTTGCACGGGGCTGTCACTGTGCCATCACTGTGGTATACCCTCAAGCACTTGCACCAGGCTGTCGCTGTGCGCTTACCTCACTGCTCACTGCTTCTGGGAGCACAGATAACTAGGGCTTCATCTTCCTTTGTGGTTTTTAAGTCATTCCAACTTTTATTCCAGACAGTAAAAGGGGGTAAACCCCACTGTGTTTTCCTCCACCGACTTCGATGGAAAGGCAGTCAGTGTGTTGTGTGGTGTACACACACACTGGTGATCCTTGCCCATGGGGGGGGGGATGGTAGATTTCCTTTTGGGCAGTTGCTCAGCACTCTCTACCTTAGGCCAGCATCACTGCAGATGTTTCCACACACACAAGATGCACTTGCTAGATTTATTTATTCTATCTACATGAGTACACCGTCGCTATCTTCAGACACACCAGAAGAGGGCATCAGATCCCATTACAGATGGTTGTGAGCCACCATGTGGTTGCTGGGAATTGAACTCAGGACCTCTGGAAGAGCAGTCAGTACTCTTAATCACTGAGCCATCTCTCCAGACCTCTTACCTCTTTTTTTATACTTGAATTTATACTTGTATGTCTTTGTTATTTTGTTTTAGTTTCGTTTGTGTTTAGATAAGGCCTTACTGTAGACCAGACTGGCCTTGAACTCCATTCCACCTGCCTCTGCTCCCCAGCGCTGCAATTACAGGCTTGAGTCACCACAGCTGGGTCTTGGTGCGTACCCCCTGCCTGACTTGCTGGGTTTCTTGGGGGTTTTTTGTTTTTGTTTTTTGGGACAAATTTTCTCTTGTGTGGTCCTGATTGTCCTGGAACCAGATACCAGGACTCATGGAGATCCTCCTGCCTCGACCGCCCAAGTGCAGAGATAAAAGTGTGGCCACCACACCTAATCTGGTGCCTCAGCCACACCAGAAACAAACAGTAGGGTCTTTTATGGTCAAGGCTGCCTTTAAGGCAGTCCTCCTGCCTCCACCCTGGAAGTGCTGGGTTACAAATGTGAGAGGTCATGCCTGGCAGGTTTCTCTCTCTCCCCTCCCTTTTATTTATGTTTTATATTGTTAAGACTTATTTATTTTTATGTGTATTATTAGTTTGCCTGCATGTATGTCTGTGCGAAGGTGTCAGATCCCCAGTTTGTAACTAATTACAGACAGTTGTGAGCTGCCCTGTGGGTGCTGAGTCCTTTGGAATTGAACCTGGATCCTCTGGAAGAGCAGCCAGTGCTCATAATTGCTGAGTCATTTCTTCAACTCCCCTTTTTATTCTTACTCAGGGTCTCCTGCACCCTCAGCCAGCCTCAGATTCAGGAAGTCTGGGAATGTCTTTGAACTCTGAATTCTGAGCATCATCGTGTAGATGGCTGTAAAAGAATGTATCTCTTCCCTCAGTCCTTGCAGAGGGTTTGGTATTTGGGGTATACAGTAAGACTTTGACAGTCCGTACAGGTTTGTTCCAACATTTAAATTCAGGCTCCTAAGTGGATAGCCGAGCCCAGGCCCTGGGCCAGCTCCTAGGTAGTGGCTGAGTCAGTGCACTCTGGCTGGTGCCTACACTCTGGGATTGGAATCTTTTTCTCTCTCACTTTTTTTTCATTTTAAATCTCAACAAACTGTCATCCATCTTTGTCTTTTTCCATGGTCGCTTTTCTCCTTTGTGTGCTCAAAATTTTCTCCATTTCCAAGGTTAGTAAAGCTGTGTGTTACTGGCACATGCCAGTAATACCAGCACTGGGAAGGTGGCGGCAGGGGGACAAAGGTTCAAAGCCAGCCTGGTCTATATGAGACCTTATCACAAAACAATAAAAATTGGTGATTGTGTGGTAGACATGCCCCCATATAATCTCCCTTCCTCATTTTGTGTATTTTTTCTTTTTTTTTTTCTATTAATTTATTCACTTTTTATCCTGGTCAAAGGCCCCCTTCCCACAGCCCGCTCCATATATATTGTATAGAATAGAGTTTATTCAGGGCATGGGGAGGGGAGTTAAGAGAGCAGTAGGGCAGAAAAAGAAAGTAGAGTAGAAAAGGAGAGTAGAGTAGAGGCTGGCCATGAGCACGTGGAGAGAAGAGGGGAGGAGAATGGGGAATGCAGCTGGAGGCAGACCAAAATAATACTCAGTTTCTGTGTAGGTTAGGCCAGCTTGAAACTCTTGGTGGTCTTCCTGCCTTACCCTCTCAGAGTCCTTGAGCTCACAGACGTGTGCCACCCTGCCCAAGTAAGAGTCAATTTAGATGTGCGTGTTGGGCTCGCAAGCTGACTTTGCAGGCAGTAGTGCTTGCTGCCTAATCCTAAGGAGCTGAATGAGGCCTGAGCTCAGAACCTGTGAATAGATCGATGCTGTAGCGGAAGCTTGGAGGCCACCCAGCCTGGCTTCCCTACTAGGGGAAGGTCTTGTCTCAGACAAGGTAGAAAGGTAAGGACAGCAGCTCGGGTGTCCTTGGTTTTCACATACGCAAGTCACATATACATGCACAAAATAGATAAGCATGTAGAGTACTTAAAAATAGCACTTGGAAAATGTCAGTAAGCAGAGAGCAGATGGTGGGGGGAGAGCGACCTCACAGTGGAAGCAGATGTAGGTGAATAAAACAGCAGCCTGGCTCCTGCCCACTGGCACAATCAGGCGGGATTCAGTTGTTCAGCCCAGTGTGCGGGTCTAATTTTCTTGCCCTTGGTTGGGGATTACCTCTTATGGACGCCTCACTAACTATTGGTCCTGCTCTTTCTATTCAAGTTTGTCCTATCTAAGATCCGGGCCCACGTGGCTTCATGTTCCAAATACCAGAGTTACATCATGGAAGGTGTAAAGGCCACTACCAAGGATGCATCCCTTCAGCAGAGGTACAGACCTACTCCCCAGGAAGACGTGGGATGCATGTGTTGTTGGAAGGTTCAGGGTGTGGATTTGGAGAATTGGAGGTGTCACTGGAGCTGGCTAGGTTGACCGGTTCTGGGGTGGGAATGTGTTCATGTCAGGCTGTGCTCCTAATGTGCAAGCACTCAGTTCTTGGAACAGCTCTCAGGGTCTTCTTCTCTCACCTCCCAGAAATGTCCCAAACCGATACACCTTTCCTTGTCCTTACTGTCCCGAGAAGAACTTTGATCAGGAAGGACTTGTGGAGCACTGCAAACTCACTCACAGCACGGATACCAAGTCTGTGGTAAGAATTGGCTTTTCTTCTTTGACCTAGGTAAAAAGTCAGACTTATAGAAAATGACCAGGCTGTACAGTGAAGCCTTAACCCTTCACCCAACTTAACATTTTGCCCAGATTGCTTAACTGTGTTCTATATATGTGTGGGGTTTTTTTTGTGTGTGTGTTTTTTTGGTGTTTTTTTTTTTTTTTTTTTTTGTTTTTTTTTTTTTTTTGATGAGCCATTTAGGAATAGCTTATAGGTACCTTTTGCCTTTTGAATATTTCAGTGTCTATCTTAAATTTTTCTTTAAAAATCACTTAGACAAAAACAACAGACTCAGAGTCTCATGTAGGCTGTGCTAGCCTTGCACTCACCATTAGCAGGGGTGGCTTTGAATCTTATCCTCATGTTTTACCTTCCAAGTGAGGATGATCGCCACAGGCCCACAGGCCGGAGCTACCACGCAGTTGCAGACGTTCTCTTTTCACGTGCTTGTTGCATGGGCGTTGAACCTGGGGTCTTACCTGTTTTAGGCAAGTGCTCCAGCATCAAGCCATGCACCAGCCTAGCAGCTATGGAGATAAGTGGGTGCTGTCAGAACTGGCAAAGGTGGTTCAAACTCCAGCTGTGTTCAAGACTGGGTGCTCTCGTTCATAGACCAGTCAGAAGGGAAGCAGATGCTGCTGCGTCCTTGTCTAGCTAGGCTCACAGTCCAGAGGAGGCCAGCACCAGCTCAGCAGTGTCTTCAGGGTCCACAGTGAAAGGTGACTTCTAAAAGACTTGGAACTCATGTGGCCACAGCCTGAGTTTGAAGCAGGGAGTGTGTGAGCTTGGAGAGCTGAAACAGAGTTGGTGACTGGAGTCAAAGAGGCAGACTTGAGGAAGCTGTGTTCTCCTGGAAGCAGGAGGAGGCTGAGTCTGTCTGCAGTTGAGGAAGGCTGCTGCCCATTGGGTCCAGCAAACTGAGCAGAGCAGGGAATCAAAATGGGGAAAATCGGGGGTTGGGGATTTAGCTCAGTGGTAGAGCGCTTGCCTAGGAAGGGCAAGGCCCTGGGTTCAGTCCCCAGCTCTGAAAAAAAAGAACCAAAAAAAAAAAAAAAAAAAAAAAAAAAAAAAATGGGGAAAATCAGGAGCTGTGCCACCTGCGCTGTCCAAGTGCTGCTTCACTCTCACTCTCGTGAGTCAGGGCAGCCTGTGCTGAGGGCTGCTCTGTCATTGCCCTCAAATCACTCCTGTAGCCAGACTGGCCTTGAACTCTGCCTCCTTCCTCTACCTCCTTGGTGCTGAGGTTTACAGACATGTGCTCTGCCCCATGCTGTTCTGATTGGCTTTTTGTGTACACACTTTTGTCCTCATCCCTGTCATCTGGTCCCTTACTTTGTTATCATTGTGCCCAGCTGCATTTTGCCTTCATTTACAAGCCTGTGCCCATTCCCACATGTCCTTTGGGTTGCTTCATGTTTATGGACCTTGTACCTAGGCTTGTCAGTAAAGCTGTCCTGACAGAAATGGGCTGAGCAGAGGTCACAGAGGGTTGGCTCAGGCAGCAGGTTGCAGCACCTTGCTTCCTCCTGACAGGTTTGTCCCATATGTGCCTCGATGCCTTGGGGAGACCCCAGCTACCGCAGTGCCAACTTCATGGAGCATATCCAGCGCCGCCACCGCTTTTCCTACGACACTTTTGTGGTGAGTCTGCATCACCACGGGGGACAGCCCTACTGCTCAGGTTTCTGGGAGGGGGTTCTTGGGGCCCTGTTCTGGATTGAGGAGCTCTCAGCCCCAGAGGGAAGCTGCACAATGTCTCTCTGCAGGTGTGGGTGCCAGATACGACTGAAGGTTGCTGTTAGACCGTACGAGTGTGACTTAGTGGGAGAGCCTTTGCTCCGTGCAAGACATCCTGGGCTCTATCCCCAGCAGTGTAAAGACAGTAACACCAACCAGGGTCAGGCTGCAGAATGGCAGGAGTGAAGGGCAGGCACGTAGTATACGTGCAGAGGACCCAAGTCCAATTCCCAGCACACCTGTAACTCTAGATCTCCAGAGCTCTAACACCCTCATCTGGATTCTGCAGGCAGCTGACATTCTGCTTGCTATGTAAGCACAAGAACCTGAGTTCGGGTCTCTGCTCCCCATGTAAGAAGATGGCATGGAGGTGCACACCTGTGATCTCAGTTCTCTTAAGTGCTGAGCTGTCTCTTTAGCCCCAAACTGTTACTGTTACTTAATGATGGAGACAGCAAAGACACTGAGAGATGAAGTCATTTTCCCAGTTCCATAGCAACTAGACATAGCCGGGGTCCTTAGCAGTCCTCTCCAGACCCTCTTGGGCTGGAGGCTCCTATGAAGGTGACTCTTCTGGGTGTGAACAGCTGCTGTCTTTTCTGTCCTCAGGATTATGATGTTGACGAAGATGACATGATAAACCAGGTGTTACAACGCTCCATCATCGACCAGTGAACAGGGTCCTGGCTGTCCACTGCACTCTAGAGCTTCCATTATGCACTAGGTGTGAGCCCTTGCCTCTTGTACCTCACACGTAATGCAGATGTGGAATTGAGCCATGGCACCAGACAGGGTCACTTCCAGGGTGACGGGGCCCTAGGGCAGAGAGAGCCCTGTTTCCTCTGGGCTCTTGTCAGCATTGTCTTCCCCACTGATAACCTTGTTTGTCCCATGGTCTGCTTTTACTGCACCTCAGCTACTGCCTCCTTTAAGAAGAGTCCAACTGCTTCTCCCACACAATCTTCCTTCACATTCATCCTGTTGTCCAGTGTTCTCTCTCAGGTCCTCCTAGCCAGTCAGGACCGTCCCTGGGCAGTGACTAGCACAATAAAGCAGGGACTCCTCCTTCCCTTGGCCCTGAGGTACCTTGGTTCTGCGGTTTACTGGGCCAGGGCTCTGCTCCTCTTCTCCTGGGTGACATAGCAGTCTGCTGATGGGGGAAGTTTTGGTTACTGCTGTTTCCCTACACCCGCACCTCCATCCGTATACCTGATGGCTTCTGTCCTAAATGCCTGACGGTGCCTTTTTAGGACAAGGTGTCACCATAGAGTTGTAGTGAAGATGCTGGGTAGCGAAGATGGGTGTGTTCATCTCTGAGTAGAGAGAAGGTGGAGAGGTGGCCTTTTGCTTTTCTTTGATGCCGATGAGTGTTCTCAGGTGGCTGTGTTGGGTGCCCTCTGTTGAGTGTCTGCTGACATTTCCTGCTCTGAGAGTGTATTGGAGGGAGGCTCTGACTGCTGTGCTGCTTAGTAACTTACTGGACCTGAGCAGTATCGCTGCCTCCCTGGGCAAGCCTGCGTTTTAACCCTGCCTTTCAGTCTGGAAGCCGTGGTAAAGCTGGGTCATGTCCCTGGGAAGTTAAGAAAGTTAGGCCTCTGCGCAGGAGGGAGGGAGGGGTCTGCTGCAGGCTTTCCTGAGCAGTAGCTGGGGATGCAGCACATTAGGACACCACTGGTCTAACCACAGAGCAGACCCTCAGACAGACTAGAGCTTTGGGGTGAGTTCTTTCCAGCCATGTGGCTCTGGTTTGTCCGAGACTGCATGCAGCATTGTGCTTCTGACTCCACACCTCCACAGTGGCATCTCTGCCTGCCAGGGCAAAGCCAGCTCAGATGCCAGCAGTCAGTCCAGGATTGTTCTCCCAACGTCCCTGCTTCACTGTACTCTGGAAAGGTTTGCTCAGGAGATGTATGGAGGGAGGTTTGATGAGACCTTGCCCTGAGGAACTGAGAAAGGCACAGCTGTGCCACAGTGCAGCAGGAGCCTCTTGTCCTGCATCACACTCGCTGTTTCTAATGAAATGACTTTCCGGAAGGGTGGCTATGTTCTGGCTTTTAGAAGGTGAAATATAAATAAATTTCATAATTTATGCAACCAGCAAGCTGCAATGTTTTCATTTAAACAGCTTTTTCTGAACTATGGGCCCAGCAGCCTCTAGAAGGTGGTTGTTACTTCAAGGGAGCATTCTTGTCTGTCCCTGAGTCAACCTGCCTTCTACTTAACTTTGAGACTTCAGCAGCTGAGCCTCAAGCATCTGTTCTCTAAAAACCGGGCGGAAATCTGTCCATGTCCCTGTGTCCCCATCCCCCCTTAAAATAGGGGAATTCACAATAGCAGGCCGGGCTCTAGACCGCAGCTGCAATGGCTGGTGTAACCGTACAGACTTCAGGCCTTTGTGTATGTGTGCACTATGCCAGTTGCTGATCCCTTGTGAACTGAGGCCATGGTATCCAGTGAACCATCTAAAGGGTGTACAGAACCCTGCACTCCATGCTGCCTGGGATTCTCTGGAGCTAACCTCCTGGGCTTCATTTCCATCTTGGTCCCATAGGGACTCGAATAAGGCCCAGAGATCTCAGCAATTCCTGTCTCAAACCTGACTGTGGACATGTTAGAATGAGCTGTTCTGTTTATTCCGTCCTGGAGAGGATGAGAAGAAATACCTGATCCAGATGTCTGAGAATGGCTTCTTCATTCCAACATCTTTGAGGGGCTACATTTGCATCTCAGTTGAGTCCTGGACTCCAGTTACAGGTCTGACAGTAGAAGTAAATCCCTTGTAACACTAGAACAAGTCCAAAAGTAACGTGCCTAGGCAGAGTGGCATACACCCTTAATCCCAGAGGCAGAGGCAGGCAGATGGACTGAGTTTGAGGCCAGCCAGGGCTACATAGTAAGACTGTCTCCAAGATTTGAGCTGACACCCGAACTCAGAGCTGAGTCCAGAGGCCCAAGATGACAGCATTTTATTTACCCATGAGGCACTGTGGGACTATTCTGGGTCAGTGGAAGGGACTGAGCATGGATAGAAAGCAGGGTGGAGGCTCCATTGGCTGAGACCAGAGCCTTGGGGTTTCTGATGGACATGGCCCAGTTTAGATGGAGGTGAGGCTCTGAACATATAGAGAAGCCGACCAGGAGACTGAAGTAGCCATTATGTTGGCTGGCTCCTGGAGTGGTCTCACTGGGTCAGGTGGAAGATGCAGTAAGAAGAGAAGAGGCAGGGAATGACTCCATGGTTGGCCCCTAAAGGCCAGGTAAGTAGAGGTGTGGGAGTTGAGCCCTGCAGTGTGATAGGGAGGAAATCCCTTAGGTTTATTATTGCTCTTCTGGCTCGTTTGGGGTGCGTGGAGAAAATGTCATTTTGTAGTACCAATATGGATATCATAGGACAACTTGCCACCCATTTAATTCTTTCTTCTCCAGTTCCAGAAATGAAAACCAGGAGTCAGGCATATAGGAATTAATGCTTTTCTTCTGCTGGTTTGGCTGCTTTGAGGATCTCCTGCAGCCCAAATTGGCCCTGACTTCCTACCTCCACCTTCCAAGTTCCAAGATTACAAGTACCAGACAGTTGTAAAAATGACTTTTCCCACTCTCTCCTCTGTCTCTGTCGTCTCTCTCTCTCTGTGTCTCTGTCTCAAAACAAGATCTCACTCTCTAGCCTAGCACACTCACTATGTAGCCCAGGCTGTGCACCTGCCTCTACTTCCCAAGAGCTGTGATTACAGGTGTAAGCCACAACACCCCATTGAAGCCAGTTTCTAAACAAATCTCAGGATTTAACAGATGAAATCATGGGCAGCCCCAGTTAAATCTGAATTTCAGCTAAGGTGTTCTCTGTAGTCTCATGCTAAAAATGTACTCATTATCTGTACGAAATTCTAAATCACCCTGTGCATTGTGGCCATATCTGGCAAATCTATAAATTAAGCAGTGGAAGGATGAAATTAGCACAGAGTTCCTCCTGGTAAGTGACAGCGGCATCCCCAGCAGCACCCCCCAGAGGTACCCCCAGCTGACCCCGCAGTGGCACAGCCCTCATATTCATTTTATGCCCATATGTCAGAGCTGGTTCTATCCCCACCACTGCATAAACCGGGGGTGGTATCATACGCATCCTCCCATCCTCTGTTGAGCGCAGTCTCAGAACTCAGGGCTCCGGAGCCTCTGCTGGCAGCCTTGACTTCCAGAACAAATCTCAGGAACAGCCACCTGGCCCAGCCCTAGGCTTCTAAAGGATGCCCACACCTGGGCGGGGCTTGCCTGGTTTATCACAGTAACCCAGCCCTCAGCCAGGTTTGTGGCTTGGAGGTGACATTAGCATCTCTGAGCTGAATGTCCACTAGAAAGATCTGTGGTTCAGCAGAGGCAAAGGCCTGTGAACAGGATTACAGTCAGCACCGACATGACAGGTCTGGTGACTTGAGCAGGATGGAGTCCAAAAGGAAAAGCTAGCTGTGACCTTGGGAAATCACCAGCGGAAGAAGGTGGGAGAAGATAGCAGACCAAAGACCATTTATTTATGTCACAATTATATAAGCATTTCATACATATGGTTGGGAAGTAATACATTTTTCAAAAGAAAACCACTGGCTATTATTTTTCCCATCTCCTTTCCTCCCTCCCTCCTTTCTAGATTTTTTTCTTTAAGGAAGGGGTTTTGCTATGTAGCCCAGGTTAGCCTAGAACTTGGTCAATCCTGCCTCAGCCTCCCTGTGTGCTGGGATTGTAGCACTATGTTCAACTTCAAAAAAAAAAAAAAATGTTGTTTTTCGAGACAGGGTTTCTCTGTGTATCCCTGGCTGACCTAGAACTCACTTTGTAGACCAGGCTGGCTTTGAACTCACAGAGATCCTCCTACCTCTGCCCCACAAATGCTGGGATTAAAGGCATGAACTACGATGCCTGGCTATTTTAAAAATTTTAATTATGTGCCTGTGTGTGGTATATGCACATGAATGCAAGTGCCCACAGAGCCCAGCCCAGCCCTTCTGGAGCTTGAGTTACAGGTTACATGCTGCCAGACATTGCTGGGGAAAAGACTGTTCTTTCTTTTCTCACACACCCCCACCCCTTGAGACAGGTGGGGTTCTAGATTTATTGCCCAGGCTGGCCCCAAACTCCTAGGTTCAATATATTCATAATTTTTCTTTCCCCACCGTTGCCTTATCAGGGAGGAAGAGTTCAGGAATTGATCTCAGGGACTTATGTAAGGGATGCTTAAACCCTTGTACATCCATCCTGCACCCCTTTCTGGGCCATTCCCTTGCCCTCTGTAGTTCAGAGATCTAGAAAAAAAGGAAGCCTAGGGCCTGTGGGGAGGAAAGAAATCCCAGAGAGATTGAGTCTGCTGTCAGGAGAGCTTGGGAAGGCTCTACAGCCCAGGCTGAGGCCCCGAGGGCCCCTGGGTATCTGAGAGACATACCCGAGCCAGTGCCCAGGAGAAAGCGGGGTTCAATCTCTGGGTGCCCCCAAAGACACACAAAAGAAAAAGTCTGTAAGGTGGACTGTTCTCCCTCTCCCTCCACCCTCCTGTCTGCAGGTGACTTCTTGGGTTCTCCCAGGCTCCCATGCTCTGTTACTTCTGTGATAAACATCCTCTGTCCTTGTGGAGATGAGGTGGATGGTCAGCTGTGGGTTTTGTTGATTTATTTAATTCTAATAGTTTGACATTTTTATGTGTATGAGTATTTTCCCTGCATGTATGTCTGCATACCGTGTACATACAATGCCAGTTTCTTGTTTGTTTTAATTTTTTGCAGCATGTAACCCAGGTTGTCCTGGACCTTGTGACCCTGCTTGTGATCTGTGCTGCCTAAGATGCTGGGGTTACAAGTGTGTGCTGTGCCTGGCTGGTGGGTCAAACCATAGAATTCTTTCTTTCTTAGAAGTTATTTTCTCTCCCCCCACCCCCCAGCTGAGGACCTATCCCAGGGCCTTGCGAAGCACTCTACCACTGAGCTAAATCCCCAACCCCTCTTTCTTAGAAGTTAACGCTTATTGGGTTACCTAGTAATTAGGGCTTCGAATTTAGATAATCCTTAAACCCACTGCAGGGATTGTCTGTAAGAGGCATTCTTAGCTGCAGGGCCGCACAAAAGCCATCCTTGGGGCAATCGATGCTGGAGTCTATCAACTGCTGGTCTAAACCGGGATAACAAAGTGTCAGGCCTAGGAAGGATCCTAAGGTCAGGCATTAAGAAGGGGGGAGGGAGGGGAAGGTGGAGTGTCGGTGCCAGGCCAGACTGCAGAGGGAGCTGGTGAGCCACAGAGTCCGAGATCCAGTGAGGATGTACTAGGGATGCCTGGTGTCTCTGAGGCTGCAGGTACTCAGCAGTAGTGACCTCACTGAGCTGGGAGGGATGGGGTGAATTCTGTAAGGCCTTCTGAACTCTGGTGGCTTTTCTGAGATGGAAGTGGGTCAGTTTCCGCTCCCAGGAAAGGAATCAAAGTTAAATAACCGAGAGAGAGTCTATCCACTGTTTCTTGCTTATTTTAAAATTGAAAATGTATTTATCATGCTTGCATTTGTGGGTGATGTGTGCGTGGGTGTGTGGTGTGTGTGCGCGGGTGTGCACGGGTCATGGCACTTATAGAGATCACTGGACACTGGACCATGGAGTCCTCTTCTCCTTCCTCCTTTCCATAGGATCCTGGGATGGAGCTCAGGTCATCAGGCAGCAAGTGCCCTCACCTGCTAATACATTTCCTGGCTACACTGTCACTTCTGTGACAAACTTGGAAGGGCTAGAAGATGTCTCAGGTGATGGGCACATGCGCTGCTTTTACAGAGGATCGAAGTTTGGTTCCCGGCAGCCATACTGGGTGACTCCAGCTCAGGGGGTGCTGATGCCTGATATCTCTCTCTCTCTCTCTCTCTCTCTCTCTCTCTCTCTCACTCACCACACACACACACACACACACACACACACACACACACACACACAGAGACACACATTCATGTACCCACATGCACCCTCCCACATACATAATGAAATCTTTTGAGGCTGGAGATCTGGCTCGGTGGTTAAAAGCATTGGCTGCTCTTGTAGAGGCCATGGGTTTACTTCCCAGCACCCACACGGTGGCTGAGAACCATCCAGAGCTCCAGTTCCAGGGCATCTGCCTTCTGAACTCCGATAGCGGCAGGTATGTATGTATGTATGTATGCATGCATGCATGCATGCGGCGCACGTGCACTGTGCAGGTAAAACACTCGTATACATGAAATAAAAATGATCTAAGTAAGTAAGCCTTTGGAAATGAGAGTAAGTAAATAACATCATGAATATTTGCAACCAATAACCACGACAACAGAAAAACAGAAAAGTCAAGCTAGGGGCTGGGGCTCCAGGTTCACCCTCCACCACTGCAAAAGTGTACAACTTACAGGGAAGGCATGTGGTGCAGAAGAGGACTGCCCACCACCCTGCTTCCCTTCCCCTCCCTAGAGCCGTCCTCACCAGGTTCTAGTCTCACTCTGCTGGATAGCCTTTTGGGTCTCTAACTGCCTCACAATTTTTCCTTCTCGTATGCAAATTAGTCCATTGTGCTGGGATCACCTATGCTAATGTCTTGCATCTCCCTTTCTTCTAGAGTTCTGCCTAGCTATGGGCAGGATGCCACTGGTCCTGTGTGGGCCCATCTGGAGTGCCTGGTCCCTAGGTTTCTAGCGGAGGCTCTCCTGCTGGGATGAGAAGGCTGGAACAGGCCCCTTGCTCTGGGCCTGGCTCAAAGGTCTTGGACCCTGACCTAAAAGCAATTTGGATCCATGACCCACTATAACCCACTAGTTTGCTTTCGGGCAGATGAGAAGGATCTGTTTTCTTTTTCTTTGTTTATTTTATTTATATGTGAGTACACTGTAGGTGTCTTCAGACACTTCAGAAGAGAACATCCCATTGCAGATGGTTTTGAGCCACCATGTGGTTACTGGGAATTGAACTCAGGACCTCTGGAAGAGCAGTCAATGCTCTTAACCGCTGAGCCACCTCTCCAGCCTACCTCCTTCCTTCCTTCCTTCCTTCCTTCCTTCCTTCCTTCCTTCCTTCCTTCCTTCCTTCCTTCCTTTCTATTGTTGTTGTTTGAGACAGGGTTTCTCTGTGTTGCCCTGGCTGTCCTGGAACTTGTTCTGTAGACCAGGCTGGCCTCAAACTGAGAGATCCACCTGCCTCTGCACCCTCCACCCTACCTCCACACCCAGTGCTGGGTCAGAGGTGTGCTCCACCACACCCCGCCTCCAGAGGGTCTGTTTTCTAAAGATGGAGGTGGAAGCTGAGGCTGAACTCTGACCTCTCACTGTCCCATTGTTCTTCCAGTCAAGGTCAGCTCTGCCCTCTATCTCCTCATCTAATCAATAGGCCAGTGAATCCCTCAGTGGAAACTATAAGTTCCCAGTCAGGCCTGGTGGTGGGATAAGACCCCAGGGACTAGAAGGACCCCCTAAAGGCTAAATCAGGTCAAAGGTCAAGGGTCCCCCCCCCCCCAGCAACTTAGAGATAAGAGCTTTCCCATAATAAAATAAAAAAGCTAATAAAAAGTAAGAACAGGGGATCCTGGGAACCAGACCAACAGGTGATGGGATGCCTGGGTTCCATCTCCAGCAGGAAGTAAATGTGGAAGGACACATGGCACATGGTAGGCACACTTGATCACACACACACACACACACACACACACACACACACACACACACACACACACACCACGGTATGCACACCAGAATAAAGGGAAAGGGTTGGGGAATGTAAGTCACCCTAGTTTTAATTCCTAGTTCTTCTGGAGGAAAAAAAAAATTAAAAATTCAGAGTCTGATCTTTCTGAGTTCTAAGCCAGCCTGATCTACATTCCAAGTTCCAAGCCAGCCCGGGGTTACTTACTGAGACCTTTTCTATACATAAATAAGAAGAAAAAGAAGTCATCAGTGTGGCGACCAAGAAGACTTGACAAGTATTTTAGCATACAAAGAACACAAAACAGCTCTGGATATAAATGTCCGGGTTGAGTCTGAGTCGGACAAATCTCTAAAAGAAGTAAAAACGGACTGTGCACTTTGCAAATGCCAGCCCAGAGGCCAGCCCAAAGGCCCTAATCTCAGGTACTAAAGATAGAAGGGAAGAAGACAATAGCCGGTGTGGACCAAGCTTTGCAAAGGAATCTTCCACTCCCTGCAGAAGGGACCTCGATTTAACCTTTTTTCGGAGGACATTTAGAGAGATGTCAGGGTTTTATGGAACACACTGGCTGTGTCTGCAGTGTAGCACTAGGTGGATGAGCCCAGCCATTCCCTGAAATTGCTTGTTTATTTGTGGCAGGAAAAAAAAGGTGCTGGGTGGTGGCGGTGGTGCGTGCCTTTAATCCCAGCACTCAGGAGGCAGAGTCAGGCCCATGTCTGTGATTCCAGGCCAGCTTGGTCTACAGGGCAGCCAGGGCTACACAGAGAGCTCTGTCTTGAAAACGAGACAAACAAAAAGTGATTCTACCCCAGTCCCCTGGTTAAACTGTGAACTCAGCAAAATCCACAGAATAAAATGTTTGGATTGTGGCCTCACAGTACAAGATGTAATCCCAGATCCTTGGTAAGTTGAGGCAGGAAGATCACAGGTCTGGTGAACCCAGATCTGGTTTCAAAGTAAAAAATGTGAGATGTCTCAGAAGCATTTACCAAGCAGGCCTGGTGACCTGAGTTCAAGTCTCAGAACCCATGTAGGAAAGAAAGAAAAGAATCGAGTCCACAAGATGTCCTATGACCTCCACATGCATGCAGCAGCACCCGTGCACTCACATGGACACATGCACATGCACGCTTTTTATGTGCATACACACTCATACACAAACAGGCACCAGCGACTGCCTAAGTAGTAAGCAATGTGGTTTAGTGGTATGGCCATTCTCAGGGGAGCCTTGAATTCAGTCTTCAATATAAAAACAAATAAATGGGCAGAGCAAGCCCCCTGTGGTGGCTCAGACCTGTAATCCCAGTGCTCAAGAGGGACAGGTGTTCGAAGCCAGCCTGGTCTATATTAGCCCCTATTTCAAACAGACAAACACGGGCAATCACAGTACCGCCCAGTTTTTTTAAGATTTATTTATTTATTATATATAAGTACACTGTAGCTGTCTTCAGACACATCAGAAGAGGTCATCAGATCTCATTACAGATGGTTGTGAGCCACCATGTGGTTGCTGGGATTTGAACTCAGGACCTCTGGAAGAGCAGTCAGTGCTCTTAACCACTAAGCCATCTCTCCAGCCCCGGAGGTGGGCATTCTTGGTGACAAAAAGAAACTATGTTAATAAGTGCTTGTGTGTATGTAACCATCCCTTTGTCTATTACAAA
This sequence comes from Rattus rattus, assembly GCF_011064425.1. Taxonomy (NCBI): domain Eukaryota; kingdom Metazoa; phylum Chordata; class Mammalia; order Rodentia; family Muridae; genus Rattus; species Rattus rattus. The sequence goes on along the minus strand of NC_046158.1, from coordinate 150,471,936 downwards.
GTCACCTCTGGAGGTCTAGGTTGGAAGGAGGCTTTGGATGGTTGTAAATCACGGTTTTAGTGGAGGGACACTTATAGAAATGCAGCTTGTATTCAAATATATCCTCCTCCGGAATGCCTTTCTTTGTCCAGTTAAACAGTCCCTGGTTGCTGTCCTAGGATGGAAAGATGCAGGGAGGCACTTTGGCCAGCAGAGGGAGAAGGAAGACTGTGTCTCCCTCGAGGGGCAGGGTGGCCAACCGGGAGCTTTTGGGGAGAATATTACGCATCAAAAGGATGTTTTGGGGGTTGGAGATTTAGCTCAGCGGTAGAGCGCTTGCCTAGCAAGCGCAAGGCCCTGGGTTCGGTCCCCAGCTCCGAAAAAAAAAGAAAAGAAAAAAAAAAAAGGATGTTTTGCAGTCCCTGTCCTCAGGAGACTGAGGCAGGAGGATAACACGCTTGAGACTAGCCTGCTTATGAGACCTTGTCTTAAAAACAAATGAAGTTGTCGGGCCACGGTGCCACGCCCCTTTAATCCCCAACTCTGGAGGCAGAAATAGGTAGATCCAAGGCCAGCCTGGTCTACAGAGCCAAAAGCTACACAGAGAAACTCTGTCTTGAAAACAAAAAACCAAAAAAAGAATCCCAAATGGATTGCTAGGTGTGGTGTTATAGGCCTTTAATCCCGTTACTCAGAGGCAGGTGGATGGATCTCTGAGTCCAAGGGCAGCCTGCTCTACAGAGGGAATTCCAGGACAACCTGGTCTACACATAAAAACCCAGTCTCAAAACCCTTCTTGCTTTACAAGAAGATCCAGTCTAGCTCTTGCCTGCACCCCAAAGTCAGTTCCTGTTACCTGGGCCTGGCCTCTAGCGGGTGGTCTCTTATCCTGGGGTGAGTAAGTCCAGCAAGCACTGTGAGACCTGCTGTGGGGACACCCAGGAGGATCCACTCAGCCTTAAGCCTGGCAGAGAAGGCCTGCTTCTCCTTGCTGTGCACCGCCTCTGGAGGAACATGGACAACCAGGTTCAGACAGCAGGTGCTCCTGCACCTGTTCTGACATCTTCAGGAGACAGCAGCCACCAAGGTAGCCCAGGTTGGCCTTGGATGGGGCTATGTCTAAGTAAGGATGATCTAAAAGTTCTGCTTCCTCCTCCCCAGTGCTGGGCTTATAGGCATGCACAGCTACACCAGGCTAGCCACCTAGTTTTACACTTGAGGTTGTTAGAAGCTAGGTAGGTTCCACCTGGAGAAGCTCACCTGGAGTTGGGGTCACTCAGCCAGTGCTAGCCCAGGTCCCTGCACCCAGCTATGACCACAAGTTCTCCTGAGGTGACTTTTACAGTTTCTTAAAGATTTACTTATTTAGGCTAAAGGCGTGTAACATGGTGACGTATGCACATGGAGGCAGAGGCAGGGGGGTCTCTGAGTTCAAGATTAGTCTGGTCTACAGAGCAAGTTCTAGGATAGCCATGACTACATAGAGTGCCTGTCTGTCTATCTGTCTCTCTCTCTCTCTCTCTCTCTGTATATTAATACATATAAACTTATGTATCTTGATGTTTTTACCTGTGTTATGTTTGTACACTGCCTGGAGAGAGGCCAGGAGAAGGCACTAGATCCCCCAGAACCAGATGGTTGTGAGCTGTCATGTGGGTGCCGGGAACTGAACCCAGGTCCTCTGCAAGAGCACTAGGACTCTGAACAACGGTGTTATCTCTGAATATTATATTTTTCTGGGTTAAATATGTTACTCTAAGGCTGATCGTACCTCTGGCTCATCTGACAAGAGTGCTTGCTGGTATAGGAAAAGATGGCTTTGATTCCCAATAAAGCATAAAACTGGATGTAATGGTACACATCTGTGATCCTAGAGCATAAGAGTCAGAGGCAGGAGGATCAGGAGTTCAAGACTATTGGAGACTACAGGGCAAGGCAGAGGACAGCCTGGGCTACATGGTACCTGTCTTTTATCAATCAGTCATACCAAAAGACTTTGAATTGTCTCTTTGAAGTTGGAAGACTCAGAAAGACCTCCCCTTATCTTGGAAAAAAAGACTTTGTTTCCTGTGCAGGCCAAATACCTTTCCTTCAGGTGGTCTCTGGAGACCTGTGATGCCTGCTCCTGGGAAGGGAAGGTCAGATGTTTAGGGACATCCTTGGTTACATAGTGACTTCGAGACAGACCCTGTCTTAAAAAAAAAAAAAAAAAAAAAAAAGATTCAAAATAACTGCAAAAGAATTGGGGGCGGAGGGGGCTCTAGTGTAGCTCACGCAGGTCCCTTGCTTTGAACCCTAGCATTCTGAGGTGGTTCCTGGCCTCAGCACTAGAGAGATGGAAGCAGGAGAACCTGGAATTCAAGGAAGCCCTGGAGAGAGAGAGAGAGAGAGAGAGAGAGAGAGAGAGAGAGAGAGAGAGAGAGAGAGAGAGAGGATATGAATATCAGCAGCTAAGAACAGTAGCCCTTACAGAGGATCCGAGTTTGTTTCCCAGCAGCCACAATGTGGCCCACAACCTCAAATGCCAGGGGAGTCTGGCCTCTGAGGGATCTGCTCATGTGGTGTGCCCACAAGCGCATACACATTAATAGAATCATAAGAAACAGGGCTGGGCAGTGCCTGCACACACCTTAAATCCCGGCTCTGGGGAGGCAGAGGCAATTGTCTGTGAGTGTGAGACCAGCCTTGTCTACAGAGTGAGTTCCAGGACAGCCAGGGCTACAAAGTGATACTATGTCTCAAAAACAACAATAAATAAGGAAATACAGTCTTAAAAAAAAGAAAAAAAAAAAAGAGGGGTTGGGGATTTAGCTCAGTGGTAGAGCGCTTGCCTAGCAAGCACAAGGCCCTGGGTTCGGCCCCCAGCTCCGAAAAAAAGAACCAAGAAAGAAAGAAAGAAAGAAAGAAAGAAAGAAAGAAAGAAAGAAAGAAAGAAAGAAAGAAAGAAAGAAAGAGAGAAAGAAAGAAAGAGATTCTGCATTAAGCACCCTCCCACTTTCTTTCCGTAAGTGCAGGGAGCATCCCTGAATTCTATTCCACTCACTCTGCCTGCCTCTGACCAGCTACAGATAGCCGCACACCTGTTTCTGGCTTTTGCTCGTCACTATGGGCTGGGAGTCATTCCGTGGTTGCATAGAAGTGTACATGCAGCCTTCCTTCCTTCCTTTTCCTGACAGACTCTCACTCTTCAGCCAAGACTAGCCTCAAAACTCCAAGCTTCCTGCCTCTGCCTCCAAAGTAGAAGGAACACAGATGTGTCTCCCCCACCCCACCCAATCTGGCCGTAGTTATTTTTTTTGTTGCTGTATGGTCTTCCACTGTGGGTATGTAGTCTGGTTAGTTCGTGTCTACTGTTGAGCGATATCTGAGGGTTTGGTTTTGTTGGGGGTTTCTGCTCTTTTTTCACACTCTCTCTTCCTTTTTCCTTTTGATATTAAGAACACAGGTGCCAGCTAGGCAATGGTGGCACACACCTTTAATCCCAGCACTTGGGAGGTAGAGCCAGGTGGATCTCTGAGTTCAAGGGCAGCCTGGTCCACGGAAAAACCCTGTGGGGGGTGGGGCTGGAGGTGGGGTACAGGTGTCAGGGCTGTCGTGTTGTTTGGTCTGGGTTTGAGGCTGGCTATGGGTTCTTAGCTTTGGTTACTTTTTAGAGGCATCCAGTCCTTTTGACAGTTAAAATGCGGATGCCAACAGCCCCGCCCTTAGATAATCAAATCAGGATGTGTCTGCCTGTGAGGGCAGGGCGGGCTTAGGTGTTTTCAGACACTGTTGAGGAAAGCTTGGCTGAAAAACTCTGGGTGGCAGTCCGGCCTAGGAAGGCAGCTTCCTGGGCGTGGAGAGTCGCCTGTCACCTGTTAGGGGCTAAGTCACACCTTTTCTAAGCGGCGGTATGCCAGCATCCATCACTTGACCAAGTTTTACTTTGAAGGCTCTGACAGGTGTGAGGGCGTGAACGGGCCTCCCCTTGGGCTCCATTTACCTTTCTCTTTCCCTCCTTACTAAGGAGGTTCCGAGGAGGTTTGGGGGGCGGCGGGGGCGGGTTGCTCGCTGCAGAAACAAAGGATGAAAGGAAGTCTAGCCAGGTGTAGATCTGGGAGAGAAAATAGGTCAGAAGGCAGGCAGATACCAAGGTCCTGCGGTAGGAAAGGCTGTTCATTGAGCGTAGGGGGGGGGTGGAGAAAAGTCACCTGACCTGTCAGTTGGGACGAGGGTGGTGGTGGGACGCTGAGTGCTCTCCCTCTGGACTCAAGGGGAGATTCATGGATGACCTAAATCTGCTCAGAGGGCAGTGTTCTGCACCGTATTTGCCTATTGTCTGACCATCCTCCTACCAGTGCTGGGCGTCTGATTCTATTCACTGTCGTTACCTCCAGTGCCTCGAGACTCAGTGGTTCTGCTAGCGCGGGGCCCTAGAGGTTTCCATAGCCCCTCCACTTTACAGGTGTTTATAGCTCCATAATATGGGAATGTGGATTTGTTTTCCCGGGCCACACTTCCTCCCAGGGACCCTTCCAACCCGATTTTCAGGAAGTCAAGAGTCGTCTCAGCCCTGGTCTTCGCTACCTCTGCCTCGCACCTGTCCTCAGTGGTGTTTCACAACGCAACTCTAAACCGTCCTCAGCTGAAAGTCCTTCCGTGACTCCCCAGTGCCCTTAAGGCAAAGTCCAAACTCCTCCAAAGACCCGAGGCCAGAAACCTTGAGGACCCCTCGAGGCCTGCCCACACCAACCTCATCCTGGGAACTGCTCTCAAAGGTTGGGCAGGCTGAAATTACTGACTCTAACCTCGGGCCTTTCTCCTCCGTGTTTCTTCACTTCCTCTGGGAAGTCATGGACACCCTCCCCTGTCAGGTGACCGTCCATTGACGGTCACAGCTGTCTCTCCCTACCTCCCTTCATCAAATCACCCCTCCCTTTAGCATTAAAATCCTCTGTTTACTCCGTCTGTCTCCTCCATCCTTGGAAGCCATCCTTAGATAGGGTAGGGCATTGCGTGTTTTGTCCCGGGCTGAATTGACAGCTCTAGGAACTCCTAAGCTAGTGCAGATCCTCACTTTCTTGCTCCCCGGTGCCCAAAGGTGAACAACTCAGGGATCTTGGGGGGCCCCCGCGCTAGGCGGGGGGCAAGCGCGGCCACCAGGGGTCGCCCGAAGCGCTGGGACACCGCACGGTCCGGCCCAAGCCCAATCTCAGCGCCACGCGGCGGGAGCCCCTGCAGCCCAGGCGCACCTGCTCTGATCCCGGTCTCCGGCCCCGCCGCCGTCAGCTATTGGCGCAATCTTGACAAAGGGGCGTGATCGTAGTCGAGGCCACGCCCCCAGCTCTGGTACTTAAAGGAATTTGCTGGTCCGAGGGGATCGCAGTGCCGCGGCCGGGCCTCGCGAGCAGAGTTGTCTACCGACCTTGCGCGACCCGGTGACCCCGACTACCTAGGTCGCTCCGGCCACCATGCCGCGCTCCTTCCTGGTCAGGAAGCCGTCCGACCCCCGCCGGAAGCCCAACTATAGCGAGCTGCAGGACGCGTGTGTGGGTGCGTGGCGGGGTGCGGGACGCGGGCGGCTCGGGGATCTCAAGGGTGCGGCGGAGAGAATCGGGCTCTGCGGGCGCGACAGGTGGATCTGGAGCTCCGGGTCTTGGCAGTTGGGGTCCACCGAGGGCGTCTGTGGCCCGGGACGGGGAGGCTCTGCGAGTGAAGACCCGAAGGCGGGCAGCCCTGCGGAGCCCGGGTGGGGGAGGGGCGGGTGGGGAGTCCCCCCCTATTTGGCGCCCCGAGAATCGGCTCAGCTGACTCCCTGCTGTCTCTTCCCGCAGAGTTCACCTTCCAGCAGCCCTACGACCAGGCCCACCTGCTGGCGGCCATCCCTCCGCCCGAGGTCCTCAACCCCGCCGCTTCGCTGCCCACCCTCATCTGGGACTCTCTCCTGGTGCCCCAAGTACAGCCGGTGGCCTGGGCCACCCTCCCGCTGCCGGAGAGCCCCAGGGCCGCAGAGCTGACTTCTCTGTCCGATGAGGACAGTGGCAAAAGCTCCCAGCCGCCCAGCCCGCCCTCGCCGGCGCCGTCGTCCTTCTCTTCCACCTCGGCCTCATCCCTGGAAGCCGAGGCCTTCATTGCCTTCCCGGGCTTGGGCCAACTTCCCAAGCAGCTGGCCAGGCTCTCGGTGGCCAAGGACCCCCAGTCCCGGAAGGCCTTCAACTGCAAATATTGTAATAAGGAGTACCTCAGCCTGGGCGCTCTGAAGATGCACATCCGAAGCCACACGCTGCCTTGCGTCTGCACGACCTGCGGAAAGGCCTTCTCCAGGCCCTGGCTGCTCCAGGGCCACGTCCGCACCCACACTGGTGAGTGTACATAGCTGAGTGCTGAGTCTTGTTTGGCCTCAGACCCTGGGGGACTCAACACTTAACTCCCTTCGCTGCCAAGCAGTGGACAAAGTAGACGTTGGTTGTTCTCTGTCCCGGTCCTTGCTGTTCGGGAGGGCACTGTAGAAGCCAGACAGGATGTTGGTAGACAGGATATTCTCCACCTGGCCTTGAATCCTCGGTTGAGAACTTCCTCGCTCTCCCCATTTCTAAAATCAACCTAAGAACACTTTGTGGGACTTTTGTACAGAGTGAAGTGCTGGGTACAGGTGCCGCTAAGAAATGACTTCCCAGGGACTGGAAGGGTGGCTCAGTGGTTAAGAGCACTGGCTACTCTTCCAAAGAACCCTGGTTTAATTCCCAGCACCACACCGTAGCTCACAACTGTCTGTAAGTCCAGTTACAGGGGATATGACACCCTCATACAGATACACATACAGGCAAAACAGCAATCCACATAGAATAAGAGAATAGAATAAATGCATCATTTAAAAAAATGAAGAAATGACTTTGCTCTCCTCTCAGCCTTGGAACACTAAGCTTCTAGAAGTGTGAGGAAAAGGCTTCAGCCAGTCTTGGTGGAGATTCCTGTTGGGGCAGCTTTGGGGTGTGAGCTGGCCCGTTGGAGCTGTGCTTCCTGTGGCCAGCATTGGAGCAGTGAGGCCTCGGGCCAGGGGGTGGTATTTGCAGGTCTCATTGACACCTTTATTACATGAATAAGACTACTTACCCATTGCTCCTCCGGGCATAGATTGCCTCAGATTTAACCTATAAAAGTGTAACAGGCTGGGCTGGCCTTTCCTGCAGGGTTGCTAAGCTGTGGGGCTCTACTTTGGGAGAGCAGAAGCCCTCAGGGGTCCTAGGCTGCCTCCTATCCCCCCCAGGGACTTTGTTTTGATGTAAAGGCAGGGCTCAGACAAAACCCTCCTTGAAATGCACCACCCTCTTCTCATGGGTTTCCATTGTGTGTCTTAATGGTGGCCCAGGGGGTGGGGGCCTGCAGGGTTAGAGCAGGTGCATGGGGCAGCGGTGCCCAGCACCTGTTCTGGCCGCAGCTGCTGGCTCATTGCGTGGCAGGCCCCTTTAATCCAAGGGGTATCACATGTACAGTGCCCCCCTCAGTGGCCTTTGTCCCAGCCGGCCTGGTGCCGATTTCACACTTGCCAGGAACACTGAGGCGTCTGGGGGTCGGGGATCTGTGAAGAGTAGGGGGGGTTGCACTTCCTGTGCAAGCCCAGAGACTCCCGGCTCCATCTCACCACATGTTATCTTGCACCTCCCTTTTGTTAAGATTTACTTCAGTTCACCCCTCCCCGCTAAACTGACAGGTAGTGCTTCAGCCCGTCTTGGGAGGGGTCAGAACCCCTAGCTTGTAGGGACCTGCAGATTGCTGGTACACCATCACCCTGCGCTTCTTTTCCCAGCCCCATGGAGCCCCACCTGCGTGGTTGAAGGCTTCTGTGGGTTTGTGCCCCCCTAGGTTGGTTGAAAGCAACTCGTTCAGTGAATACCTGCTGAGTGGGTGGGTCCCACAGGAACCCCGCTGAGATTCCCTTGTCCAGAGGCTCAGCACGCCCAGGAGTCATTCATCAGCCCTGAATTCCATCACAAGAATCTAACCAAAGGGCACCGCCTGTGGCCTAGCAGGCTGGGAGGGAGCGGAGGGCTGCCTTGCCTTGTTTTGAAAATCCGTTTGGCATTATAGCCTCATGCTTGGCACATAGTAGGGGTGCAGCAGATGTTTCGTTTTGTTGCTGTTTGTACAGCTCAAGCCAGGCTGGGTTTAAACGAGACACCCTCCTCCCCCTCTCTCTACAGTGCTGGGATTCCAAGTGAGGACCCCCAAGCTCAGGTCCCCGCTTTTAAAAAGCGCATTTATCAATTCAGGTATTCACTGAACGGAGCCGCTTTCAGCCATCCTAGGGGGCGCAAACCCACAGCGTTTATTAAGCCCTTACTGGCCACACAGCCCGTGTGTGGGCAGGGGGGTGTCAGGATTCCTGTCTGTAAGCCCCTGGGTTGGGGCTTGCAGTAAGTTAAGGAGAGGTTCCCTACTAGTTTGATGGGGATAGGGGGAGCCAAGATTTTGGCATTGCAGTGTGGTGGGCTGCTGACAGGGTGCAAAGGAATGGCCTCGCTGGCTCTCGGTGGGGGTGGGGAGGCCTCTCCAGGCTGCCTCTCAGACTCTGTCCCAGACAAAGTAAATCAAAGTAAACTCAAGGCTGGTGGTAGGAAGACCAACGAACGGCAGCTCCCCTGCCTAAGGCAGTGACTTCAACCAGGGGCTTGGGAGGCCTGGTGAGTGACCTGGAACCTGCTCCTCACCTCTGTGCCTCAGTTTCCCCATCTCTAATAGGACTGCAGAAGGGACAGGTGACAGGCTAATCGGAAGTGTTGAGTGCCTGGGAAGAACTCTGTTTCAGTTAGCCCCGCCTGGGAGAAGTCTGGAGACTCAGAAGTCTGGTGGTGTTCAGGGCTGCACAGCAGGAAGCCCAGAGACTATCCATCACCCAGTGCAGGCCTGGTTGTGCTTGGGCTGATGGGGCCCTGTCCAGAACTTCCTAACCCCTCTGGTATCTCTCCCCAGGTGAGAAGCCTTTCTCCTGCTCCCACTGCAACCGTGCCTTTGCCGACCGCTCCAACCTACGTGCCCACCTCCAGACCCACTCGGATGTGAAGAGATACCAGTGTCAGGCCTGCGCCCGAACCTTCTCCCGAATGTCCTTGCTCCACAAACACCAAGAGTCTGGCTGCTCCGGAGGCCCTCGCTGACCCTGCTACCTCCCCATCCTCACTGGCATCTCCCTGGTGCCCTGGAGCTCATCCTCCTCACTGCCAGGATTCCTTCCAGCTTAAGTCCGGGGACCTGTGGAGTCCATGTCTGGCCCCGGTTCCTGCTTGGCTCTCTTGGTGGCCTTTGCTGCAGATGGCTGATGGAAGGCAGAGTGCCTTTGTACCCTCCCAGAGCCTCCTGCCCTCAGTATTCATGAGGTGTAGCCTCTGGACACAGCTGCTTCGAGCCATAGAACTAAAGCCAACCCACTGGCTGGGAAGCTTGAACCCCACTCAGGGGACCCCACTTCCCTACCTCCCCCAAGGACCCTTTCAGGCCACCTTCCTCGAGGTACAACAGACTATGCAATAGTCCCACCCCTCCTGCGTCCATGCCTCGGCAGGGTGGTTACTGGACACATGTCCAGGTGCCCCTAGGCCTAAGCAGCTGTTTCAGCCCCCGCCCCATTTGTCCTGGGGACACCTGTCTCACAGCAGTTTAACTGTCTCAGAAGGGACCATGAATAATGGCCGTCACTTGTTAGGGGCCAAGTGGGGTGCTTCAGCCTGGCCAACGTGTCTCCCAGAACTATTTTGGGGCCCAACAGGTGTCCCCGGGGAGAAAGATGTTTACATTTTAAAGGTATTTATATTGTAAGCAGCATTTTGTATAGTTGATATGTACAGTTTATTGATATTCAATAAAGTGGTTAATTTATATACTAAAAACTGCTCAGCGTCGTGGAGGGGGACACCGCGAAGGGACTTAGAGGAGGGGGGGGCAGGACCTTAAGTCTTGTGCTTTGGAGTTCTAACCAGAGGGTCATGAACTTTGGGCACTGGGCTGTCCGGTCTGGTGTCTATCCCAATCCCGGACTGTGTTAAGCTTCCTGAGCTCTTAGTTACCCGGGCTCTCTTGGGAAGCTGCTCCATGGTCTTTCTCTACCGCCTGGCTCCACCATAGCAGGTCTTTTGGGCAGAACTAGCGGCCCCTCCCCGCTGAAGGAGGATGTCTTTCCTGTTCCCAAGCGCCTCCCTGTCAGGCAGGCCCACACCTCTGTCTGGCTGCTGGGTACCAAATGGCCTTTGATGCAAGGAAATGGACTAGCTGGAGCCAGGAGGGTGAGAAGCCAGGCCAAAGGGTAGGGGTCATTCAGCTTCCTGCTTGGAGGACCAGGGCCGGAGCAATTTACCTCGGGCTAGTTGGTGCTGGTGACCTCAACTCTGAGGGCCTCCCGGGGCTCAGAAAATGAGTGTCCTTTCTGAGCACAAAAGGTGCTGAAGGTGCCAGTTTCCTGTGGGGAGCTGAGCAGGCGTCCGTCCGTCCGCTGGAGAAGCTTCAGCCAGCCCAGCTCCAACCGGGCTGGGGGTGGGGAGCTTCCAGCTCCAAAGGAGAGATGAGTCTTCTAAACAGGAAATGGTGACCCGCAGGCGGGAGCAGACTAATGACTTACAGCTTTCCTCCCAAAAGGGAAAAAAAAAAAAGTCTCTAACAATCGCCAAATTGTGGCAGGCCTCCCTGAAGGGGAGGTTAGCGAGGTGGTACTGGGGGCTGGGCACCAACTGGCTGAAGGCCTACTGTGTCCCCAGTTGGTTTCTCCACATAGGTTGAACAGTGAGTGACTTCACCCCGGGCCTGGAGGGGTGGGATGGGCCTCCAGGACCAGACTCAGCGCTGAGGGCCAGGCCCCAGGTCTAGTGCCTTGGTCAGCCTGGCTCTGAGCGTGCTTGGAGTCAGGTAGGCCTGGCTCCTGGCCCTGCCTCTCACCTCTCGCTGCCAGAAACAAGCAAGAGTCCCTCTGCTCTCGGCCCCAGTTTCTGCCTCTGGAAGTCTGAAGCAACAGTGCCTGTCTCTGGAGAGGCTGTGGGGAAACATTCCTCCAGTCGTTCAGTGGGTACTGTGATCCGGGAGTGCCAGGCCCTGGGAACAGTCGCCATGCTCAGGAACTTCTGTTCTAGCGGGGGAGACTGAAAACAAACAAGCAATTAAACACGCTGCTCTCCTGCAGCGGTGCCAGGATGGAATGAGAGGCCGGCCAGCCGGCGGGGAAGGCTAGAGAGCAGCAGGCAGGGTTCCCACCAAGGCCTCCAGAGCCCTCAGGAGAGTTGACATTCCACTGAGAGGGAGGGAGAAGATGAGAAAGACGGAGGTGGAGGAAGAAGGATGGGCGAGTCCTGGGAGACGGGGGTGGGGGAGTGGGCTGCGGGGCTGGGAGAAGCTGCCCTGAGAAAGACCATGTGGCTGGAGGCACTAGAAAGCCAGGAGGAGGGAAGACCAGGGCCTCCGTGGAACCTCCGCGCAGAATGCAGCCAAGAGACTTTGAGACTGCAGCTGAGACCAAGGTCCCACAGGCTGCCTGGGAGGGCAGAGATTAGAGCTTGGGAGGAAAGAAGCTAGGAGGAGGAACGGGGTAGAGATGAGAGATAGCAGGTGACAGAGGGCCTGGACCAGGGCTATGGGAGCTGGGAAGCTTAATGCCCACACAGCCTGGGACCTTGCCCGCTTCCCTGGGACCTTGGCCACTTCCCCGGGACTGGTAACAGACCCCACTAGATGGGAAAGAGCTGTCCCAGAAGGAGCCTCCCTCAGCCTGGGGCTGAGCAGACAGACAGCCGTCTGTGGGAAGAGCAGGGGTGGGAACCGCAAAGGATTATTCACAGAAATGTGCAGTTTTTGACAACGTGAGGAGAAAAGGCTGTGTCTAGGAGAATGCAGGCAGTGGAACTAGCCAAGGAGAAATGAGAGGATGGGTATGTGTGCATATTTTTTTTTCTTTCTAGATTCGTTTGTTTTGTTTTTGAGACAGGGTCTTCCTATGCAGTTCTCTCTCTCTCTCTCTTTTTTTTTTTTTTCCTTTTCTTTTTTTCGGAGCTGGGGACCGAACCCAGGGCCTTGCGCTCGCTAGGCAAGTGCTCTACCACTGAGCTAAATCCCCAACCCTTTCCTATGCAGTTCTAATTGCATAGTTCCTGGAACAAACTGTAGACCAGGCTGTCCTGGAACTCACTGAGATCCACCTGCCTCTGCCTCCCAAGTACCGGGATCAAAGGCGTGTACCATCAACACCACCAGCGTTTATTTAATCTAATTAATTTATTTATTTGAGCACTATTTTTGAGACAGGCTTTCATGTAGCTCAGGCTAGCCACCAAGTCTTCACGTAGTAGTGGATTATGTTGAGTGGTCCTCCTGCCTCCACCTCCCCAGTGCTGGGATAACAGATATGTATAACTATGTCTTGTTGGGCTTTTCTGAAGATAGACCCTCTCCCCCAAAACCTTGTGTATTCCAGGCAAACATCCTACTAATGAAGTTTCATTCTAAGCCAACCCCACCCTTACCCCATGCTTTAAAGAGGTTTCACCATGTAGACTAGGTTAACCTCAAAAAAAAAAAAAAAAACCAACCCAAAAAACAAAAAACAAAAAACCCCTTAGCCCTTTGTGTGAAGGGCTGACAAGCACTATGGGCTTTTGTGGTACTGGGGAGATATACGCTGGGCAAGTGCTCTACATGGACTGCTGAGCTATAACCCCAGCCCATGATGTTGGCATTTTTTTTTTCGGAGCTGGGGACCAAACCCAGGGCCTTGCACTTGCTAGGTAAGCGCTCTACCACTGAGCTAAATCCCAAAACCCCCCCACCCTTTTTTTTAAGTACAGGCCTCCTAGGCCTGATAGCTTACACCAGCACTCTGGAGGCTAAGGCAAAAAGATTGCTGGGAGTTCAAGGCCTGCCTGAGCCTTGAACTCAGCAACAAAACCCAGGTGTGTTGGCACGCAACTTTAAGGCCAGCTCTTGAGTCAGGCGGATCTCTGTGAGTTCAAGACAAGCCTGATCTATAAAGTCAGTCTTTGTCAGATAGTTTTATGTCAACTTGACACAAGCTGGAGTCATTTGGGAAGAGGGGAGACTCAATGGAGAAAGGGGCCCCGTAAGGTTTGCCAGTGGGCTAGCCTGTAGTGCATTTTCTTGATTGATGATTGACATGAAAGGGCCCAGCCCACTATAAGTGATGTCATCCATGGTCAGGTGGGCCTGGGTTCTATAAGGAAGCAGGCTGAGCAAGCCATGGGGAGCAAGCCAGTGGGCAGCACCCCTCCGTGGCCTCTGCATCAGCTCCTGCCTCCAGGTTCCTGCTTTGAGTTCCTGCCCTGACTTCCTTCCGAGGTAGACATGGGAGGGCTGGGATGTGCCTCAGGTGGTCCAGTGCTGGTGCAGCATGCATGAAGCTCTGGGCTTGGTCCCAGCACTGCAGATACCCGGCCGCATGGTGGGTGGTGCTTGCAGGTGAGTACTCTGAGTGGAAGGAAGGAAGCACAGAAGTTCAAGGTCATCCGTGACAGCTTCCGAAGTTGGAGGCCAACCTGGGCTCCAATCTCTAAAAACAATACAAAGAACCCACTTACTACAATGGTCCGAAAATGGAGCCCTTCCAGCACAGCCGTTCTGACTGCACTGGTCAGTTGGCTTCCTGCCTAAGAACAAGCCTTGTCTCCGCCCGGCTCAGAGCTGGGCCTGAGGAGATGCGGGCCAGGGCTGCAGGATCTGGACGGGCCATTAGCTCTTCCCTTGGGATCTTCTTTAAAATCATTCCAGGAAATAAACAGGCTGTAAAGCCACCCCCGGGTGAGTGTCCCAGCAGGCGGGTCTGGAGCCAGGGCCACCTCTGGGCACATCTGGGCCCTATTAGTGGCCTGGTGGCTGCTCAGAGGTATCCCCTGGATTGGGATGTGGGGGTCCTAGCCGTCAGAGATCTAGGGCGACCTTTTTTTTTTTCCCCTCTTGCTTTCCAAAGGCCAGTTTCACAAATGTGATAAGAATTTATGTCCTCAATAAAAACAAGACAAAACAAAATAAAAAGTGTGACACTTTAGGGGTGGCTCAGCGGTTAAGAGCATTGGCTACTCTCGTAGAGGATCCAGGTTCAACTCCCAGCATCTGTATGACAGCTCACAACTAGTTCTGTCACTGTAGTTCCAGGGAATCCAACGCTCTTTTCTGAACCCTGCAGACGCCAAGCATGGAGCACCAAGCGTGCACACAACGCATGCACATATGTGTCAGCAAAAATATTCACACCCAGAAATATGAGCAGGGAGGGGGCAACATGAGGCTCAGCTGACCCATGCCATCACAGCCCTCCTGGTGCCTTTCTGTCTCCAGACCCCATGTCAAGAAGAGGGAGCACACAGGGCTCTGAACCATCCCAGAAACACCCAAGCATGGTGGTCACTCACCTGTAATCCCAGTACTTCAGAGGTAGAGGTGGGAGGATCAGAAGTTCAAAGTTATCCTGGGATACTTAAGGAGTGTCGAGCTAACCTGGGTTACATGAGACTTTCAGTGGCAGTGGTGATAAAATATACGTAACAAACGCATCCGTTTTAGGCAAGGAGAAGCCATCAGTGGTAGAACAGGGCCTCTGATCTTCACAGAAGCAGATGGATTTCTGAGACTTCCAGGCCAAGCTGATCTGTGTAGTGAGTTCCAGGCAAGCAAGAGCTTGCCTTTGACCTTGTCTCGAAAATAAAGAAATTGTCAGGGCATGGTGGTATAAACCTTTAATCCCAACGCACGGCATAGGTAGGTGGATCTGTTTGCCAACCAGGCTATGCAGTGAGACCTTGCCTTAACAAACAAACAAACAATGAATAAATGAAACAAACAGGCTTGGGCCACAGCTCACTGACAGAACCCTTGCCCACCTTGCACAAGGCACTGGGGTTTTGTCCCCAGTGTGGCAAAACCAAACTAGAACAAAGTCTCCTTCTTCTTGCCCCATGGGACCTGCACAACCCCATCACCTCCTCCCTCTCTGTCCCCCCTGTTCTTCTCGGCTGTTCTCTCTAGCAGGAACGCTCTGTCCAGGGAACCACAGGGTCACCTCCTGCCGTCCCTCTCCTCTTTGTCCCACAGTCCTTCCTGCCTTGTTTTGCCCTTGCCACTAACACACATCTGACAAAACACATATCTTCATCTTCACCTGTCCCCCTCCACAGATCCCCTGTGGACCCTCTCCTTGCCAGAGTGTCAACTCCACACAGAGGGAGCTGCAGTCTGCTCTGTTCTCTGTTTTGCCTGTTGCTGCTCTTTGTCTAACACTGAGATTAATGAAACAGACATTCACAACTGACCTAAAGAGTAGCCTAGTCACAGAGAGGGTGAGTGGCTTACCCAGAGTCACACAGCAGTGAAGTAGCAGCCCCGAGATTTGAACCCTCCGTTCTTGTGCTACTGTTTGCCCTTTGCTTCTTTTTTTACTTTTGAGTGTCTTAAACGACAACAAACTCAACCTGCATCTTTTACACACTTGAGCTGGTCTCCTAGAATCCCTGCTGTAGACCTAGCTGTCTGTAGTAGGTAACCAGAGTCATGGGTGGCTAGATAGTGAGTAAGGACATCACAAACCTGTGGGCTGAGGGATCAGAAGCTTCCAGACCAAGACAGGGCTGACAACCCCCGAATCCGAACTCTTCCTCAGCTTGCTCACATGGGTTTTGTGTACCTCCAGCTTTTCCATGGTTTCTCTGAAAACACTGTGACCTGGGCAGCTTGAAGCAGTAAGATTTCATCATTGACCAGAAACCCAAAGGAAGTGCGTCCTCAGGGTGAAGGCTCTGAGGCCCAGGGGAGAGGCCTGCCTGGAGTCTTTGTTCCAGGATGCTCCTCCTTTTGGGTCCTGTTAAACTCAGATCTGTCTGCCATAGGAATGTTTGACTCCATTACATCTGCAAAGGGCCTGTCGTACATGAAATTGTGTTCGTGAGTTCTGTGCTTAGGACTTGAACTTGTCTTTATGGGGTGGATGTGGAGGATACTGGGAATGGAATCCAGGACCTTGCATGCTGGGTAAGTGTTCTACCACTGAACTACACCCAGCACCCAGCTCCATCCAGTGTGTGTGCGTGTGTGTGTGTGTGTGTGTGTGTGTGTGTGTGTCTATGGGGGGTTGTCTTGACTGTTAATTGTAGAATTTTAGGAGGGTCCACTGTGGGCGGCACCATTCCCTAGGCAGGTAGTCCTTGGCTATATAAGAAAGGTGGCTGGGCATGAGCATGTGGTCGAGCCAGCAAACATTGTTCCTCCATGCTTTCTGCCTCAAGTTTTTACCTTGACCTTCTTCAGTGGTGGACTTTGACTGAGAGCTGAAATAAACCCTCTCCTTCCCAAAGTCGCTACAAGTCAGAGTGTTTTATGACAGCAACAGAGTGCGAAATTAGAATTCAAGCTCTTGGGCTGGAGAGATGGCTCAGTGGTCAAGAGCACTGACTGCTCTTCCAGAGGTCCTGAGTTCAAATCCCAGTAACCACATGGTGGCTCACAACCATCTGTAATGAGATCCGATGCCCTCTTTGGTGTATCTGAAGATAGCTACAGTGAACTCATATATAATAAATACATAAATCTTAAAAAAAAATAGGCTCTCTATACAGAACTTACTAGGTAAGACCAGGTTGGCCTCAAACTTACAACCTCCTGGCTCTGCCTTCCAAACGCTAGGATCACAGGTGAGTATTACCACCTTCAGCTTCTCAGGATATCTTTCTGTCTTGCTTTAATTTTTTTTTCTTTTTATTTTTTTTTTTCAGAGCTGGGGACCGAACCCAGCAAGCGCTCTACCACTGAGCTAAATCCCCAACCCCTTGCTTTAATTTTTTAAAAAATTTTGCTTGTATTAGTGTGGGAGGGGGCACATGAGTCATGGCTCCCAAGTAGAGGGTAGAGGTCAGAGGTCACAGGGCAACGTCACAGAGTCATCTCTCTTCTTTCACCTTTACAAAGCTTAGGCAAGCCAACTCATGCAGCTAACACTTTTATCCATTGAGCAATCTTGCTGCTTCCCTGGCCCCGCCCTTCCTGGTTTGTTTCTGTGGCAAGGTCTCCTCAGTCAACCTTGAACTGAGTAGGTGAGGATGGCCTTGAACTTGGATCCTTCCGGTTCAAGCCTCATGAATGCTGGGGTTATGGCCTGGATCACTGCCTCTGCCTTAAAATTCAACTAGTTGCCAAGAGTTGGATGGGTCTTTATAAAATACCTGCGACCTTTTGTACGTATTTTTTATTTAAGATTTATTTTACGTGTATAGGTGTTCTGCCTGCATGTATGTCTGTGTACCATATATATGCCCGGTGCCCATGGAGGTCAGAAACTGAAGTTCGAGGTGGTTGTGAGCCACCAGGTGGGTGCTGGGAACTGGACCCGATCCTCTGAAAGAGCAACCAGTGCTCTTAACCACTGAGCCACCTTTCCAGCCCCACCTTGCGATTTTTACTATCCATACACCAAACGCTGTGAGAGGTCAGGAAGCTAGCCTGGAGAAGGAAGGAGGCTGGGCCAAAGACAGTGAGTCAGATCTTGCTGTGTGACTCCTACGAGAGAGTAGCCTTAAGCAAAACTCAACTGACCCTGGCCTCTGGGGTCACAGGCTAAGCAGGCATCAGGGTGTGGACGAGCAAGGTTTGCTTGGACTAGGATCAGGGCCTTGCAGGTGGAAGTATGGCCTCGTCCTGGGGTGCACAGGGAGCCACCGGAGGGTACCACTGAGGGAGGGGTGAGAGTTTACACTCTTGGGGGGATCCTATGCATAGGCCGTGGGGTGCAAGCCTGGATATCAAGCCAGCTCTAGAGGAGGAGGCCCCAGCCTGCATCTTGGCACCGGGATGTTTCGACCCGTGTGATGAAAGGCAGAAGGGTGAGTGAGGCCTGATCTGCATCTCAGTCAAAGAGGAAAGCAAGCACCCAGTATCCTGGGTGGTCTGTTTCTGTAATCCCAGCGTCTGGGAGACTGAAGCAAGAGACTCTACTTCAAGACCTGCCTTGGGGCTGGAGAGATGGCGCAGTGGTTAAGGGCACTGACTGCTCTTCCAGAGGTCCTGAGTTCAATTCCCAGCAACCACATGGTGGCTCACAACCTGATGCCCTCTTCTGGTGTGTCTGAAGACAGTGGCAGTGTACTTATATACATAAAAGAAATAAATCTTTAAAAAAAGACCTGCCTATGCCACAGAGTGAGTTTGATGCTAACCTGGTGACAAGAGACCCAGTGTTTAAAACAAAACAACGGGGCAAGAGAGATGGCTCAGCAATTGAGAGCACTGGCTGAGGACCAGCGCTCTTCCAGAGGACCTGGGTTCAATGCCCAGCACCCACACGGCACCTCGCAACTCTGTAACTCCTGTTCCAGGGGATCTGGCACCCTCACATAGACATTAAATAAATAAACACATAAATAAATAAATACAAGAAAAACAAACTCCACAAGGCAACAACATTAATACAAATCAAATAGTATCGTGATCACCTGTTTTCAAGAGATTGCCAGCGGGGCCCTGAGCAAAAAGGCCATGATGCCAGACTGGCTGCATTCACATTCCACGTCATGGCTGATCTGTTTGCTGTGTGAGCCACCGTGAGTGGCTCAACCTCTCTCAAGTGTGAGCTTCCTCCTTCCCAGATCTAGTGAATTGCAGGTGTGGGCCTATCTCAGGCAGGGCTACTACCATGCCTGTTCGATGGACCCAGGGAGAGCTTCTGACAATGCCAAACCTTCCCACTGCTGCCCAAAGGGCAGACTGTGTCTCACATCTTACTTATTTTGTACTGGCTGGAGCCTGAGCCTGCCGGCTCCCTCTCCAAGGCCTGTACTGGCATGGAGACCCCCAGGGCTCCACAACCCACCTCTGGCCCAATGAAAAGCATCAGCGTGGACAGAAACGGCAGTCACAAGGAGAAATGAAACCCATGTTACTTCGGGGACTGCTCGGGAGGGGATCCCCCAAGGAAACCCACCATCACCCCAGGAAATAGCCCAGGCTGGGCAGGGGGCTTTCCTGAGGCCCTCAACCCTGCCCTGAAGGTTTCAGTAGTGTTAACCATTCCCTCTGTGACCCTGCCTTCAGCAGCCTCCCTCTACATGTGACTGGGGATGAGCCCAGTCTGGGACCAACATCACGATGAAAGGCCCATGAGCCTCGCTCCCACAGCATCCTGCAGCTTCAGAGCTGAGCAGAGGGCTGGCCTAAGCCTGGATGCTCGGCAGAAGGGCTTGGGTGGCCTCATCCAGATCCTCTGTTTACAGCCTCTCAGAACTTAGGTGGGGCAAACTCGAAGATAAGATACTTCTGTGCACGAGGGCCTGCGAGAAGCTTCATTGGTGAGGCCGCTTTGTCTCCAAGCCTGACAACCTGAGTTCAACCCCCGGGATGTAAAAACAAAAATTTGGGGATTTTGTTTGTTTGTTTTGGTTTGTGTTTTGGTGTTTCGAGACAGGGTTTATATATGTAGCCCTGACTGTCCTGGAACTCACTCTATAGACCAGGCTGGCCTCAAATGCACATAGATTTGTCTACCTCTGCCTCCTGGGTGCTGGGATTATAGACATGCACTACTGTGCCTTGCTGGGTGTAGAGTAATAATAATAATATAAAAATAATTAATTTAAAGAATTTAATTTAATATATAAATTATATAATATACAATATATTAGCATGACAGATGACGTAACATATAACATATAAATAATGTTATTTAATTTAGAATATATTGTATATGAACAAGAACAGAGGAAGAAAAGCTGCGACCTAGGGCAAGCACTCAACTGACCTCCCCCCAGTTCCCTAGTAATTCAGTGCCTGGTGAACCCATTCTGGCAGGAAGAAAAGAGGGAAGGGAAGGTGGGACCGTTGCCATGGTGATCCTGAAGCTAAGTGGAGGCGACAGAGAAGGAGGTGGTCCATTCTGTGTGTGCATTTGTTCGGTCTGTGCGATGTGTGTCTGTGTGCCTGGGTGCACATGCACCCGGAGGCCAGAGGTGTCTCCCTCAGTTGCTACCCACCGTATTTTTTGAGGCGGGGTCCGTCAGTGAACCTGGAGCCCCCTGATTCAGCTAAACTAGCTGACTGGAGAGCCTTCCCAGGGCTGGGATTACAGGTGTCGCACCGCATCTGGCTCTTTTTTTTTTTTAAATATGAGCAGATTTGGGGGAAGCAACTCAGGTTATCGTTTTGAGGCAAGCGCCGTACTGACTGGACCCTCTCCCATCCCAGTCTGACTTTTGAGATAAGGTTTCTTGGACTGTGGTCCTTAGTCTCTGAGTCTCTGCAGCTTTGAGACTGGGATCCCCTCCCCTCCCCTCCCCTCCCACAGGCACGCAAAGAGCAGGGCAGCCCTAGCCGGTGACTCACTCTTTGCTGGGACTGCGGCAGGCCGGGCGGTGACAGCCCCTTTGAGAAGTCAGAGACTGAGGTCTGAAGGGACAAAGGACTTGTCCAAGGACACAGCTGGTGGGGAAGTGGTGACAAGCTGGAGTTTTTAATGACTTTCTAGGGCACGGTGAGGCAGGCTCTTCCGTGTCCCCCAGGTTGTGTCACCAGGCTGACTCCCCACCCCAGAACATTCCAGCACCAGAAAACAAAATCCCAGACCCAGGGACGGTCCCTCCCCCTCTCCTGCCCCCGCCTCTGCTGAGCCGCATCTGCTCTGTGTCTGTGGCTTTGCCTGTTCAGGACATTTCTTAGGCATGGAGTCATAAAGTAGGTCACACACATCGCATGCTCGCTCTGCGTCTGGCCTGTCTCACCACTGTTGCTTTCAAGGTTCAGCCAGGTGCCTTCGTTTGCTGCCGAGGCTTTGGTTTTGTTGTTTTGTTCTTTAAGGCTGAATAATATTCCCGGATATGCATATGTACCATCCACTCATTAGGGTTGTTCTCTCCTCAGCTCTTGGGGAAAACCCTGCTGGGAACATTCCTGTGTGTGTTTGTGTGGACTGGAAGGGGACACTTAACTGTCTTGGAGTCATCTCGGTCTCTATTGACGTATTACTACTTACTGTTTATTATTCGTCGTACTAAGGACTGAAAGCAGGGTCCTCAGGATAACGCTAGGAGAATGTCATGTTACCGAGTGACAGTGGAGGCTGTCCCTTTTCACCTTTTTTTTTTTTTTTTCCCTTTTTTTGGTATTTTGAGACAGTGTTTCTCAGGGTAGCCCTGGATATCCTGGACCTTACTCTAGAGACCAGATTGGCCTTGAACTCAGAGATCTGCCTGCTTCTGCCTCCCAAGTTCTGGGATTAAAGGCTTAAAGGCATGCACCACCATTGCCCTGACCTTTTTTACAGTTTATTTTTTAACTAATTTTTTTTTTTTTTTAAATATGAAACAGGAGAGCTCTCACGTAGCTCAGGTTGGTCTCAGACTTTGTGTAGTTGACGGCAGCCTTGAACCCTTGATCTCTCAGCCTCTGCCTCCCATATGTGGGCGTTATTACAGGTGTGATTCACCGTACCCCACACTAGCAAATCTCTAGTTATATCTCATTTCTCTTAATTTGTGCGTACACGTGTGTGTGCTCATGTGGAGAGGTCAGAGGACAGCTTATGGGAACTGGTTTCCCCTCCCACTACGTGGGATCCGGAGGACCTAACTCAGGCTGTCAGGCTGGCTTGCAGGAGCCGTCCTGCGAACTATCTTTCCAGCATCTTTTTATCTTTAAGACAGAGTGGTACCCTCCGGTTGGCTGGAGATGGTGGCACATACCTTTAATCCCAGGACTCAGGAGGCAGAGGCAGATCTCTGTGAGTTGGAGGCCAGCCTGGTCTGCATAGCGAGCTCCAGGGCAGCCAGAGCCGCCTGCCTCTGCCTCTTGTGTGCTGGAATGAAAGGCACACATCACAGCCACCACCATCATCCAGTTTGCTTTTATGATCTTGAGACAGTTCTCATGGAGCCCAGCCTAGCCTGGAACTTGCCATCCTCCTGCCTCAACCTAAGTGTGTGTCCCACCATGCCTGGCTAGTTTTCATTTTAGCATTCGTTTATTATTTGCAGTGTGAGGACGCAGTACCTGGGGCTCCTGCAGGCTACACAAACTCTCTACGTCAGAGCCCCATCTCAACCTATTTGTTCCACTGGGGGGATGAGTTTGTGGCTGTGAAGCCCTTTCCTCAAGAGCTGAGGAAGGCAGGATTGACCGTCCTGTGTCGTGTGTGAAATCTGGTCAGTGAGCTTCTCTTTCTCTTCGAGAAAGAAAGCTGCAAAAGTGTGGCCATCGTCATCCAGGCAGAATCTGATCTGGGCTCTCCACCCCGGGCTCTCCACCACGGCCTGGCAGCTTTGGGGGTGGGGGTGGAGGACCGACTCTATGCCTGGGAAGGTGGGAGAGAGCCAGCACTTGGGTCCCATCTGGGGCTCTGCTCAGAATGGGGCACTGGTTGGTAGAGGGGGCCAGATGTGAACCACCTGGACTCCCAGCTGGTCCAACACAAATGATGTCACTGAGCTAGGTGCCACAAGCCAGCCTGGTTCTGGAACCTATGGTGGCTGTCGTGACATCATGGGGAGTCTTGTAGCACCCAAGCACCCCTGAAAACACAGGAAAGACACCAAGCAAGCAGGGGGACTTGAAGAAGACCTTGAGCACAAAGGCCCAGGGTGGCCAGAGACAGCAGGAGGGTGCTGGGGGTGTGGCTCGGCCAGCAGGGTCCTGGCTCCCATCCCCAGCCGCCTCACAAGGCAGGCATGGCTGTGTGCCTGGAATCCCAGTGCTGGGAAGGCAGAGGCAGGAACATCTGGAGGTTAAGGCTTGCAATTCCTATATAGAGTTCAAGGCCAGTGTGGGCTACGGTCTCAAATATAAAATAAAAAGGCTGGTGAGATGGCTCAGAATATAAAGTGCCTGCCACCAAGCCTGATGACCTGAGTCTGATTCCAGGGACCCACACGGTGGAAGGCGGGAACCGCTCTCCTGCGAGCTGTCCTTTGACCTCCATAGGACGCCGGGGCACTTGTGCCCACATACATACCCATAATAAAGCTTGAAACAAATAAAAATAATAAAGCCAGGTGTGGTAGCACACACTTTCATTCCCAGCACTCAACAGGCAGAGGCAGGTGGATCTCTGTGAGTTAGTTACACGGCCAGCCAGGGCTCTGCCTCAACAAACAAACAAACCCAAAGAGAATACAAAAGAAATGTCAGGCAGTAAATGTGAATGGGCAGGGCTGGACCTGCAGGCCGGAAGAGACTCGTGGTCCAGATCTAGCACCGCCATTTTTTTTTTTTTTCCTAAGCCGCAGGAAGCCACCAGGGGATTTTACTTGAAGGGGTGACACAGTGCCTTAGGCTTCACGTGGGAACCAGGCGGAGGCCGCTGAGCCACAGAAAGGAAGTGGAAGCTGACAGAGGCACCTGTGGGCCGGGTACACTGGCCGTCAGCTGAGGGTGGCGTGGACTTAGGCCGCCGGGAGGGGAGAAGAAACATCACCACATTCCTTTCTCTTTCTTTCACCTTTTTCTGAGTTTTCAACTCTCTAGTTTGCCGCTTTCATGGGTGTGTATATTTGTGTGTGGGCACTCATGTGTGCAGACTCAGGAGAACGTTGAGAACTGGTTCTTGACATCCACCGCAGGATCTGGGATCCAAACTCAGGTCATCAGTTTGACCCCACTGAGCCATTCCTCGGGCCCCCTTTATTTTGTTTTCTTTTGAGATCAAGCAGGCTTTGAATTCTTTTTGTGGTTTAAGACTACACCTGAATTCCTGATCCTCCTGCCTCCAAGTCCTAAATGCTAGGATTACCGGTGAGTCCCACTGTGCACAGCCAGGTTTCATTATAGCTTGCTCTCTCTCTCTCTCTCTCTCTCTCTCTCTCTCTCTCTCTCTCTCTCTCTCTCTCTGTGTGTGTGTCTCTTTCTGTCTCTGTCTCTCTCTGTGTCTGTCTCTCTCTCTGTCTCTCTGTCTCTCCGTCTCTCTCTCTCTGTCTCTCTCTCTGTCTCTCTCTCTCTCTCTCTCTCTGTCTCTCTCTCTCTCTCTCTCTCTCTCTCTCTCTCTTTTTTTTTTTTTTTTTTTTCCTTTTTTCGGTGCTGGGGATCGAACCCAGGGCCTTGTGCTTCCTAGGCAAGCGCTCTACCACTGAGCTAAATCCCCAACCCCCTCTGTCTCTCTCTTTCAGACAGGGTTTCTCTGTGTAGCCCTGGTTGTCCTAGAACTCACTCTGTAGTCTGGGCTGGCCTTGAACTCACAGATAAAGCCACCTGCCCTGCCTCCTGAGTCCTGGGACTAAAGTTGTACACTACCACACCCAACTTCAATTCTTATTTTTGAGAAATATTATTTTTTAATTTTTTATGTGTTTGGATATCCTACCTGAATGTATGTCTGTACCATGTGTGTGTACAGTGCCCACAGAAACCAACAGAGTCCTCTGGGACTGCAGTTACAGGTGCTTTTGAGCCACCATGTGGGTTCTGTGAATCAAATCAGGACCTCTGGGAGAGCAGCCAGCGCTCCTAACCACTGAGCCACCTCTCCAGCTCCTATCTCATGCTCTTAACTTGCATTTCCTACACTTGATAGTGTTCAACGTCTTTCTAAGACTAAATTACAATACAATCCACCTATCTTAATTACTGAAAACAGATGATATTCAAACCGTATGCTCGCTTTTGAGTTGACCTTAGTGAGTTTTGAGGGCTTTGTTGGCTTGGTTTGAGACAGGATCTCAGGTAGCCTGGACCACAGAGTAACACCCTTTCTCGTGCCTGGGGGTGATTCAGTTGGTAGGGAGACTGGTCACGTGTATGTGACACGGTACAAACTCCGTGTGGTAGCGAGTGTCTGCAGTCCAAGCTTGTGCGAGGTGGTGGCTGGAGGACCAGAAGTTCAAGGTGAGTTGGAGGTCATCCTGAGGTACACGAGACCCTGCCTGAAAAAAAAAAAGAGAGAGGGAGAGAGGGAAAGAGGGAGAAAGAAAGGAAGAGGGAGAGGGAGGAGAAGAGGGAGAGGGAGAGGGAGACGGGGAGGGAGAGGGAGAGGGGTGGGAGAGGGAGAGGGAGAGGGAGAGGGAGAAAGAGAACCAGAGACGATGGGATGGTCGATGGTTCATGGTTCGATGGTTCGATGGTTCGAGCCCCAGCAGCTCCCTGCCTGGCACGGGACCTTGACTAGGCTTCTTCCCTCCTCTGGGCAGCTTGTCCTGCAGATGCCCGCATTAGCCCAAGAGAAGGAGCCTAGGGGGATGACACCTGTGGTTAATGATAAGGTTTCTGCCACAGGGCTTTGTCAGGCGGTTTTTACTTTCCAGGACACTCTTCCTTTTGATGCCCCCGACTTCCAACCTTCCCACAGTGGCCCCCTGAGCATCCTGGAGCTTTTCCGTGTCTCCCCACACCCCAACCCCGTGGCCCCCTCCCAGCACCTCACACCCCACCTCCTCACACCCCACCTCCTCCCACAGCCCTGGCTACCATCTGCCACTGTGCTTAGGTATAGATTTGTTGGTGTCTGGCTCTCCCGTGGAAGGTGTCACCACAGGAGGCTGGGTGGTTTGTGCTCTGTTCCTGTGATATCCGTCTTTGATGGTACCTGAGGGTGAAGCTGAGCTAAGATCAAACGATCAAACAGGATTGCCAAATTCCCTCCTGGGTGACCTTGGACCTCTGCTTTCTTTTACATTCGTTCGTTTGTTCGTTCATTCGTTCATTCGTTTAACTATCTATGTGTATGCGTGAATGTTCACAGGCATGCGTAGGTCAGGATACCAATGTGGAGGTCAGAGGATAATTTTCTGGAATCAGTTTTCTCCTTCCAGCATGTGGGTCATCAGATTTGGGGGCAGGCACCCTGACCTGAGCCATCTTCTGTGTCTGCTTCTCTCTCTCTCCCCTCCCTCCCTTCCTCTTCTTTTTCTCTGTTTTGAGACAACGTCTTCAGTAAGCCCAGGCTGGCCTCAAACTTGCAATGTATCCAAGGCAGGTCTAGTCCCCTTAGCCTCCAGTCTCCACATCTCTAGAGCTGGCAACGGCCATCACTACCTACTTTGGGGCCACTTCTTTCAAACACAGGCTTGCCTAGGCCAGGGGAGGGGAGGGGAGGGGAGGCAGCGGTGGGGTCCCAGAGCGCGGCCCCCTCCAGCCCCGGCCGCCCGCGGCGCAGCGAGACGAATGCAGCACACGGCCGCCTTTATGGGCCGCAGACAGCGCGCCGCCAGCCTAACCCTGCGTGGAAAATTCGCAGGCGGGAGGCGGGGGGGTGTCGCCCGGCAGGTGGAGGCGGGAGAGGAGAGGGCTGCAGTCGACAGGGTGGCCAGCCCAGGCTCGGCAGGCTCTCGGAGTGTCACAGCAGCGGATCCAGATTTCTTTCTTCCCTTTTTGGCTATTGGAGACAGCCCGGGCTGGCCTCTAACTGGCTGTGTAGCGGAGAATAACCTTGAAATTCCGATCCTCCAGTCTCCACCTCCTACTTACGTGTACCGCTAGATTTCAGGGTGACGCCCGCAGCCTTAGGAAGCTAAGCCAAACTTGAAATCAGGGTGGTGGGTGAAGGAGGCCACCGCCTGCCCAGTGTAGTAGGACTAAGGTCTGGATGGAGTTCAGTGCCTCGGTACCTGGGGCTTCTCTGAGCTCCCCTACCGTCGCGCGCTGGGCCAGGCCATGCTAAGAGAGAGAAGGGCTTACCAGCTCTGAACACTGGGGCCCCTCTGCAGGGTGTGTGTGTGGGGACAGGGTGGGGGTTGGGGGGCTGTGCTTAGACCAGTTAGTCCCCTCGCCTCTTCATCTGTTTGCGCGGCTGGGAAGGAATGCCTGAGGCAGCGTTCTGTATAAATCAAAGACACTTGCTCAGTTCATGGTGCTGGTGGCCTCCACATGAGGTCCTTGTGCTGGGTCACCACTGTGGAAGAACAAAGAGGAGGTGAAGCCCCACCCCACCGACAGTGACAGGAATCCATTCATGGGACAGAATCCTCATCACCTAAACCCCCTTAGGGTCCCCTACCCAACACTCTTCCCAAGTTGGCATGTGTGCCTTCCTGTACCGTTAGCAGCAATGGTGAGAGCAAAGAGGCGAAAGGGAAGGCAGGCGACGACCCCCAGGAGTGATACAAGGCAACTCCCCTGCCCCAACAAAGCCCTGTCTCAGAATCATAGGAAGAAGGTGCAGAGTGAGGTAGGAGAGTCCCCATGCTCAGAGAGGTCAGTCAGAACCACACAGAATGTTCTGGGTTAACCTGGGCTACAGTGTAAGACCCTGTCCAACAAATAAAATCAAATTTAAAAAGTCCCAGCAAGGCGGAGCACAGGAGTAGGGGAGAGGGCAGTCAGTCTTGTCTTTGAGTGGATCATTCTTTCTGCCTGGGACCGGGTACCCTGCTGGCTCCATAGGCTAGCTCTGAATTCCTCCATCCCTTCCTCCACAGCCTTGAGGGGTCTTCTCAAAACACTTGTACAGTTCCCTACCGCCCTAGCCATTCCCTTTGCCACAGTCTTCATTACATGATATGCTTAAGATTTTAATTAATTGAAAAGTCAATTAGTTAATGGTGGGGGATGGGCTAGGGCTGTGGCCTTTGTGTGGAGGTCAGAACTTCTTGGCATCCAGTCCTTCCTTCCACCAAACAGGCTCTGGGGACTTGAACTCAGAACTCAGGGCTTGGTGGCCAGTGCTCTTCCCTGCTGAGCCATCTTGTCTGCCCTGTTTTTTAGATTTTGGGTTTGTAGAGCCGCCCCCCCCCCCCCGGAGCTGGAGTTCCGGTGGTTGTGAGCCTTCTTATGTGGATGCTGGGATCGAACTCTCGTCCTACGGAGAGCAGCAGGCACTGTTAACTGCTGAGCAATCTCTCCAGCTCTGTTTGATTCTGGGTGTGAATGGGTGTGTGATGTATGTACCTGTGTATGGGCAGGCTGGTATATAAGAGAACTGCATCAGGCTTTGGTCCTTGTCTTTCCCCCTCCTCTGGGACAGGGCGTCCTCATTGTTCATGGACTTCGGATGCCGTTAGCTTCTGGGGACTCTTCCGTCCTTGTGTGTGTGTGTGTGTGTGTGTGTGTGTGTGTGTGATTGAGTAGCATTTTGTGGGATCTGGGATTTGAACTCAGACCTTGGAATGGCACAACCAGCCATTTCTACATTAAGCCATTTCCCCAGTCCTATTTTACTTATTTTTATTGTGTCTGTATGACGTTGGGGAGGTATGTGATGTTTTCTACCTTTGAAGGGACAGTGGGGAATGAACTAAGGGTTACTCACTTTACTAAGGCTTACGCAGTAAGCAGTATACCCTCTGAGCTATCTTGACACCCTAGTGTATTGGGGACAGAGTCTCATGTAGTCCAGGCTAGCCTTGAACTCCTGATGCTCCTGTCTCCATCTTCCAAATGCTGGCGTGTGGCCCCAAACAGACTGTTTTGGGACAAGGTATCAATGTGTAGCATAGGCTGACCTTGAACTCACTGGTCTTGACTGGCACCCTGCCTGCTGTCCTGACTTTACCTCCCAGTGGCTGGGGGTACAGGCGTGTGCCATCTCACCTGGTCATATTATACCCCCTTTTGGTATACCCTAGCTTCCTGCCTGCCTCCTCTCCCTGCCCTGGGGGTCAAGAAAGCAGGGCTTTGTACTTACTCACAGCCTCTGTACCCACCCCAGCACACAGTAGGTGTTCATAAATGCAAAAAAGAAATTGGTGAATGGACAAAAGCAGGGGTGGACGCCAAAACTTTTTCTTTCTTTTTCTTTTTTTCTTTCTGGTTAGTAAGGGGCAGGTTTCCTGAGCTACAGGCAGGCAGAGAGCCAGGTAAAGGGAGGGACAGGGATTGAGGGCTAGGCTCTGCCAGCAAAGGAAGGCTCATTTTCAGCTGCAGGACCAGCACCCTGGCAGGGTGGGGGCCTGGAGGCCAGAGCCGCCCTGCCTGCCGCCCTGCCTGCCGCCAGTGAGAATTCTCACACGTTGTAAAGGAGGCTCCAGCTCTCTTCTGGCGAGGCAGCTGGCTGGACTGTCTGGGCTAACCCAGAGATTCCCAGCTTAGATGGCGTTTGTGGCAGAGCCTCCTGGGCCAGGCCCTGGAATTCTCTTCCTGGGGACAGGGCTCTGAGCTGAGATCTAGGCCAAGTTTGCTCCTTGGTTCACTGAGACACTACACACTGTCCCTTGAGCAGCCCCCATGGAGTTGGGAGGACACTCCTTAGACACGCAGAGATACAGAAGAGGGGTCTGGAGTGACCCGCCACAGTGTACCTCCGACTGAAGTTTCTCTCCATATCTGCTAAGAGCAGAGGGGATTCCGGGCTGTACCTTTCATCTGGCCTTGGTGGCTAATACCTATAATCCCAGCACTAGGGAAGCTATGATAGGAGGATTGCCACGAGGTTAAAACCAACCTGGTCTACATAGTTCTGGGCCAGCCTGGATTACTGTTTGAAACTGTCTTTAAAAGAAAAAAAAGGAAAGAAAGAGAAAAGAGACTTCGAGCTAGGGTGGTGTGTGTGTGTGTGTGTGTGTGTGTGTGTGTGTGTGTGTGTGTGTGTTGGGGTGGGGGTGTCAATGGGGACCTCTTGAGGATAGTTAGAAAGTGCCTGGTGCAGACACCATTGGGCCTATTGGGCCTGAGTTAGAATCTGGCCCTGCACACACTCCCTGGGACCAGTCCAGCATCCTTCATGTCTCTCCTGAAGGAGAGTCTCCAGAGGCTGGGAAGGATTGGGGAGGGCAAAGGGGGTGTGACATATGACATGCAGGTGTGGGGCTCTGGGTTCCCTTAGCACTTCAGGTTTGGGGTGATCAAAAGATCAAAAGATACAGAAGTAAAAACAATGGTGGGTGAAGGGGGCCCTGTAGGCTCAGGAATTTGGGTTCCTCTGAGTTGGGCCTGTGCTGTGAGTCACTGTGTTGAACTGAGCTGGCTTGGCTGAGCCTGCCTATGTTGGTGCAGAGAGGTGTGTGTGGCAGGTGTGAGTGAGGGGGCACACTCTCGTGTCAGTGGGCGTGGCATGTCAGTAGGTGCAGAGGTGTATTCTGGGACTGAACTAGGCTGAGTGTGTGCATGTGTGAGTGTGTGAGCTGGTGTGTCTAGGGGGATGGGGGTCTGTTGGGTTGGAGGTAGCCTCTGGTATCTGGAGAGTATTTGGGCACTTCAGGGCACGTGAGGGTAGATTGATGTGTCCACATATAGCAAGGTAGGGGATGTCCAGTGTATGTCTGCATGTGTGTGTGTGGCCCTGTCACCGCCGGCTCCAAACCCGGCCACATAAACTTCACACCCCTGCAGGCGGGCTGCGGCAGCCCCTTGGCGGGTGCTGGGCAATAGAAAGCAGATGGGCCAGGATGTTGGCCATATGGGGCTGGGGGTGGGGGTGGGGTGCACTCCTCCCTCCCAACACCAGGAAACCCCCCTGCCTGCGGCCCCCCGTCGGGGTGGGGCCTGGAGCTGACACTATAGCAAATGTCCTGCAGCCAGCGTGGAGCCGTGGAGCCGACATGAGACAGCTTCAGCCTCACAGGGGACTCACTGTTCCTGCATGCATCGCGCACCCCAACCCGCGCATGCGCATGCAGGGGTGCTGGGGCATGGGTGGTCGGGGTTGGGGAGTGCAGGCTGGATGAGATGATTTTGTCCTGAGAAACTATAACTGGCCTCAAGATTGTGTACCACACAGACTTACCCTGTCCCTCGGTTTCCCCAGTAGTGTACTAAACAGGACGGCTGTTTAGAATTGACTTTGGTCCACACAGGGCATTTAGTACCAGCCACAAGGGCAGTGATAATAGTCAGTTGACCTTGGTTGTCTGTAGGGCCCTGGGTCAAGGACCTAGGCTGTGCTCTAGGGCTGGGGTGTGGCTCAGTGCTAGAGCCTTGCTCCCAGCATGAGCAACCCCGAGTTCTACCCATCCTCGCCTTACTATTTATTTGTTAGCAGTCAGGGCAACATCTCCAGCCTGGGCTGGGAAACCTGCCATGCCACCTCTTTCTGTGCCTCAGTTTCTCCTCTGGAAAGTAGACTGATAATCTTGGGCCTCCCTCTTTCTGGGTGGTGGTGAAGTTGGCATCTGGGGGCAGGAATGTCTATCTCACTCACATCAGGGTTCTTGGAAGCCAAGAAAGGAGATCTGGAGACCAGAGAGGCCTGGCTCACCCGGATGATGTCACAGCCGATGAGGTTGGCACAGCTAGGGCAGCTGTGGTGGCCTGGACTCCTCAAGGTGTTGTGGTCTGGGGCCTGAGTCTGATTTTCCCTGTCTCCCCTTGTGAGTCCAGACCCCTCCAGAGTCAGCCTCTGGCTCCTCTTTCCCTGCCGTGAGACCTGCACAAGCCCCTCAGTGGAGTCCCTATCCTCCGGCAGTGTTAGGGGGCTTGGTCAGTGGTAAGGAACTGGAGGCCAGCGTTCAAACAAGCCTCCTCAGTCCATCTCTGTTTTTTTTGTTGTCTAAAGGCTAAGGTCAGAAGGGGGCCGGGTGCAGGCCCAGTGCACAGAGGCCAGGGTGCAGGAGTCAGGGTGCAGAGACAATGCGTAGGTATCAGGGTGCAGGGCTACGGTGGCTCTGGTGTCCTTGGCCTGGTCAACCTAGTCCTCTGAGTCTAACTTCTTGGGAAGGACCTTCTGGGGAGGCTTAAACTGGAGCATGCTAGGTGCTCAATAAATGCCAAGTTGCCCACTCTGGTTCTGTCCCTGTGGTCCCTTGTGGGTATCTAATACTGATTTCTACCACCCCCATCCCCCATTTTTCCCTTTTCTGGTCTCAGTCCAAAGGTTTTGGGTTGCCCCCATCCCCCAGACTTAGGAGGGACTAGACTAACCAATCAGAGAACTCTATCCTCTCTGCCAATAACAGAGCGCAGGACTTTTAGCTGGCCCTGTGAGGACTACTTTTTTTTTTTTTTTTTTTTTTTTAACTAGGGTCAGCAACCCCAGGAAGGGGCGAGCCTAGATGTGAGCTTCCCCTTGCTCAGATATAGGGTTTATAGTGTTCCCACTGCCTGGGCGAGGAGGAGCTAGAGAGGCCTGGCGATGAGTTGAGACCGCCTCCATGCCGACATGCCCCTGCTGTAGACATGGCCCTGCTGTAACCTATCCCTGTTGAGTGAGGGGCGCAGAGGCAGGCAGCGGCGGCGGCGGCGGAGGGGCTCACACCCAGGCCGACTGGCGCCAGCCGCAGCCCTCTCCAGCTCCAGGCGCTGCAGAGCGGGGTGTAAATCCCTCCTGGCCGCGGCCTCCGCCCCCAGCCTCCCTGCACTGGAACTCAGCTATTTCGGAGGTTCCCGGGGGACAGCGTTTCCTGCCTCTGGCGGAAAAATCTGCAGAAAATGAGAACCCTGTGGTCTGGCTCCAACACAGCCCTGAGCCTGTGACAGAGGAGAGAGAGTTCTTTTCTTAGTCTTCTTCTCTCTCTGTCTCTGTCGTCCCGTCTCTCTCTCCCCCTCTTTTATTTTGTAGTTTGTAGTTTGTAATTTTTATTTTTGAGACAGGTTTTCACTCTGTAGCTCGGGATGGCATTGAACTCATGGTGGTCCTCCTGCTTCAGCCTGGGTAGTGCTGGGATTGCAGGTATGAGCCATCACATTCGACAGCCTTTTCTGTCTTTCTTTCAACTATTTTTTTATTTTTTTATTTTTTTATTTATTTATTTATTTATTATTTTTCTTTCTTCCTTTCCCCCCTTTTTTTTTTTTTTTTTTTTTTTTTCCTTTTTTTTTTTTCGGAGCTGGGGACCGAACCCAGGGCCTTGCGCTTCGCTAGGCAAGCGCTCTACCACTGAGCTAAATCCCCAACCCCCCTTTTTTTTCTCTTTCCTTCTTTCTTTCTTTCTTTCTTTCTTTCTTTCTTTCTTTCTTTCTTTCTTTCTTTCTTTCGTTTGTTCGTTCGTTTTTTTTTTCCAAGACAGTTTTTTCGGTATAGCCTTGGCTGCCCTAGACCTCGGGCTGTAGACCAGGCTGGCCCTGAACTCTCACAGATCCACTTGCCTCTGCCTTCCAAGTGCTGGGATTAAAGGTGTGGGTTACCCCCTGTCCTGCTGTTCAGGAGTTTGAACCTAGGTCCTCATGCTGGGCACACGCTCGTCTACTAGACCTTATCCTCAGCTTCCTTCCCCGGTTTATTCTGAGATAGGATCTCACTAAATTGCTCAGGCTGGCCTTGAATGTGAGACTCCGTCTCAGCCTCTGGAGTAGCTGAGATTACTGGCCTGCAGCCACAGACCCCAATTTTTCTGTCTTTCCTTCTTTCTTTCCTTCTACCTCCCCCACCACCACCTCCACTCCCTGACCCCCTATTCTTGCAGATCTTAGCCGGTTTCCCTCCACCCCAAGGCCTGGGCCTTGCCACCCCTATTCCAAACCCACTTGGCTTGTGCCAGACCCTCCGTATGGTGAACAGGCCTCTGTGTGGCCTAATGGGACACCGGGGGGATCTCTCCTCAACTCTATGTGCTTTGGCTGGGACCAGTGGAGGAGGGCACAGGGGAGGCTCAGCTGCCGGTGTCCCTAGGGCCCGTCCCGAAAACATCTAGGGTGGTTTATTCTAGCCTATTATTCTATTCTGAGACAGTCTATATACACACAGCTAGGGCTGACCTAGGACTCCCTATGTGGACCAAATAGACCCTGAACTGGAGGTGACCCTCCTGCCTCAGCCTCTTCATGCTGGGTGTACACCACTAGGAGTCTCACAGGGCCTCGTGGCCTCAAGCCCTATCCTACTATGTATGACTCATGCCTTTTGGGCCCACAGATGGGGCATCCTCATAAAATGGAAGCCTGCTACGTCCCTGGTCGAGAGGGTGGAGATTCACATTGGATTTTTTTTTTTTTTTTTTTTTTGAGGTCCACCTATCCACCTTCCAAGTGCTGGGATTGAGGTTCAAGGATTCAAGGTCTGAGGACTGTATCCAAGGTTGAGGACCGTATCTTGCTGGAAGGGTTGCTGCAGAGACCCAAGAGGGAGCCAGGCAAAATGTGGTGTCTAGAGATATCTAAGACCTAAGACAGATCTAGTCTAATCTACTATACTGGTCGTCTGTCTGTCTGTCTATCTAAAATCAAAATCAACGTGAGACAAGCCAGAGTCATTTGAGAAGAAGGAATCTCATTTGGCAAAATGCCTCCATCAAATTGGCCCATGGTGTTCTCTCTCGCGTGCTCCATTTTGTTTCTTTCTTTTTTCGAGACAGGATCTTCTGGTTGTCCTGGAACTCCGTCTGTAGACTGGGCCTGCATCTGCCTCCAGAGTCCTGGTGGTTGATGCGGGAGCGTGCAGCCCACTGTGGGTGGTGGGAGCCTGAGCAGGTGGTCCTCGCTCTATAAGGAAGCAGGCTGAGAGAGCCGTGGGGAGCAAGCCGATGAGCAGCTTTCCTGTGTGGCCTCTGCTTCCGTTCCTGCCTGCAGCTTCCTGCCTTGTGTTCCTGTTCTGACTCTGCTTGGTGACAGAGTATGACCTGAGTGTAAGCTGGAGCCAGCCCTTCCTGCATTTGCTTGCAGCCTTTAACTCGGCAACAGAAACCTAAGGAAAACAGTTCCTCCGTGAGGTCATCCATCTGCTACGTGATGGCCGAGGAGATGTGCTGAGTCCTCAGGCCCCGTTTACCTCTCCCTCTGCTCACCTACTTTTGTGACAGGGTCTTGCTGTGCAGCCCAGGGGCCTCTAACTAGCTCTTCTCTCTGCCTCCCAAGTGCTCAGATCACAGGCCTGAGCCACCTGTCTCAGGACAGCTCCACCTGGGGCCTGGAGAGCTGGCTCAGCAGTCAGGAGTACTTAATGCTCTTCCAGAGGACAGAGATTTGGTTCCCACATGGTGGCTCACAACCACCAGTTACTCCAGTCCCAGGGGATCTGATGACCCCTCCCATGGCATCTATGGGTACTACACGCATGACACACATACTTTCATACAGACTCGTTCAGACACATACACATATTTAAAAAAAAATTATGAGTTAGTTTGAGACAGGGTCTCACTATATAGCCCTGGCTGTCCTGGAACTCACTCTATAAGCCAGGCTGGCCTTGAACTCACAGAGATCCACCTGCCTCTGCCTCTCGAGTGCTGGAATAAAAGGCACTCTAACAGTCTTTTAAAAACAAAAGCAAAAACAAAAAAAACACAACCCTATTTTATCATTGCGGTGTGTGTATGTGTGTTTATATACATGCACATGCATGTGTGTACCGTAGCACATGTGTAGAGGTTAGAGGACAACTTTGTGTTGTCAGTTTTCTCCTTCCACCTTTACATGGGTTCCAGGGGTCAAACTCAGGCCACCAGGCTCATACAGCAAGCACCTTTACTTACTGTGCCCTTTCGCTGGCCCCTGTGGCAGATTTTATAAGGATTTGTTGAATGAATGAGCGAGCTATGAGACAACTGCTTGCCTTTGAAGGGAACCTCAGTATGTCTCCTTCATCCTGGGTACCTGCTAAGCTAGAGAGAGAGAGAGAGAGAGAGAGAGAGAGAGAGAGAGAGGAAAGGAGAGAGAGAGGGAGTCTTGCAATCTCTCTTTGCCTTGTGATTCTACTGCCTGGGATTGTCACAGACTCCAAATGAATGAGATGCCACCCCAGCCACCCCAGCTCCAGCGTGTCCACCAATGGCTCGTGTGCACTTGTCTGTCTCATAGGCTACACAGGGTACCCATCACACAATCAATGCAGGACGGATAATGAACAAGTGTCTTGGGTTGTTTTAAACACTGTCCGATGCTCTTCCCCTAATACCAACATTAGGGATGACAGCCAGGAGCCTGGCCCAGCAGACCCTCCATGGATGTTTGTTGAATGACTGAATGAAATACAGCACTGGCTACGTTTCACACACTCAGTCAGCCCAAGGTTTCTGGCCTAAGTCCCGCCCGCCACCCGCTGTTTGCCAGCTCAGCCTCTGGATTTCCACATCTGCCGCCCGTTGCCAGGAGTGACAGGCCCTGGGGGAGGTAGTTCCCGTCTTCAGAGCCAGGGACAAGCCAAGGCTGCCAGGACACGAATTTTCTTCACTGAGAGCCTGGCTGAGTTATTCCCTGAGCCTGGCCAGCCATGTCAGTCAAACTCCAGGGCCCTTGGGTAAGGGCCACATCCAGGGGTGGCTTCATCTGCTCAACAGGCTCCTCTGCTGTTGCCTGCCTCAGTTTCTCCAGTGGAGAAAGGTCTGGGTTTGAAAGGAGTCATGTGGAGAAATCGGGGTTGGTTTTGTCAGCGCGTGGAGCCTAAGAGCTGCCTAGAAGCATGGGCCAGCTCGGCCCCAGCTGGAGACAGCCTTCAGGCCTTGGCTGAGTCATTTCCCGCCAGCCTCCTCGGTCCCCTAGAGGCTGTTGGGAGGCCAAGGTGGAATGTGTTGGGAAGCAGGGATGGTGAGCCAGAGGCAGACAATGCTGGCCCGGCTGCTTGTCCTGCCTGCTGCCTTAACCTGCGTCCCCTTTCTTCCTTCACTCATTCCCTTGGCAGACATGACGTCTGATGCTTCTGCTTGTTGTGTGGCTGTTATTGTTTGGCTAAGAGAGAGAGAGAGAGAGAGAGTCTCGCTCTGTAGCCCAGGCTGGCCTCAAACCCAAAGTGATCCTCCTGCCTCAGGCTCCTGAGTCTTGTCCTGGGTTCACAGGTGTATGCTACCTTGCATGCCTGTGACAGCAAACTCCTGCTGTCAGAATGTCAGGAAGAACCTGTGGTGGACACGTAAGCCAAGAGTGATCTGGAGAGGTCGGAAGCTCAGGGGCCCTCAGGCCTGTGTCCTTGGGGCCTCAGGTAAATGAGCTTGGTCCTTCTGCTCTCTTCCTGGTTAAGTTTCAGAAGCTCAGCTGTCTTGGGGCTGCTTGGCACCATTCCACCTGGGTCCCCACCCTTACCTGTTGGTGAAAGTTCCCAGGGTCACCTGAGCTAGAGACCTGCCCAGCCAGGATGCGGCTGGAGAACTGAGTGGTTAGACTTCCCAGGGAGGAAGTCGCAGGTGTACAGGGGTCCCCCAAGCTGCATTGGCCTCCTGCCAACTCATGGCATTTAGTTAACGGAGGCTTCTGTGGTGGTGCCTGGGATGAAAGGGAGCCCCAGGGTCACCTCCTTTTTGTGTGTCCGTAAGGAGGCCTTAGCCTTCTCAGGGCCTGAGGCCCGTCTTCTATACAAAGAAGCATTCATTCATTCACTCATTCATTCATTCATTCATTCATGTATGCACACATTTATTAATCTGTGTCTGACTGCACACAGATGAGCACCTACTGTGTGTACTTACTAGGTATTGGTAAGGAGGCAGCCTGGCTCTTAGGTAACGGACTATCTCATGGGGCAGGGGGCCAGAAAATAGACACAGGTCAAAGATAATTTAGGGTGAAATGTCCTAAAGGTAACAGTGGGAGAGGGGATAATAGCAGGAAAAATAAAGATCCCTCAGGACGAGGAGGGACGGGGAGGGACAGGGAGGCTGGGAGGACTTCCATGAACAGAGATATAAAGAGCGAGAGGGAGCCAGTTCAGAGGACACGAGCCTAGCACACAACAGCAAGTGCAAAGGCCCTGCAGCAAAGCCAGTTGTGTGCCAGGTGTGGTTAGGATAGGGGTGGGGAGGGGATGTGCAGTCTAGGGGACAGATGGTGGTGTGAGGTGGCAGACATGGTGGGCATCACACAGGGATGCACGAGTCCTAATAAGGGCCGTCAGGCTTGTCTTGAGCTTTTTCACGTCTTCTACAGAGCATTCCCTGGTAGCCCTGGCTGAGCCAGTTTGGGCTTCTTCTCTTGTCACTCTCAGCCACATGACATCAGAGTCCCTATTCTCTGGAAACGGCAGCGATGGGGAATGTCTCTTTCCCCGAAATAGCCAGCAGTCGTGGGCTCAGTGTGGCACTGGGTACACAGCTGCGGAGCCCAGCACAGCGCCGCTGAGGGTAACTAGGAAGTTTCACCTCCAGACGTGCCTCACATGCTAACCCTGCAGCCAGCTGCTCCGATGATTCCCTCAGTGAGCACTGAGGCTAGCTCTCCAAGAGGCTCGCTCTGCCAAGCTCTGGGGGAATGAGGCCTCTTTTCCAGGTGAGGTAAACGTGCTGAGCGGCAGGCGTCAGCCTTCACGGTGCCTCACAACCGTCACTCACCTCCAGTTCCAGAACGTACCCTGACCTAAGAGGAGCCTCTCCACCCCCTCTTCCAGCCCCCACCCCAGCCATTGCTGTGGGTTTGTCTCGTCTGGTGTTGTCTGGACCATGCTCCTGTGCAGAGGCCTCTAAGGCTGGCAGCTTTTCCACCCTCAGCCATGCCAAGAGCTTGTGGCGATCTTCTTGCCTCAGCTTACCAAGTAGCTCGGCTGTTTCTCGTCGACAGATGCACCATCCTACAGATAAACCACACTTGGTTTACCTGCTGGTCACGCAATGGGTGTTTGAGTCACACCCATTGAGAATGAAGAACGGCATCGTTAGGAACATTGCAGACACGTCTGTCAGTTTGTCTGTCTGTTCTCGAGACGGGTTATCCTTGAACTCCTGATTCTTCTGCCTCCCGAGTGCTGGGATCCCAGGCATGCACTACCATGCCCAGCTGTGTCAGGCTTTGGTTGATGCTCCAGCCCCCTCCGGTTCTCTTCTGGGTCAGTGTGTAGCCGCAGTTACAGGGCCCTCTGGTCAGCGTTGACATCAGGAGCTGCCAACTGACACCAATAAAAGCAGCCATGGTATCTATGTGAGATGACAAGCAGCCATGGCCTTGGAATTCTCACAACCAGATAATAAGGAGGTCTTGTGTTGACCCATTCACCAGAGGAGGAAACTGAGACCTCAGGGATGGGACTTGCCTGTTCTTCTAGTGATGTGAGAGCCTCAGGGCTGCTAGATTCCAAACTAACTAAAAGGCAGAAAAGATATGAAGAGGAAGGAGGAGGGAGAGGGAGAGGAAGAGAAAGGGAAAGGTGTGGGGAGAGAAGGAAGTTTGTCTTTAGGCCAGGCTCCGCCTCCTCATGTGCCACCTGCAGAGGAAGCTGAGGTCAGAGGTGAAAGTGTCAAAGGTCTTCACCTGTTCCCTGGCCTCTTCTGTCCCTTCCTGACAGTGACATGGGAAGCTGCTTCACCTCTCTGGCCCTCTTTTCACATCAAACAGTGGGGTCATGTGTTTAACATTTTATCTTTGAGCCTGGGTCTCATGTCGCCCAGGCCAGCCTTGAACTTCCAATCCTCCAGAGCTCTGTGTTCACAGGCATGTGCCATCGAGCCCAGTTTAGCCGACTCCTCTGTGATACAGGAGGAAGCGTGCCCCCCAACCCGATGCTCTTGGTTAGGGTGGAGCTGGGCACAGAGAGGAATCTGGAGGCCTCAGGAATCGCTCCGTCCCAGTCTAAGGTGGGCGGGTGCAGGCCATGGGCTGGGAGGAACGGGCTGCCCCGTGGGAGGAAGTGACGCCCACCTAAGAAATTCCATACCCGGCTGCAGCTGAATGTTCTGCATCTGAAGCAGGGAATGGTTCTCTCGAACCACCTGGACTCCAGGTCATCGAACGCTGCGGTGGCTGGGCCTGTAAGGTCCCCAGAACCACCGTGCACTGCAGCCAGAAATACTAACTGTGACCTCATCACAAGTGGACTCCCACGTTGTCGCTATGGGAGGGGACAGTGTGACAGGCGATGTGCCACAGGGAAGGCACAGTGTGGGTACTGGGTGCAGTCCCCAAGCCTCGTGCATGGCTGAGGCCTGGCACATCTAGGGCTCAGGGAGGACCACAGGGGATGGTTCTGAGCATCTGTTGTGTGCCAGGAACATGCAAAGTAACCTGGGAAGTTGTGCCCAGAGAGGTAGAGACACTTGCCAAGGTTTGCACCGCTAAGAAGCACCTGAATGTGGCTCAGAACAAAAGTCATGTCATGCCATTATGTGTTGTTGTACTGGTGCATCTGTGTGTACTGAGGGTCAGAGGACAACCTTCAGGGGTCAGGGGTCAGGGGTCAGGAGTCAGGGGTCAGGAGTCAGTTCTTTCCTGCTGAATGTTCCAATGATCAAACCCAGGCTTGTATGGCCAGAATTTTACCTACTGAGCAGGTCTGCAGCCCACACCCCCTGGAGCCTTGCTGATATGGGGAGAGGCCCAGAGCCCCCAGGAAGTATCTTCTTGCTAACTCTCAACCATGGTCTTCTGTGAGTGTCTGGGAACTTACTCAGGGCTCCGGATGAAAGAAATGTCAGCTCTGGGGCTACAACTTGGGGTTCCTCCTGCCTTGGGTCACCCAAACAGTCACATGTCCTGATTTCCCCTGTGAAGGTTCAGTCTGCCCCAGCCTGCTGGCTGGGACTTACCTGACAAGTGCTGCAGTCAGCAACAGTACCAGTTCTGCTGTGTGACAAGCATCCCTGCACCGAGGTCTCAGTCTCCAGCCCTGAAAACTGAGGCCATCCTAGCACATCCTTGGTAAAGGGTCATGGGTAGGCAGGGCCATGAGTCATCCTGTGAACCTTCTGCCGTGGGAAGGGAGAGCCCCTGGCCACGTTGGATGGATGCTGGGCTGGAGGCCACACATCAGGCCGAGGCTGGCACGAGCCCAGCCGCCAGTCCATGGCTGCAGAACCCGAGGCCAGACTCCTGAGTCACAGTTTCCCCGTTGTTGCCAAACCAGGCGGGAAACTGGGGAGCCAGGGTGGAACCAGGGAGGGGAGGCTGCGGGGAATTGAGATCTCTGTCCTAGCCATGGTTGTACTGGACAGATATAAAACTACCAGCCAGATAGAAAAGGGGCCCTGAGGTACAAGAGTGGAGTGCTGGCACCCCCAGGTTACAGGCAGCTTCCTCAATCCTTCCTGTCTCCCAGCACCTCCCTCCCCATCAGCCACGCACAATTGTGCTTCACAAGTTTCTGTTTCGGGTACTTTACAACTGTGATCTCTGGATCATCCCGAAGGGGCCGGCTTATTGTTACCCCAGAGCCGTGTCCTTGTCACCTGGCTCTTAAAGTATAACCTTCCTAGTTCGTTCCATGGCTTCCAACTTGTCTAGCCTCTCCTTATCTGCCTGGATGGTACTGAGAACACACAGGGGTCAGGCCCTGCCCTCGACACCCAGGACGGAGAGAACAGAGTAGACTGGAGCCCACACGATCCCCCAGAGCTTCATTAGGCTGTGCCGGGACAAGATCAGCAGGGAAAATGAAGGCAGTGGGGTTGGCCAGTGCAAAGGCCCTGGGGCAGGGTTGAGGCTGGCAGGATATGGGGGCAGCTGAGGCCGGTGTGTCTGGAGCTGGGAGGGAAAAGCAATGAGGTCAGCAATGGGGCAGGCAGATTGAGCAGGATTTGAGTCTTGATTTGACAGATGGGAGCCTTGGGGGTCCTGAAAAGAGGGGCTTCGGAGGTATTAAGACCTGGTTAGATTTCTTTCTTTTTCATTTTATTTAATCTTTTTTTTTAACACTCCAGATTTTATCCCCATCCTGGTCTACCCTCTGACTGTTCCACATCCCATACCTCCCGCCCCCTGGCTAGATTTCTTTAGACTTGGGGGACAATACACCCGTGTCCTTGAAAGACTTCAGGGAAGGGCAGATGGGCTTCCTTCTTGCTCAGCCTCCAAGGACCGTCAGGGGCCAAGCCGGGGGGGAGGGGGACTGTCTCACACAGACATAGACACAAACACACAGACACGCACACAGTCATATATACAGATACAGAGACACTCACAGAGTCATGTACACAGAGACGCATAGGATTTGTCTCCTGTGATGGACATCCCCCATGATGGGCCTGTGGGATACTGGTCAGCACTCAGCCAGTGACTCACCGGGACTTGCCCTCATCTGGGACAATCACTGCCTCTCCGTGTCCAGACCGGATACCACCTCTGACCTGCAGAGGAGACAGGAGCTGGGCAGAAAAGGCAGAAGAGCCCTGGACTCAGGCCAGGCAGTGTGCAGGGACAAACCTAGGGAAGACCCCAGGCTTGCCACTTGCCTGTGACACCCTCCTGGACTGAGGTAGCATTGGAAGGTCCCAGCTTCTCCCTTAGAGCCTCAAGCCCAGCTGTGGTGAGGTGTGTGGGTCCTCACAGTGTGTCACATCCACCCACTGTGTTTTCATGCTGGGCTCTGGTCTGTTCTAGCGTCTTCCATTCCTTTCTGTCTTACTTAATTGAAAAATATTTATTGAGCATCTATTATGTTCCAGAGAACAGGCTTGTTTGTTTGTTTGTCTGTTTCTTTGTTTGTGAGATAGGATCTCGTTAGGTAGCACTGGCTGGTCTGGAATTCAGCGAAATCCACCTGCTCCTGCCTCTCAAGTGCTGGGCCACCCCACCCGGCCTCACCGAGTAGCTTTTTTTTTTAATTGTTTACTCTTTTGTTTTGTTTTTTAGATAAAGTGTCTCTTGTAGACCAGATGTTCTCACTTTTGTTTTTATTTTGTTTTTTGTTTGTTTTTGAGACAGGGTTGATATTGTAGCCCAGGATAGCCTCAAACTCATAAAGTTCATTCTGCCTCTACCTTCCAAGTACTGGGCTTAAAGGTGTGTGTTACCACACCCCGATGCAGGTGAAGGAATAATTACAGCTCTTTTTTTTTTTTTTTTAAGATTTTATTTATTTATTTAATGTATGTGGATACATTGTCCCTCTCTTCAGACACACCAGAAGGTGACATCAGATCCCATTACAGATGGTTGTGAGTCATCAAGTGGTTGCTGGGAATTGAACTCAGAACTTCTGGAAAAGCAGTCAGTGCTCTTAACCATTGAGCCATCTTGCCAGCCCAAAGATTTATTTATTATATATGAGTACACTGTAGCTGTCTCAGACACATAAGTAGAGGGCATCAGATGCCATTACAGATGATTGTGAGCTACCACATGATTGCTGGGATTTGAACTCAGGACCTCTGGGAGAGCAGTCCGTGCTCTTAACCACTGAGCCATCTCTCCAGCACCCATAACCACAGCTGTAGAGGAATACAAGTCCCGTCCCCAGGAGCTGGTGGCAGCCTGGTGTGGAGAGCCAAAGGAAGAGGGTGCTTCTCACGGTGAGTGAAGGCCTCAAGACCATTGAGCAGAACCCTGAAGGGAGTAGGGAGGAGGAGGGAGCCCTGCAGACACCCGAGGGACAGGAAAAGCTTCCAGCCAACGAAAACAGCAAGTGCAAAGGCCCTGGGGCTGGAATGTGCCTGATATGTTCAGGGAGCATCCGGAAGGCTCGAGTCAGAATCCGACCACTAAGGGGCCAGCCAGGACACGGAGTAGAGATATGTTGTCCGCATGTTTCCCACACGTTAAAGGCTTTCCAGGATCAGCTTGCCTTTTCAATCAGCCCCAGCAGCCAGCTCACCACTGAGGATGTGTGGGCAGGCAGAGGCCGGAGCTGGACCTAGACACATGGTTGGTCGGGCTTCCGGCTTCCTTCCTGACCTGGTCTGCTGTCCAGGCCTAGGACCGACGCCATTCAGTCCTTCTGTCTTCCGTTCAGCACATCCATTCATCCTCGACTACTCCTCGGCTGTGAAGTGACAAGGCTGCGGGAGGGTTAGGCTGCCTGTGGGAGGGTTAGGCTGCCTGCGGGAGGGTTAGTGGTGTGATCAGTGGGTAGAGTGTTAGCCGGGCGGGCATGCGCACAGCCCTGGGATCCCCAGGGCTAAGGAAGCTGACTGTGTGGGTGCTGCACACC
Organism: Rattus rattus; assembly: GCF_011064425.1. Taxonomy (NCBI): domain Eukaryota; kingdom Metazoa; phylum Chordata; class Mammalia; order Rodentia; family Muridae; genus Rattus; species Rattus rattus. Next base: position 150,428,453 of record NC_046158.1, on the reverse strand, counting down.
TATTAGCCGAGTACTGGGGAACTGCAAGTTCGGGGTCAACTACGACACAGGAAAAAAAAAAGATTATGGTATAGTTAATGTGGTGGTTGGTGCACTTCTGTAATCCCAGTAGTTGAGAAGCTGAGGCAGGAGGATTATAGTGAGTTTGAGGTCACCCCCATCTTAAAAGAGCAAGAACAGTTGTTGCAGAGCTGTCCGTGGACACCCCTTCCCCACCCCATGTGGGCACCTGTGGTCCCTGAGGCCACGCAGCCGCGTTCCAGTTGGTCCTGCTGGCCTGGCAGGTGGTCCTGTCTCTTCGCCTGTGTGAGGGATGCAGGTGTGACAAATGCCAAGCACCTGGCTCATGTCACACAGGGACATTTGGCATCGGCTCTGGCTTCTCATTTCCATCTGAAAATCCAGGGCCCTAAAAGGAAAGCGCCTCTCCTGGGACCGTCCACCAGGAAGTGGCTGACCCCAGACTTGAGCCTCCCAAACTCCTCTCCCCTCACAAGGCTTGCAAACTGATTCTGGCCCAGAGTGAGCACTCCTGGGCAGGTTTAGCTGAAGGAGGTCTTCGGAAGCTCAGTGGAGCCCCCGGAAGTACCAGGGGCTTAGCCACTTACTCAGGATGCTTCCTCTTGTGAGGCCAGCAGCTGCTATCCCTTCCCCTGCATTCGGTAGAGTCAGGTACTCCAGGGCCTGCAGGTGCTCCACGACGACGGAAGGGTGGGGCAACAAGGAAGTGGCTGTTGCCATGGAAACCAGACAGTCTCAGTAGGGTTGGGAAGCTTGTGGGCTATGACATTTAGATAGTTCAAGCCTCATCGGGGTCAGAGGGGTCCATTCCTCACCCGCGTCCCTCAGGGGCTATGGCTTGGCCTTAGGTTGCCAGGGGTGTGGTCCCTGCCTGTGGGCTGTCGGAGCCATGGGATCTCTGGGCAGCTTGGAGAAGTCCCCAGTGCCCTGAGTGCAGTGTCCTCTGGGCCACACCTGGGGAGGTGCACGAGGAGAGCAAGGAGGGGCTGTAGGAGAGTGGGGCAGGACAGGACCAGCTGCATGGGAAACTCACCCAACTTCCGGTGCCGCCAGGACCTTAATGGCTGAAAGCCTTTCTTTGAGAAGCCTCTGCCAGCCTAGTGGGTGTCAGCCCCAGGCCAGCGGAGGCTGGTACCTGTCGCAGCAGGTGTCCGTGCCCACCTGAAAGTTCCAGAATGTGACCAGGAGGAGGGGGCTCCGGAAGAAGCTAGCTCCACAGTGGTGGTGGTGACACACCTTGCGCCTGTCTGTACACCCAGTTCCCAAGGCACAGGCTGGAATACTGTTGACACACCATCAAAATTTACAAACAAGCCGGGCACAGTGGGGTACGCCTTTAAGCCCAACACTTGAGAGGCAGAGGCAGGAAGATTTTTCTGTTAGTTCAAAGTCAGCCTGGTCCAGGGAGCAGGCTCTAGCTTTCAGGTCAGCCAGGACTATGGAGAGAGACTCTGTCTCAAAAAGATAATACATTAATAAATTCATAAATAAAATGGATTTGTAAAATAAGCCAGGTGTGATGGTTCAAGTGTGCCTCAGGAAGCTGAGGCAGGAGGAGAGCTTTGAGTTCTAGATTAGCCTCGGCTGCAGAGTAAGACCCTTTGTCATCCCAAAAAACAATAATTGTAAAATAAAAATTTAAAAAAAGCATAAAACATGAGTTGCACAGATCCTGGCTTACCTTCATGAGGGAAAGTCACTTTATGAACAAAGAAACTTCGCACAGAGAGGTTTAGGAATTTGCCCAAGACCACACAGCTAGCAAGTGGTAATCAGGACTTGAACACAAACTTATTTGCAAACTTATTTGCCTTCTTATTTCACTTTATTTTATGCATGTGTGGTGTGCATGTGTGTGTTCATGTGTGTACATGTGTGTGCATGTATGCTTGCACGTGTGTGAGACCAGAGGTTGACATCAGGTTTCTTCCTCGGTCACTTCCACTTATATATTGAAGCAGGCTTCTCTCCCGCTGAACCCAGAGTTCACCTTCGCCTGGTTACCTTGTCAGCCTCCTCAGGAATCCTCGTCTGTGCCAGCCCTCTGAGTCCTGGGGTTACAGGCTGGGTCAGCTCTTCCTCCTTAAGTGGGTGCTGGGGATTTGAACTCTGGTCCTCATGCTTGTCATTTAGACACTTGACCCACTTAGCCATCTCCCTAGCCCTTGTTTAATTAATTTACTAATTAATTAAATTTTGAGATTTTGGGGATTCAGCTCATACACATACAGCCACTAAACTAGATAATATTGCTGATGCCAAGAAGTGCATGCTGACAGGAGCCTGATAGAGCTGTCTCCTGAGAGGCTTTGCCAGAGCCTGACAAATACAGAGGTGAATGCTAGCAGACAACCATTGAACTGAGAATGGGGTCCCCATTGGAGGAATTAGAGAAAGGATTGAAGGAGCTGAAGAGGTTTGCAATCCCATAAGAACAATACCAACCAACCAGAGCTCCCAGGGACTAAACCACCATCCAAAGAGTACACATGGACAGACCCATGGACCCAGCTGCATATGGAGCAGAGGTTGACCTTGTGGAAGGGGAAGCCCTTGGTCCTGCTAAGGCTGGACCCCCCCAATGTAGGGGAATGTCAGGGCGGGGAGGCAGGAAGGATTGGGGGAACACATTCATAGAAGAAGGCAGAGGGGGATTTATTTGTGGGAAACCGGGAAAGGTGATAACATTTAAAATGTAAATTAAAAAAAATCCAAAAAAAAAAAAAAAAAAAAAAAAAAAAAAGAAAGAAAGAAAATGCCATTATAGACTGTGTCCTGTGTCCTGGTTAATTCTTTGTCAGCTTGACACGGGCAAATGTCCTCTGGGAAACCTTAGTTGAGGAAATGCCCCCAAGTCTGGTCTAGGGCATCTTCCTAATTAACCATTTGATGTGAGTGATGCCACCCCTCGGCAGGTGGCTCTGGATGGCATAAGAAACCAGACTGAGGGCTGGAGAGATGGCTCAGCGGTTAAGAGCACTGACTGCTCTTCCAGAGGTCCTGAGTTCAAATCCCAGCAACCACATGGTGGTTCACAACCATCTGTAATGGGATCCTATTCCCTCCTCCGGTGTGTCTGAAGACAGCAACAGTGTACTCATATAAATAAAATAAATAAATCTTTAAAAAAGAAAAAAAGAAAAAAGAAACCAGACTGAGAAAGTCGCGAGGAGCAAACCAGTAACAGAACATGATTTCTGCATCAGTTCCTGCCTCCAGTTTCCTACTTCAAGTGCTTGGCCCTGACTTCCCTGGATGACGATTTTAAGCCGTAGATGAAATAAACACTTCCCTGCCTCCCAAAAAAATTCTTTTTTGCGATATCCTGGAATTCCCTCTGTAGACCAGGCTGGACTTGAACTCAGATATCCTCCTGTCTCTGCCTCTCAAGTGCTGGGATTAAAGTCGTGTATCATCCTGTGATCAAGCCCAGAGACTAAACACTCTATCACTGAGCTATACCCCTGCACCCCTGCACCCCTGGACCCCTGCACCCCTGCACCCGTTTTTACTTTTTATTTTGAGAGAGTCTCACAAAGTTACCAGCCTTGAACTTCTGATTTTCCTTTCTCAGCCCGTCTTCAGGAATCTATGGACTGCTGGGCAGGCATTCACATACGCTGTCTCACTTGTTTGTGTCTCTGTGTCTAGTTTTACCTGGCACACAGTAGGTGCTCCATAAATATTTATATAAATTACAATCATCCTGGGAAGTTGCTTTGGCTCAAGCCCCAGTTTACTCATCCGTGCAATGGGCACACTGCAAGACCACCACGGTATCCATCCTACATGGTTGTTTGGGGGCAGTGGGCTTTAAGGTGATTGAATTGTGTCCAGTTCTGGTCCTTTTAGCTGTGTGATCCTGGGCCTTCTCTGAACCTCCAAGTCCTCATCCATGGGATGGGGGTTTTGGGGTCCTGGGACACTGAATCTTCCCAGATCTCTTTGGGTGGACAGCAACTGACTTAGGGATGAAGCTCCTGAGGTGATGCCTCTTGCCCTCCATCCACCCTTACAGGGTCCCAAAGCAGCCATTGCCCCAGAATCCTTCAGGCTTCCTGGGCCTGCTCCAGAGTCCATGCTGTGCTGAACTGTCCAGGGGCTCCCAGAAACCTCTGAGGTGGACGAGCCTTCTTGCCTCACATCTATTGAGACTAACCTGGGCATCCCACGCCTTCTGCATGCAGGCATCTTGAGAGATGGGAAGCCTCGAGGTTATCAACATGCAGACGGGGAAACAGAGGCTGCCCTGTGGATGCTTCTCCTCAGCCTCCCTTTCTCCTCTCCTGCCCGCTCATCCTCTCAGCGTGGATCTTACTCCTCACAGCATGTGCCCCCCCCCGACTCCCGTGGTCTTTTTACTTCTGAGCTGACATCACTGTTACTTTGCTGCTAGATTCTCTATCCCCCAGACGAACATCAGGTTGGCCTTGGTCATGCAGTGTCCCCACACCTAGCTCAAGGCTCCACAAATCCCTATCTATCGAATGCACTTGGACACGCATGGCTAAATGTCGGTCCATATACGGTAGGCTTCAGCAAAACCGCTAGACAAGGTGGAGGGACGGGAAAGACGTGCGGTCTTGGGTTCGAATTCTGCTTGCTGTGTGAGCTTCCACCGCCACAATCGGAGACTACTGTGTTGCTGGCAAACAGGAGACCCTGTCCTTGCAGTGCTCTCTCTCTCTCTCTCTTTCACACACACACACACACACACACACACACACACACACACACACACACACACACACGGGCCCCCAGAATTGAAGGGTTCCAGATGGCTGGGATGGGAAGCTTCTGCTAGTGGCGTCTTCAGGGAGCAGGCGGGCCAGCTGCCACCTGTGCATCCACCCCAAGCTGCCGCTGCACCTGCCCAGGTCACAGAGATGAGGGGTGAGTGTCTCGGAGGACAACCTGCCATGGTGCCCTGTGGGTGTGGAGGACTTGGGAGGAGACCACAGGACCTGCCTGGACAGCTGGGGGGAGGAGAGGTGGGACAGATGCCGGACAGGTGCCGGCAGGTGTCCACAGGCATCTCCCAGCATCGCCCCTAGGGAAGTGCCCTCCTGTGCATGCCCCAGAACCGGCCCAGCTTGTCAGACACCTGCACGGGTAGCTTCTTGTCCAGAGCCAACACAGGTGTAGCTGGGGGTGGGGCTGGAAGTTAGGAGTGGGATTGGGGGCAGGGCCTAGGGAAGTCTGGTCCCCTGAACATTCGGTCACCTCCATATCCTGTTCCCTCATCCATAAGGGAGCTGCAGGCAGGCCTAGTGAGTGAGCAGAGGCCACAACCTGGTAGGTTTTCCAGGCACACGCATGTGGCCGGGGTGGGGGTACATGGCCAGAGTACATGGAAACCAGAGTTTCCTACAGGTCTGTCTCCAGATCTGCATTCTCCCCCACCTCTCTGGAGGGGGATAAAATGGGGTGTCACGTAGCCTCTCTAGGCTGGCCTCGAATTCACGATGTTCTGAGAGCACCTTGAACTTCTGATCCTCCTGCCTCAGCCTCCTGGGTGCTGGGATCACAGTCTTGTTCCATCACATTTTTATCTTGCACTCAAGAAGCATTTGTTGAGTACCTACTGTGTGTCAACTAGGAGCTGGGGCTGGTACTGGGGGGGTGAGGTCCCTGCACTGAGGAAGAAGGAAGGAGAGACACAGGCAGACACAAATCCCAAGAGCCTTCAGCTTGGGGGTCAAGAAAAAGAATGAGACCTGAGACGGATTGACGTTGGTCGTCAGATGGGGCAGAGAGGGCTACTCTGCTCCAGGAGGAGGATAGAGCACCCTGTACAGAGTGGTGGGGAAGCACTGGAGGTGGTCCTGGGCCAGCCAGGGTAACACGGGTCAAGACAGAAGTGGGCATACGCTCAGTTTCAGGACCCACCCCCAACCCTAGCATCTGCCTGAGGGGCTGCTCTGTTCCCAGGAGCCAAGGCCAAGGGCCAAGCTGGAGGAAATGGGGCTGAGGCCCAGCAGCGGACTCTCCAGGGACAGCTAATATCTCTGAGTGCCACTGACAGGACACAGCCCTGGGTGGCAGGGTGGGGGCCGGGCGCTCCGTAAACAGCCAAGGCTCGTAAAACTGATCAAAGCAGCAGGCCTGTCCCAGCCCAGGCCACTTCCTGCAGGGGCCCAAAGCCCCCAGCTTGTGGGAGGGATGTAAGGGGGACCCAGGAAAGCCTTTTTCTGTCAGGAGGCTCTCTCTGTGTAAGGGTAGGTCCCTGAACCTATGAGGCCTCTGGTTCCCGGCTTGTCTTACAAATCTGGATTTCGGCAGCCCCTGGACAGCCTGTTTCTGGAACAGAGGTGGTGAGGGGGTATTGGAACACAGCCCTATTACCTTGTGACCTCAGGCAGTGACACCCCTCCCCCACACCCCTGTCCTCTGCTGGAAGAAGGGGAGGTGCCATCCACCCTCTCTAGAGGCCTCAGGCTGCAGAATTTCTCATTATGATTTCCAATTGCAGTTCATTAATTGTTGGTAACAGCACTGACCCGGCCCTGACTAGGTGGAAAGGCTGGGTCCTCACAGTGAGGCTTAGGGATGTGGTACCCACAACAGGCAGGGACTGAGGGAAGATCCTTCTCATCCCCTCAGAGTGGAGGTGAGAACTCTCTGGGCCTGACTCTGGTGTGCCTGTGCCTCAGCCTGGGGACTCCGGGAACCCTGGGGTGTCTCAACAGAACTTGGGGCCCCTCCTCCTTTCAGTTAGGCATGATGGAGAGAGCTGAGGCCTGTGATGTGAACACAGGCCTGTGATCCCAGCTATTGGCGGGGGCGGAAGTAGCCTGGAACGTTTCAGAGCATCCTGGGTAGCTTTTTTTTGAAGTCCTACCTCTAAGCCAGGTATGGTAGCATCTGTGTATGTGTAGTCTGGGGGCAGAAGCAGGGGGATTGCCGAAGGTTTGAGGCCAACGTGGACTCCACAGTACCAGGTCTGTTGAGGCTGACTAGCAAGATTTTGTCTCAAGAAAAAAAATAAAGGAAATGGCTGGCCATGGTGGCGTAGGCCTTTCATCTCAGCCCTCGGGAGGCAGAGGCAGTTGGATTTCTGAGTTCAAATCTAGCCTGGTCTATAGAGTAAGTTCCAGGCTGGGCTACATAGATTCTGTCTCAGAAAATAACAACAAAAACAAAATAAGAAAGAAAAGAGGAGAGAGAGAAAGAGAGGGAGAGGAAGAGAGAGAAGGGAGTTGGGGGGAGAGGAAAGGCCTGGCTTTAAAATAAAACCTAAGTCAGGCGGTGGTGGTACATACCTTTAATCCCAGCACTAAGGAGGCAGAGGGAGAAGGACTTCTGTGAGTTCAAGGCCAGCCTGGTCTATAGAGCAAGTTCTAGGACAGCCAGGGCTACACAGAGAACTCTGTCTTGGGGGAAAAAAAAACCAGACAAAATAAACCTAAAAAGACAGAAAGGAGGAAGGAAAAAGGGTAGGCAGGGACTATAACTTGTTGGTAATAGCTTGGAGCCCTGGGATCAGTCCCCAGCGCTACAATCCCAGGATAATGGAAGTGGCCAAGTGCCTTCCTGACAGCTGGGATATTGTGGTAGCTCCCCCTCCCTCATCCTCCTGGCCCTCCCTCTGTGCCTTCCAGTGTACATCGAGTAGAAAAGCTAAGTCAGACCACATCTCTCCTCTGCTCAGAGCCTGCTCTGGCTCCTACCCGATCCACAAAGCCAGAGTTCTCAAAGCTCTAGGCCCAGTGTAACCAATAAGGCCCCAGCTCTGTCCCCAGCTCCTGACATGTGGGTCTGTGTGGGAGGCAGGACAGGACCCGGAGCTCAGGGCAGTGGGTGCTGCCACCTAAAATGGTCTGCAAGGGTGGGCAAAACAAAGCTACAGAGCCTAGGGTCACAGCAGCAGGGACCTCGGGACAGGGCAATGACTGATGCCCACTGTGCACCTACTGTGTGCCAGGCCCTCCCTTGAAATATTGGATGGTGAAAGAGGAAGAACTTTGAGTGGGTGGACAGATCAGCCTTCTGGGCTCTGCACGGTCGCCCACTCTGGGAGGAACCCACGCCCCCAGGACCAGATAACAGATGTTTGGTGACAGAGCCATGGCCCTGGTGGGTCTGTCCTCTGTGTATGAGCTTGGTATTCCATTTCCCTCAGTAAAGTGTGGCCACAGCCCATGCCACAGTTTCTCTCTGTGGGACTAGCGACTGGCCTCGCTTCACTTTTAGAACCTCTAAGGGGTTTCCCTGGTTGTGGGGAGGGGCGTCTTTTGTTTGTTTTGAGAGAGGGTCTCATGCGGCCCAGGTTGGCCTTGAATTCATTGTGTGTGGGAGCCGAGCTTTCTATCTTCCACCTCTGTGGGCCCGCGCACAGGAGATCCGAAGTCTGTGTCCTCCCACCATGCCAGCCCCGCTACCCTGCATCGCCATTGCAGCCAGCCAGTGAGGTCCAGCAATAAATCAGTCGCAGGTTGACCTCCTTTTTTTTTTTTTTTTTTTTTTTGGTTCTTTTTTCAGAGCTGGGGACCGAACCCAGGGCCTTGTGCTTCCTAGGCAAGCGCCCCACCACTGAGCCAAATCCCCAACCCCTGCAGGTTGACCTCCTTTACTGAGGGGAAACTGAGGCATGAGAGGAGGAGAAGAGCGGCCCAGGGAAGAATTTGAAACCATTTGCAGAGGTCCTGGAATTTGAGTGCGTGTGGGAGGGAAGGGGGTGTGGGAGGGAAGGGGGTGTGGGAGGGAAGGGGGTGTGGGAGGAGAGGGGGAGGGGGGAAATGTGGAGGTCGAACCGAGCACCTCTTACTTGCTGAGCAAGCTTTCTAACTCTCAGCCGTCCTCTGCCCCCTGACCACTGACTTCTCAGAGCCCAACCTTCCCCTCCCCTTCTTCGCTAAGATCACAAGCAGCTCAGTGGAAGAAACATGAAAGAGAAGGCTGGGCTTAGAGGGCCACCGCCACTGTCCCAGCTCACACAGCCCGGGGTAGTGGGGCTTGTTCGCCAGTGTTTCGACAAGTGGTGGGGAGACAGGGGCCAGGAAGGGCAGGCCCTGCCTGAGGTCAGGCAGCCCTCCTGGGCCCTGGCTCAGCAGAAGCTGGCCCAGAGCAGGAGTCCTGACTCAAACTTCTTCCAGAGCCTTCCCACGGCCCTGGTGGGGTGGGGGACCACTTGGCATTTCCTGTTTGTTTGGGCAGGGCCCAGGCGAAGCCTGAGGGGAGACACAGGGATTTCATGGTCCTGTCACTCAGGAACTAGGCCTCTATCCAGAAGGCAGGGGCCGGGTCCCACATCCTGGGTTTGATTCGCTCTTGCCCGATTCAACTGCCTGTCTCTGTCCCCACCCCTACCCCAGACTCCTCACCTCAGATTTCTGCAGTCTGAGATTTACCATCCAACAATCCAATGAGCTGACCTCAAGCCCCTGGGAGGCCTCAAGGCCATGAGCACTGCTTCTCTGTGCCTCAGTTTTCTTCTCTGTTAAACAGAGTCGTTATGAGGATGAATTGAGGAGTTGTGTCCACATAGCATTTAGGGAGCTGTTACCCAAACAGCGGGTCCTGATTCTGACCTAGCATGCTGTTTCCCAGATAAGAAACAACGGCCTTAGGAGGGGAAGGGAACACACAGCTGGCAAAGGCCTGTCCACCTCCAGCCCCTAAAAGGCCATGTGATGCCAAGCAGGTATCCTGGTGATAACCAATACAAGAACGTTAAACTCCTGCCCTGCCATTGGCTGGCTGTGTGGCTGGCACACTGCTTACTGTACGTCTAATCCTCAGTTTTCACTTCTGTAAAATGGGAGGAAACTAGCATGCAACCAGGACTTAAAGAACTGGTAAGGCAGAGCCTGAGCCTGAGCCAGTGACTCACACAGCATTCTTCCCAGGAGGAGGCATAGTCTGTGCCCTGGGTGGCCCAGGCAGCTGGAGGAAGCCCCCATCTCCAGCCCACCCCAGCTGGCTTTGTTGGAGAGCCAGCACATCCACAGGGTGAGTGTCCTGTTTATGCTCCAGGGTGGCCCAGCTGACAGACCTTTCCCGCCCTTCCCCCACAAGGCTGTTCCTCAATCACGGTGGCCTCTCCCAGTGCCTCCCTCTGGACCCTGTCACCTTCCACACCTGCACCTTCGTGTTTCTCTCCCTGGTCCCTCCCAGCCCCTCAAGGTTCCATCCCCACTAGATTTTCTTTTTATTGACTCTCATTAGCGTCTAAAACAGCATCTTTTAACAGATTAAGCACTCCATAAATATTTGCCCAACAAAAGAGGTTACTGTTTGTACTATGGTTGTGCATGGGGAGCAGGAGTCAAAAGCAGAGACTGTGCACGCTATGGAAGCATTCCCTAGTGAGCTCCACCCCAGCCCTGTAGACCAGGCTGGGCTTAAACTCCCAGAGATCCACCTGCCTCTGCCTTACAGGTGCCGGAATTACAGGTGTGGCCATCACACCCAGCGACTTCCTTCCTTTTTTTTTTTTTTTTTTTTCCTTTTCTTTTTTTCGGAGCGGGGGACCGAACCCAGGGCCTTGCACTTGCTAGGCAACTGCTCTACCACTAAGCTAAATCCCCAACCCCAATCTATTTACATTTAAAGTTAGTCTTATGTCATGCCAGTTAAGTGTTCGAATGAATGAATGAATGAATGAATGAATGATCCAACAAGCTCCGGGATGGGTGGAGAGTGAGGCTTTCCCCAGCTTCCTTGGACTATCCAGGTAGAAAGACGTGCAACTTAGCTGGGAATGCTGGCCGACACCTCGGTATATCCCAGCACTCGGGAGGCTGAAGCAGGATGAGTGCTGTGAGTTCAAGGCTACCTTGGGTTATTTACGGTTACACAACCAAAAGGCACCTGGTAACACAGGTGCGGTGGCTCGTGCCTGGGTCCCAGCACTCAGGAAGTAGAGGCAAGAGAAAATAAACCTGCTGGTGGCGGGCAGGCGAAATCTCCGAGTTCAAGGTCAGCCTGGTCTACGGAGAGAGAACGATCCAGGATGTCTGGCACCACAGAGAGAAACCTTGTCTCAAAAAAAAAACAAACAAACAAAAAAACAAACAAACAAAAAACACAGTTCAAAATCATGGTCAGCTACATAGTGAATTTTAGGTCAGCCTGAGCTACAAGGGGCCCTGTCTCAAAACAAAACAAAACACCCCAAAATCTGCACCACCACAAAACAAAACACAGGAAACACCTTTCTTAGCCCCCAACTCCTGCAATTGCTTGTATCACAGCCCTTGACTTGGAAAAGGCCTTGTTTACCTCACCTACCAGTGTGTGTGTGTGTGTGTGTGTGTGTGTGTATGTGTGTGTATGAGTTATGTGTGTGAGTATGTGTGTGAGTTGTGTGTGTATATGTATATGTGCATTTGTATGGGTGAGTGTGTATATGTGTATGTGTGTGCATGTGTGGGTGAGTGTGTATATGTGTATATGTGTGTGTTTGTGAGCGTGCATATATTGTGTGAGTATGTCAGTGTGTATATGTGTATGTGAGTGTGTGTATATGTATGGGTGAGTGTGTATGTGTGTGTATATGTATATGAGTGTTTGTATGGATGTGTCTATGTGTGTGTATATATGTATGTGTGAGTGTATATATGTATATGTGTGTATATGTATATATGGGTGAGTGTGTATGTGTGTGAGTGTGTATATGTGTGTAAGTGTGTATATGTGTGTAAGTGTGTATATGTGTATTGTGAATGTGTGTGTGTGTGTGTGTGTGTGTGTGTGTGTGTGTGTTCTTCATCCTGCCTGCATAGCCAGCAGCTTCAGGTTGGTGTCCCTGGATCTGGAGTGCAGTTGGCTGTCCCAGCTTCCCCTGTGACCTGGCCTTGGCCTTGCCTTTCCTCTTAGCCCCCAGTTACTTCCTCACTTGTAAAGCTTGGGTCCCAGCGGCTGCTTCCTACCTTGTCTGCTGAGAGAACCAGGCGAAGCAGCTGGGGTCAAAGGGCTCGGCCCAATGCCCAGTTCAGCGTGAGCGCCTGGCCAGAGCCAGAACCCGCCGCACTGTGGCCTCAGTTCCTCCTTTTGTAAAGGAGACAGAGCAGCATTTCCTCCTGAGAGAGCCGGGTCTGTTCCACCCACACCATCCTCTTCCACTGCAGAGAAGCATGGGGCTTCAGAGAGGCTGACTACCATGAGGAGAGAGGAACATCAGCTCCATCCCCCCAACACAGGGAAATGGGGTTCCTTGGAAAGCGGTGAGCCACAGACACGCCATTCCCACGCACCTGCCATTTGGTCAGACTGGGGCAGCTGGGGCCCTGGCGGCCAGGGGAAAGGTGCATGGCCCTGGGGGATCCCAGCAGCTTCCGAGATATTTCCTGATGCCTGCCTGGAAGGCCCTTGCTCCCTCTCCGAAGAGGAGAAACCCAAGGCCAAGGGGCGTTCCCACTGGCCACCCGCTCCCAGGAGTGGCGACTGTCTTCCTGCCTCTGCCCCAGCTTTGCCCCTTCTGGGAAGGTTCTTCCTCTAGTGGCCTACAGATCTGCCCCCTTCCCAGTCAGCACGCACACGTCACTTCCTCAGGGACCTTCCTGACCAGGCACTTGCTCAGAGCCTTGAGGGTTTCCGCTTTCATAAGGAGTGTCCTGCTCAAGTCGAAGGTCTCCTTCCCTGGAGACTTAGCCCCAGAGCTCTTTACCTGAGCTGGTGCTCACCTGTCCTGTGGGGGTTACCCCTGCCCCTCTCTGCACCATCCACAGCTGGGCCATTACTTAATCCACTCCGTTCTAAGAACAGGGAGTGTCTGTTCTGTACACTGTGGAACCCCTGGGGCTATGAGTAGTGCCCAGCACACAGTAGGAGTTTAGCAGTTATTTGGAGGGGGAATACATCGCTACTATTACTTTGTTCCATTTCTTTCTTTCCTACTTATTAGAGAGGATCTCATGAAGTCTTGAACTCCTGATCCTCCATGTTGGGATTACAGGTGTACACAACCACGCCCAGGAACTGTTCAGTTTTACCTTTTCCTTTTTTGGTACTAAAAGCCAGCTCTCCTGGGTTTGATGACTCAGATGTGTAATCCCAGCACTGGAGAGACTGAGGCAGAAGCATTGCCAGAAGAACTTTGAGGCCAACCTAGGCTACATAGTAAAGTTAGCCTGAGCTACATAGTAACACCCTGTCTTAAAAAAAAAAAAAAAAAAAAAAAAAGCAGGTGCCATCTGGTTCTCCTCAGAATGGTTGGTAACAAAGTGACAGGCAGAGTCCTGCCCAAGGCCCTGAGTTTCTAGTCCTTAAAAACAACCACTGTCAGGGAAGGCACAGAGAGGGAGGGGTATCCCATGCTTGCTAGGCTGTCAGAAAGGGTCTCTGGCAGAGACTGGGACTGGCCCAACTACCCCACCCCCAGCTGTCATAACTGTGGGCAACTGGAGTTGCCAAACTCCACCACAGCTGCGTCACCAAGAGCCAGAAGGACCCAAGGCAGAGGGGGACTGGGCAGGGCCCACACCCAGGCTGGCTTCAGCCACAGAATTAGCCGGAGGTTTGCTCCACATCCACCGTTAGTCACTCTGCGGCGGGGCTACGTGGGCACTGGCTGGAATGAACTCTCTTTGGACTTGCAGCAAAGTTCGGGAATGGTGTGTGAGCTCCCACACCCCCATTTCCCAAAGGACAGAAAGCTGTGGACCTGACAAGGTCATGGGAACCCTGAGATTTCCCTGGAACTCACTCTGTAGACCAGGCTGGCCTCAGACTCAAGAGATCCACCGCCTCTGCCCCTGAGTGCTGGGCCACCACTCCTGGCCTTACTCTTTTTCTTTTTTCCTGGATGTTGACCACAATAAGGACCAAAGGTTCGGCCGCGAGGAGCCCAAGAGCCAGGCCATCTGCTTGCGGCTGCCAGTCAAGCTGACAGGCTTCTGTCCAGACGAACCAACTCCACCTTCAATCAGGTTGTGCTGGAAAGGTTATTTATGAGCCACACTAACCGGCCACCTCTGTCCCTGTCCCCAGTGATCCGAAAGACGAAGCTTCCTGGCCACCGTTGTTGTGGGGACCATCACAGAGTCACAGATGTTGTGCGGATTCTGGAAGTGCCCAAGATGGGGGGGGGGTGCACTGCGGGTGTAAAGGTGGCCCGAAGTCAGATCCTCAAGGCTGGGGGTAAGATCCTCACCTTTGACCAGGTGGCCCAGGAGTCTCCCAAGGGCTGAGGCCCTGTGCTCCTGTCTGGTCCTCAGAAGGGCCGAGGGTGTACTGACATTTTGGCAGGGCCCCAGGAACCCCACACAGCCATACCAAACCCTATCTATGTTGGTTCCAAGGGCCAGGAGTTCGAGAGTGCCAGAGGCCCAAGGGCCAGTCAAGGCTACAAAAAACTAACCTTGGGTCTTGCTGTTAACAAAAAAAGCTTTGGATGTTGAAAAAATATTTTTTATATAAGTACACTGTAGCTGTCTTCAGACACACCAGAAGAGGGCATCAGATCCCATTACAGATGGTTGTGAGCCACCGTGTGGTTGCTGGGAATTGAACTCAGGTCCTCCGGAAGAACAATCAGCGCTCTTAACCGCTGAGCCAGCTCTCCAGCCCTCTCTCTTTTTCTTAATGTATATTCGTCCTGTTTTAAAAATAACGAAAAGAAGGTGGCAGTGGTGGCGCACGCCTTTAATCCCAGTACTCAGGAGGCAGAGGCAGGCAGGTGTCTGCGAAGACAGGAAGGTCTAGAGTGAGTTTCAGGACAGCCAGGGCTACAAAGAAGTCGCTACCTCAAAAATAGAAACAAATAAACAAACAAAAACAGAAGAGAGAGAGAGAAAGAGAGGGAGAAACGAATGCATCTCAATCTATTTCATTTTTATTTACAAACAATATCTGTAGCTCAGGCTGGCCTTGAACCTTTGACAGCCAGCCCTCCTACCTGAGCCTCTTTTATTCTGGGATTACGTTCTTGAGCCAAGCCATCTGACAAAGTACAGCTTTTCCTCTCTCTCTCTCTCTCTCTCTCTCTCTCTCTCTCTCTCTCTCTCTCTCTCTCTCTCGGTTTACTTGTTTTATTTTATGTGTGTGTTTTGCCTGCATGTATGTGTGTGCACTGTGTGTGTGAGACCAGTGTTCCCAGAAGCCAGCAAGGGTGTTGGAGTCCCTGTAGTCTCAGATAGTTGTGAGTTGCCGTGTGGGTGCTGGGAATTGAACCCAGGTCTTTCACAAGAGCAGCCAGTGTTCTCAACCATTGAACCTCTTTCCAGCCCCTTTTTAGTTTTTGAGACAGGACTTCATCACCATGTTGCCCAAACTGTCCTCATAATCCTCCTGACGCAGGTTACACAGAGCTGAACTAATGGTTCTGGTCCATTCTGCTTTTGCCTCCTGAAGGGTTTGCCCTGCAAACCAGACCCAAAGTACCTGCTTGTTCCAACCCCACTGGCATCTGGAAGGGTGGTTGTGTGGAGTGGATGGGGACTGTGGCCTGGGGGACAGGCCTGACAGGCCGTGGAAAGGGAGGGACACCTGCCGGGTACAGTGCACACTTTATAAATCCTTTGTGACAACTGCTCCTTCAGACCCCCTCTTCCTTCCCTGAGTGCTCCAGGGCAGTGACCCGTGGGTCAGGTCAGGTTAGGTCCCCACACCAATCCGTTCACTAACTCTTTCTTTGTATTTCTGGAAGCCAGGGCATTCTAAACAATCCTTCTACCGTCAACTACGTCCTACCCACTCCCCAACCCTCTGTCTCTTTTCTTATTTTGAGACAGGATCTCACTGCATAGCCCTGGCTGGCCTGAAATTCCATAGGCAGACCAGGCTGGCTTCGAACTCACAGAGAGACACCCCCAGCCAGACCCCAGCTGACGCTGAGATTAAAGAATATACTACTCAACCCAGCCCTCTGCAGACTTTTTATTTTGACACAGCTTTTTATTCAGTTGTCTAGCCTGATCTAGCTTCACTTTGTAGCCCTGGCAGGCCTTGCTGCTATCCTCCTGTCTCAGCATTTGGCAGACTGCATTACTAGGTAGTTAAATGACATGCCAGGCTCTGCTGTAGGCCTTAGGACACATGAACAAGGGGCAGGGAAGAGTTCTTGTAAAGGCAGCATTATCAGGGATGGTCAAGTTTACCTGTTTCCTAAAGGAGGTGCTGGCCAGAGGGGAAACTGGGCTTCAGCTGAGGATCAGGCAGGAGATGGTTCTATGTGTGTGTGTGTGTGTGTGTGTGTGTGTGTGTGCCTGTGTGTGTCTGTGTATGTGTGTGTGTACCTGTGTGTATCTGTGTGTGTATCTGTGTGACTGTGTATGTGTGTGTCTGTGCGTGTGTGTGTATATGTGTGTGTGATGTATGAGTGTGTCTGTGTGTGTGTATGTGTGTGAGTGTGTGTGTGTGTCTATGTGTGTATGTGTGTGTGTGATGTATGGGTGTGTTTGTGTGTGTATGTGTGTGAGTGTGTGTGTCTATGTGTGTATGTGTGTGTGTGATGTATGGGTGTGTCTCTGTGTGCGTGTGCGTGTGCGTGTGTGTGTGTGTGTGTGTGTGTATGCTTGAGCTTGTACCTTAGCTTTATTTAAATTTATGCCACGTGGGTATGTGCACATGAGTGTGGGTACCTATGGAGATCAGAGGGCGCATCAGATGTTGGGGAGGGAGAGTTACAGATGGTTATGAGCCACAGGGCACGGTTGCTGGGAATTGAACCTGGGTCCTCTGTGAGAGCTCTCAGTGCTGAGCCAGCTCCCCCAGCCTCTCCTACTGCTCTGCTGTCTCCTCTCTGGCTGGAGTGGGAGCCTGGGATGGGGAAAAGCAGCACAAAGGAAGCTGGAGGAGTCATGAAGTGAGGAGGCTTGGTGAGGACGGAAGGAGCTCCGTGGCTGCGTGCCCTGAGGTCCCTGGAAGCAAGCCTAGGACATGGGATTGAGGGCAGGGGTCCAGGTCAGTATCAACAGCACCTCCCCATGGAGGACATTGGGCGGATGGCCTTCATCCCAGGAAATGGTCACCATGGTGACAAACAGCCCCTTCTGGGAATGGAAACACCCCCACACCCCTACCACTGCCACAGATGTCGTCTGGCCAGCCCACAGTGGAAGCAAGCCAGCTGTGCACCACTGGAGGCCTGTCAAGATACCAGAACACTCTGCAGCCCAGAGAGAGGCAACATGGCCAGGGGATTTGGAACTCAGCCCTCAGAGCTGGAGTCCAGAGTCTCAGCTCTGCCTGTCAACTTGAAGGATATCAGTCAGGTATGGTCACTGGTCACCTGTGCACTTACGTCTCCTTGAACGGGGACAGAGATGACAAGGACAGCTTCCCAACAGAATCTGTCACCCATGTGATCAGCGCATGGGAAACAGTCAGACATGCGGTGTGCACAGCAGGACACTCCACCCACCCCCACGCCACAGCCTCGAGCTGCAGCATTCATCCTGGGCACACGAGGCAGGGGCAGGACAGGGAGCTGTCCCTGTGGGAAAAGAGGGAGAAACCAGGTGTGGTGACACTGGCCTAGAATCCCAGCACTCAGGAGAAGAGGAGGAAGATGGTTCCGGGCTAGCCTTGGCTATTGTCAGTAGTCTAAGGACCAGCAGGTATGCCTCACAAATAGAGCTTACCCAGCACGAGAAGGCCCCTGGGTACCATTCCCAGGACTGAAAGCAAAGTCTGGGGGTGCAGCTCAGTTGATAGGACCCTTGCCCAGTGTGCAAAACGCCCTGGATTCTGTCTACACAGCATAAGCCTGGTCTGGTGGCTCGAGTTCAAAATCCCAGCATGTAAGGGGTTCAAAGTCATCCCTAGCTCCACAGATAGCTTGAACCCAGCCTAGGATACATGGAGCCCAATCCTGACACACACCCCTCATCCTGCCACAAAAAAAGGGGGGAGGTTTCTGTGGGTGGATGCTCCCACGCCAGTCAGAACCCCCAGGCCCTGGTGAAAGGGATTTCCTCTGTGCTTTGCTCTGTGTAGGTCTTTCTTTCTGTCTACTTTCCCACTCTGGAAAGGCATTCTTCCCTCAGGAAAGCCCCAGATCCTGGCCCCGCAGCTCCACCCAGAGCCCTGGCCTGCATGTGGCCTAGTTCCTGCCCCTGTGGATCGTGGGATTCTGAGCTGCTGGCCTAAGAGCGGGAGCTGAGGGAGAGAGGGGACTTCTCAGAGACTCCCCCCCCCCTCAGCACAGCCTGGGATCCTGTGGTACAGGGGTGGGCGGTGGATCCCATCACTGATGAGAACTCCTAATACCCCTTCGCCTAGCTGCTAATCACTTCCAGATTGGTCGGGTCAGGGCCAGGGCTGCAGCCGCCCGGCTCCATAAACAGCCCGGCATTCCAGATGTCGGCTGGCTCCAGCCTGTCGAGAGCAGGTTCATGGGATCAGGGGGGGTAGCAGGTGGAGGACCCTCCCCACCAGCAGCTTCAGTGCCCCAGCCAGCCGGGGATCCTGGGTCAGAAATGCACCTTGGAGAATAAAAAGTCAGGGGAGGGAAACTGAGGCCAGAAGAAGCAGAGGAGGGGACCGAGAGGCAAGTACCAGGCTTCAGTACCAGGGACCCAGCACACAGTAGACCTGCACACTGACAGGGACAGGGAGGAGAGCCGTCCTGGCCCATCCTCCTCCCCAGTGAATTAAACACAGCTCCCCTCTGGGCCTTGATTTCCTCTTAGGTCAGCCGGGAAGGCTGAAGTTCCACAAAGCACTCTAGCTCTGCTGGGTACACGGCTGCCAATCATGCCTTCTCATCCTCCAACCTGAAAGCCCTCTTTCAGGAAGTGCCCTGACTGCTCCCACACCTCTCACTTTGTGCCAGCCACCATCCAAACAGTGCCTACTGTCTTTGAGTCTCTAAGGAGGAGGAGGAAGAGGAGGAGGAGAGAAGAAGAAGAAGAAGAAGAAGAAGAAGAAGAAGAAGAAGAAGAAGAAGAAGAAGAAGAAGAAGAAGAAGAAGAAGAAGAAGAAGAAGAAGAAGAAGAAGAAGAAGAAGAAGAAAAGAGAGAAACAAGAGGTTGTGAGGCGGCAGAATGTGCTGACAGTGCAGTGCTGAAGCCAGGAGACCCTCTGTTTCCTCTTAGAGTAGATAGTGAGGTCCCCAGCCTGTTGTTCCCAGGCTGGAACTGTGTAATGACCCACCAGAGGAAGGGACAGAGGAGCCAGCCAGTTTCCCAACTGGGCCAGAGTGGTCTAGTCCTGGTGTAGCCCCTGCCAGACATGATGGGGTCTGCTCTGAGAAAGGACACAGCTCCTAAGGGCTTGGGCCCAGGTATCGACCACCTCAGCCTCGTGTCCGGCACAGAGTGATGGCCTGGGGAGACCCTGATGGGACTAGCCACCTGGGGAGCTCTCTGCTGTGCGAGCTCCCTTCCCAGCACTTCACTCATGGTAACTTCTCTGAGTATAGGACAGCTGGGTGCCCAGTCTGAGGCCCAGAGAGGTGGTGATTTTTCGAAAGGCAAGCCCGGATCTCATCTCATCTCTGTAGGAACTCAGGGACACCTTGAGTTCCACCCCCAGCCCCCATTCCAGGGGGGTCCGAACCACAGTCAGGGCCTGGCTGGTGGTGGGGGACACTTCCCGGAGCCCCCCTCCACCGCAACCTGCGCCCGCCCAGGCTTCGGATTTCAGCCAGCCTTGGGGTGAGCGGCCTGTTCTGCCCTGTGCCCGAGAGGAATGTTCGCGGTGGCATGGGCCCGGGTCCGAGAAGAAAGGCAGCCTTGTGGGCGAAAGGTGAGCCGCTGGGTGGGCGCGGGCGTGTTTACCCAGGGCCGGGCGTGTGGCTCGGGATGGCGCCGCTGTCAGCCGCCGGCCGCCTGGGCCTCTGCTGGCCTCCAGATGTGCGCTGGCTCCAGCCGGCCGGGCCCCCACCCCACGCACAGAGGGGCTTTATCAAAAGCGGCTGTGAGGAGGCCCGGGAGGCTGCCTGGCTCCAGCCTGCTGGCTCTGCGCCCCACCCGGCCTGCAGCAGCCAGGGAGAGCCCAAGGCAGCAGCTCCCCTCCGCACGGACGGCGATCCTGCGTGCCTGGGGAGGGGAGCGGGGATGACGACGACAGAGGGACCCACGGGGGACGGGAAAGATGGGGTTCAGGACTGTGGGGTGGGCAGAGGCCGATCGATGCAGGGCTCGCTAGGCTGCCCCGCTTCTGGGGCAAGAGGTCCCCTCCACTTTATGGTTGGATGAGGCTGGCTGGCGAGGGCGCTCTTCTTTATGGTTTCTTGGTAATAATAATAACTTATAGCCAAAAAGTAAATAAATAGAGACCAGGACTCCCGCCTGCCGCCGCCTCAGCCCTGCTGCCCTGAACTGCTTTCTCCAGCTAGTCGGAGCGCATCCCAGAACTCCTTCCTGGTTCGGTTTTTTTTAAAACGGTATAAAGTACAAACGGTTCGGGGCTGGAGATGTGGAAAGGCAGCAGAGATCTCATCCTGTGGGCTGGAGAAGGCCTGGTCTCTGCGTGCATATCCCCTACTCCGAGTCTACCCATTTGAGGGTCTAAAGCGAAGTCCTTTTCACATCTGTGTAGTACTCCACGGTGTGAACTTGCTTGCTTCCTAGGCCTGTGGCAATGGGTGTTTAGGTGGTTCCCTGTGGTACACACTGTAAACTGCCCTCAGTGTGCTCACCCTGCCGGTGTTCCAGGGCTGGGGAAGCATTTTCTGGGCTTCAGTAGTAGAGTCTGAAGTGTGGCAGGCGCTGCCTTTCCTCCTCAGAGAGCAGTTGTTCACTTGCTC
This sequence comes from Rattus rattus, assembly GCF_011064425.1. Taxonomy (NCBI): domain Eukaryota; kingdom Metazoa; phylum Chordata; class Mammalia; order Rodentia; family Muridae; genus Rattus; species Rattus rattus. The sequence goes on along the minus strand of NC_046158.1, from coordinate 150,407,797 downwards.
TCCCCAAAGCCTGAGATCTTTATCCCCCGGAAGCTGCACGGCAGAAGGCACCTGGGAGTGGGAGGGAGATGCCCCCTGCTAAAAACCTCAGTGTAGACTTTCTCATTTGTTTGTTTGTTTGTTTGAGGCAGGGCCTCGCTGTATAGCTTTGGCTGGCCTGGAACTCACTATGTTGACCCGGAGATCTCAACTCACAAAGATCCACGTGTCTCCACCTCCAGGATGCTTCAATTAACAACGTAAGCCACTAGGCCCAGCCACAGAAACTTTCGTTTGTTTGTTTGTTTTGTTTTTTTTGAGACAGGATCTCACCGAGTAGTTCTCTGACTGTCCTGGAACTTGCTCTGTAGACCAGGCTGGCCTCAAACTCAGAGATCCACCTGCCTCTGCCTCCTGAGTGCTGGGATTAAAGGAGTCACCACCACCACCATGGCTGCTTATTTATTGGTTTTAATACCCTGCATGGCCGTCTGTTTGTGTGAGCCCAGCTGCCCACAGAGGCAGGAAAAGGGCGGGCTGGGATTGAACTTGGTTCTCCAGGAAGGGCAGCAGCAAGTACTCTTAACCACTGAGCCAGCTCTCCAGCCCTAGGAACCATTCTTTTGTTAACAAATAAACATTTCCAAGTAGGGCTGGGGGTTGTGGCTTAAACACCTATGGCCTTAACTTGTTTAAAACCCTGAATTCTGTCCCCAGCACCCACACCGAAAATCCCAAGTCTGTGAAAATGTACCTTCCTGTCCACACTGAGAGAAACTCTAGGGAGCTTAGGCGAGAGGGCACTCAGGTGGAAGGAGCTAGCCTGTGTGGAAGGCCGGGGCCCAGACATCCACAGGTCAGCTCTTGCTTGGTGGCCTGACCAGGCCAGCCTTGTCTCCTGTGGGGTCTCAGAGGCTGTAATTAAAACCTCATTCAGCTCTGTAACCGTTGGTTCCACCCCTGCCAGCCCCTTCCGGGAACTGGATCTCCAAGGCAGACCCCATTTAGCTTGCCCAGTTACCTTTCCGTCCCCAGGGCACACAGTAGGTGCTTGTGGCTGATTGAGTTGAATCAAGACAAGATTACATAATAGCAGATGGTGACCTCCACTGAGAGGGAGGACACAGGGACATAGAGAACTGGCCTTGAAGAGATGGGGCAGCAGGAAGCCGGCGTGGTGTGGCTGCAAGCCAAGAGTGCTAGGTGCCACCAGGGAATGGAGAGAGCCTTTGCACCATGTCTCTAAACTTCAGATCCTGGCCCTAGAACGAAGGGAAGAAATGTTTCTGTCTCTGTGGGTTTCTATTTTTGTTTGTTTAATTATTTAGATAAGTAGCCCAGGCTAGCCTCAGACTCCCTCTGTAGCTGAGGATGACCCTGAACTTCTGATCCTTCTGCTCCCACCTGCAGGGTGCTTCAGGAAATAGTTCTTTAGATTTAAGCCTTTTTGAGGCTGCCCTAGTTAGTGCTGGGGGGTGGGTATCTCCATGAGGAAGCAGACAAAAGCTAAACCAAGAGTTTCTGCAGGAAGAATGGGGCAGGGTGAGGTGCTCACCCTCTCTGGGGGCTACAGGGAGCTGTGACAAGGCTGCCCCTCCACTCGATAGGGGCGCTGGATGGGGACACACCGGGAATTACTCTTAGGGCATGAAGGAGACGTCATGGAAATAAACCTCACAGACACCTCAACCTCAGGAGTGAAGCCAGCACCCACTGACAACTTCCAGAGACACTGCAGCTAGCGCTTGGCCCCTTCAGGCGCAGCCCAGAGTCAGGCAGGTGGAGGGAAGTTCCCCACCTGTCTGCCCTTAGTCCTTCTTGTTATGATTCTCCAAGTCAACAGGAGGTAGTTCAAGAAAGGGCCCAGCGCCTGGCTGTGTCCTGTTCCCCACTGAGCCTCAGTTTCCCCATGTGCAGTTGAGGGAAAAGACACCTGTCTTTGCCAAAGCTGTTGTGGAGGGTAACAGACTCAGTAGGTGCTCACTGAGGGACGAGGTTCCAGAGCCTGGGTTTCCTGGACACAGACCTGACGTAACACAGGGACTGGGCTTGCCAAGTTCCGATCTGCCTTCTGCCTGAGGCCTGTCCTTGGGCCCCTCAGGGCTATGGCACAGGGGCCCTCGGAGGAACTCAGTCTATGTTTCCTGCTGAGGAAAGGCCAGGAATCAAAGCTGGCTCAGGCCAGGAGGGTTTTGAAAGTGGCTGAGGTAGGGAAGGGGTGTGAGATTCCAGTGTCTCTGTCCTTCTGGGGAACCTGTTGGCAGAAGGGAAGGGCTGACCGGACAGCTGCTAACTCCAGAGCAACTGAGTTCTGTCGGATTTGGGAGGCAAAATTCCCAAGCTTTGGGCAAATGGCACAGAGGCACTTGTGTGATATGAGGTCTGACTCAGCCAGGACTCCCATCCCCACTTGACTTCTGGACTGCTGTGTGGCATTGCACAGGGAGGTTGACGTCTCAGGGCATTGGCTTCCTCATCTACAAAAGGAGGGAAAGGACATCCCTCCCCTCGGACTTGTGAGGAAGGCAGTGGACGAGTGGTTGCTTGGGACAAGCTGGTATGGACCCTAGCTTTGCTGGGTCTGCCCTGCTAGTTTTCCTACTTCCGTTAACTCCAGGAAGCCCCTTTACTAATCTTCTCCAACCTCTGAGCTGGGTCCCCGGACACCCTGTCTGTAGCTATGGAAACTAGTCGTGAGAGATGGAAGGAGAGGCACATAGCAGGTAGAAGGCAGAGCTGAGATTTGAACCCTGTTCTACTTTTCCTTCTGTGATTGGGATAAACGCTATGTTCAAAAGCCACTTGGGGAAAAAGGCTGTGTTTAGTTTCCAGGGATGCCAGGGCAGGAGCCTGGAGCAGAAGCCAGGAAGACAAAGCTCTTACTGCCCGCCCTGCTTGATCACACACACACACACACACACACACACACACACACACACACACACACACACACACACACACACACACACACACGCACACACCCTTTTAGATGGGTTTTTCGTCACACTTGTTCATTGTGTGTGCACACACGTGCTTGTGCATGAGAATACATATATATGAGAGGACAACTTGTGGCACTCGATTCTCTCCTTCCATTGTGTGGTGCCCACAACTTAACTGCAAGTGGCTTTATCAGCTATGAGTCACCTCGCTGACTCTCTCTCTCTCTCTCTCTCTCTCTCTCTCTTTCTTTTTTCTTTCTTTTGTTTTGTTTGTTTGTTTTGGTCTCTTTATGTATCCCTGGCTGTTCTGGAACTTTATATGCAGATGAGGCTGGCCTCAAACTCACAGAGATCCAGAGTGCTGAGGGATTAAAGGTGTAAACCACCACATTCTTTTGTTTATTTTCTTTCTCCCCCCCTACCCCCAGCTGAGGACCGAAACCAGGGCCTTGCGCTTTCTAGGCAAGTGCTCTACCACTGAGCTAAATCCCCAACCCCTCTTTTGTTTATTTTCAAGACAGGTTTCTCTGTGCAATAACCTTGGTTGTCCTGGAAGTCACTTTGTGGACCAGGCTGGCATCAAACTCACATAGAGATCTGCCTGCCACTGCCTCCTGGGTGCTGTGTTTAAAGGTGTGAGCTGGGCTGGAGAGATGGCTCAGCGGTTAGAGCACTGACTGCTCTTCCAGAGGTCCTGAGTTCAACTCCCAGCAACCACATGGTGGCTCACAACCATCTGTAATGGGATCTGATGCCCTCTTCTGGTGTGTCTGAAGACGGCTACAGTGTACTTATAGATAATAAATAAATAAGTCTTTTAAAGAAAGATGTGGGCCACCATCGTTGCTTCAGCAACGTTTCCTACACAGCGGTTGGCACCGCCCACAGTGCCAATACCAATTAAGAAAATGCCTGGAAGACATGATCACCGGCCAATCTGACAATTCTTCCGTTGATCCTCCTGTGAGGTTCCCAACTTCCCAGGTGATGCTGGGTTTGTGTCAAGGTGACAGCTGAAGCTGACTGTGACAGACCTTCCCCTGGCTGCTAATGTCTAGAGCTCAGCTGAACTTTGCTCACTAAGCTGTGTTGACTAAGACCATGCTGAGACCAGACCCTCTGTGCATCTGCGGGTGGGGGCCTCACAGCAGCCTTGGTTCTTGCCCACTGGCTGCTGGAGTCGGCCCCACGGGTGTGACAGCTGACTGACCTTGGAGAGGCCACTTTGGTGTGACAGGGCTCACAAGCCCTCTAATGGCTCCTCTTCTTGCAGCACGACCTGGCCTAAGAAGCTAGGGAAAGTTAGGGGAGTTGGGGAAACAGCTTTGAGACTGTCAACATTCCAGGCCCAAACTTGTGGGACACAGGTGGCTTGTTATGGAAGTGAGTGTCACACCAGTGTCTCCCTCTGACTCCAGGGCCTATAGAAAGTCTTGATTTCTAGGTCAAGGGGTGTCAAGAAGGAAGGAAAGGTGGCAGGGAAGAAGGCCAGTCTCCAGTAGAAGCCCCATCCATTCAGGCCATGGTCACTCAGAGGGCACTTGCAGTAGATCTGAATTTGGGATTTGCCCCAGAAGCCCATGCTTACACATATCACAGAGCTTATAGGCAGAGGTGTGCCGCTCCAGGGTCCTCTGAAGGGACCAGCCATGTCCACCCGAGATCTAACCCCAGCTCGCAGGCCCTACTCAAACATGCTGTGTCTTTGAGCAAATGGCGCCCCTCTCTGGGTATCAGAGTCCTTGCTCACCCCAGCAGCAAACAGCTGGGTAAGGAAGGGTTTGTTGGACTTAGGCCACAAAGGGACAAGTGGTGTCAGGGTGGGATACCAGCCCTGGTGGGTCTGTTGGGCTCTGGGTCCCCAACGGCCCCTACTCTACCAGGTTGGAGAGCCACCTGGTTCCCACACCATTCATCAGTGGCTCTAGCTTTGGGTGGAATGTCTGGGGCACCAGCATAGATTCCAGCCTTGCTTCAGGGAGGGACAGTCACTTCCGTGTCCCCTGCCTCCTCCCTCTTTGCTCTCTTGCAGGTATGCTGACCTCCCAACTACAACTTCAAGTCTAGCATGCCTCTGCCTCGGGCCTTTGCTCTAGTCTCATCAGTCTGAAACCTCCTTCCCACAGATGCGGGCAGCTCCTCCTACTGACATCTTCGTTCAAAGGCTACCTTGCTGGCTTTCTCCCACTCCAGGGACTCTGTCTGTCACAAATCCCATATACACCTTATCTCCTGAAGCAATTACTATCAGAGGGGTTGATTAGAGAGGGTGGTGAGGGCAGTGTGGCTGGTGTGGCCCAGGAGTCTCCTGGCCTGAATTATCTGAGAGACAAAGTAATTACGATCCAAGGAAGCTGTGGTGTAAGCAAGGGCTCAGAGCCATGGATGCCGTGGGAAGCTGGAGAGGAAGAAGGTGACCCCTGTTTGAAGGGCACCATGGGCCAGGAATGCTGGGAGTTCACTGTGTAGGAGAGGTGCCCCCCAACTGTGAGTGGGTGAGTGAAGTAGCCACAGCTCCTGTGGGTGACGGGCAGCAGATCAGCCATTGTTTTCCTGTGTCCACTGAGCCAGCGGGGTTTGCAGGGGCTCCCAGACTGTCACATGTCCATTTATCTGCTCTTTGGGTACCTGTTCAGCCCTGCACGCTGGGGGCGTTAGTATGACACCGTGACCTGCACCTTTGAACCCAGGTCTGTGCTCTCGGCCTCCCCCGCCTGGAACAGCCTATGGTGCCTGGCCAGTCACCCCTTCAAAGGCTGCTCCCCTGCACTGTCTTCCATCAGCCCTCGTTCTCTACAGGGTACTCGCTGGACACCTCTGAAGCCACACTGTGCACCTGCTTCCTTGTCCCTAGCCCACCCGTTCCAGCTCACAGCTCACAGCTCTTGCTTGATGCACAGGCTCTGACAGACCGTGAGTACGCACAAGCCCGCTAGCTGGGTGAGTGTGTCAGGAGAGGAAAGCCTCCCGGGGGCAGCCCGGGGCTGGGTCTTTACCGGATGGAAAAGGGACTGTCAGGCCTGAGGAAGGGCTGATGGGCAGGTGGGAAAACAGAGTTTCTTCCCAAGTACTTGCCTGAGGGGTGGGTGAGGCAGCTCAGGGGTGGGAACAGTAAAGATAGTGACAGCAATAAAAACACCTTCAGCCTACTGTCCCCACAGAAACAGACACCTCGCCCCACCTGCGGCCTGGCTTCTCTCCACAAAAGGGGAAGGCTGGCCTATGAGGCTTGTGTTCCACTCACTCACTTTTCCTCTGTCCTGCCTCCCCACCCCCACCCCTTTAAGCCTTTGAGTTTGCAGTTGGTGGCCATCAGAGGACCCTCATCCTGAGACCCCATCCTTGCCTCTGTCCTCACTGAAATCTCAGGGTCCTGGGAACAGGACAGGTTTGGCGGGGGTGCAGGGAGGGGCACTGCCTTCCTCCGCAGTTTTCTCTGCAGGGCACCCTGGAGCTGCAACCTTCTTTCCTGCTCAGTGGCCACATCTGTCCCCACCTGTCCCCACCTGTCCCAGTCCAGCTGGTTGGGAACTGATGCGGGTGAGGTGGTAGTCTGAAGCGCAAGGGCGCCCTCTGCTGGCTTCAGTGATGCAAAGGCTTGAGGGGAACCTGGAGGCCAGTACTTGCAGACTTGGGCAGACATGAGCTGCTGTTTGCAATAGAGTATAGCATACCAGCTGTGTGAGGTTAGTGTGAGGTTAGGCACAGAGGTTCGTGAACCTGCCTGGAGTCACACAGCAGAGCCTGGCCTTGAGGCCTACAGAGGAGAGAGCTGGTGCAGTCCCTCCTCACTCCCTTGACAATGCCTACCCCACCCCTGTCCCACTCACATTCAGTAGTATTTATGAAGTTAGGCTGGGCCTCGATGCTCACAGCTGACGCTCAGTGGGGCGGGAGGGGCAAACAATAGAAGTAAATATGTCCCTATCGGGTGTGATAGAACCTGAACGTGTCAGTCTCGGCCACACGCCCACCCTGACGTGATTTTTTTTTTTACACTTCTGAGATAGGGTTTTCCCACCATTGCCACACCCCAGCCAACCAAGGGTCACTATCACCGTCTTGACGGTGGGTGACATCACTGTCCTCCTTACCTAGTGTTTCTGGCACCCAGAAGCATTGGCCCAAGATAAAGCTAGTCCCCAGTGGGGATGGTCTGGCTGCGTGTGCTGGGAAGCTGAGCTGCGAGAGATACTAGCTCACAAAGCATGGGTGTGAACAGGAGTTCAAGTGATCAAGACATATTAACGAGTGAAACGTCAGAATCAAACTCGTTACTGCATATGCGATTTAAAAAGGAAACAAAATAACGATGGCCCTAGAGTGGCCCCCCACCACACACCTCTTTTTTCTGACACTTCTAGTTTCTCATGGCTGTCATTCTGCAGCTGTGCTGACAGGCTCCTGTGGATGGTGTCATTAGCTCCCTGCCCAGCCACTTGTGAACACAGATGCCAACACCCAGGCTCCTGGGGTCACAGCATGCTCCTCAAAGGGCTCCTAGAACCACAGCTCTCTAGAAGCCAAGGGACACACATTAAGTGTCCTGGGAGGACCTGGAGAATGGCAGGTGCCCCGTGCAGAGACTACAGGTCTGGCACTGTTAACCATGCCCATGTAGGTTAATGGACTTGTGGTTTCTGGGAGGCATCACATAAAATTTACTGCTGTGAAAAATCCTGGTGCTCACCAAGCCCATCCCAAAACTGAGCGAGACCTTCAAGCCTGTGTGTGTGCCGTGGCCTCTCAACGACAGCTGGTGGACATCAAGGGACCCACGTGGACCCCACAGTGTAGAGCCAGATCCTGTGGGCTCCTGTTGGTGTCACCTCTCAAAGGAGAATGTGACATCTGCAAGCTGCTGAGTGGAGACCCCAGCCTTGAGCCCCAAATGACTTGGAAATCAAAGGAGCCCAGGCCAGAAGGGACCTGTTGACAGGCACCAAGCACCTGGGGTCTGGCACGGCCTTCTGGGCAGCTTGTTGGGGCTGGCCCAGCCTTTCTGCAACACCTGAACTGGCCAAGTGCCAGAGGGAATTTCTGCCCCAGCTGTAGGCTGGCCTGTGTGTCCACAGGATGAAGTTCAACCAGGCATCTTGGCATGTCCCTATTCCTTGTAGACAGCTGTGGAGAAGCTGCCAATTTATCAAATCAAATTCTTGCTGGCAACATCGCTGCTATGACACATCGGTCTTACTTTAGGATACCGGGTCCAACTAGTATAGGCTCTTCCCACTGAGCCAGCGGCTGAAGCCCCAAAGCTACTTTAAGCAAGGGAAAAGCAACTTTAATCTTTACCCAAGTTCCCACCGCCAGCTATTTTGCTGTGACCTGCTTGATTTAACTAGGGCCATCCACTGGGGCAGCAGGGTTCACCAAAAGGTCCTTACCCTAGGGCCTTGAACTGATTCTCTTGCATCCCCACTAAATATGGCTACAGCTGTGCAAACCATGCCCAGCCATTTTGTTTTTCCCAGGATCTGCCTCTGTAGGTCAAATTCCCCACCTAGCCTCCACCACCTAAATACGAGCCTTTAACAGCTATTTTTGGCTCATCGTGGGACGCAGCCCTTTAATCCCAGCACCTAGGAGCAGAGGCAGGTGAATCGGAGAGTTGGAGGCCGGCCTGGTCTATGGAGTGAGCTCCAGGACAGCCAGGGCTACGGAAGGTCCTGTGCCTGGCTTTGTGTCTCCCCGAGTAGGGAGAGGTCTGTCCATCACCTCACGCACACTGATGAGAGAGTCTGAGTTGGCTGCAGAGCCCTGAATGTTCTCATAAAATGTGGAGCTCTGGCTTCAGACGTCAAGGCAGTTCCCAGAGTATCTCAGGCATCTGACTCCTGCTGAATATGCCTGGTGAGGAGGGTACAACCTGCTCTGTACTGAAGCACACTTGTTTATTACAGTACACTCGGGAACAACGGACAGAACAGCTTATGGACACTGTTGAACTTGACTTACAGGGTGCTTAGCCCAGAGAGCTAGTCTGCCCAGAAATATCAAAGGCCCCATCAGCCACTTTTTAGACCTCATACCTGCTGCTTCAAAAGGTAGATCCACGTATATGCTTAAAACAAAAGAATCGAACCCTTTGCAACACAACGAATTGCCTTTATTTCAGTATGCATCCACATTTCAACATTTAGTGGTCCTGAACAGAGTGGGGAGCGTGGCAATGAGCCAGGAGCCAGGCCCACCGATCTGCAAACATCTGCGAACGTGGTGACACAGAGCTCCTCTGGGTCCCTGCCGAGGGTCTGAGGAACAACACTGAAACCCGAGTCTGCAGGGTCAGGGCTTCCTGCTCCAGCTGTCAGGCTCCACACCAGACCCGATGGGTGGTCAGGGTGACTGAGAGCCCTGTTCAAACCTCTTCAATGTGTAAAAGCAAAGCAATTATGGGAAAAGGAACCAACTCAGAACCATGTGCACCGAGGACTCTCCGCATGGCCTTTCTCTAGGCATATATCCAAGGACCCTGAGCGCTGGCCCGTCTGAGTCGCCCGGTGACTGCTCTGTTCACCTCTAGACCTGAGCTCAAAGCTCAAGGGCTGATGGTGGTGGCAGGGCCGAGGACCCGGCGCTCCCTTCCCAGGCTGGTGGCAGGTGAACGAGTGTGGTCCGGAGCTAAGTGAGGGAGGCCAGGCTCTTCCAACCTCATCTGGTGGCTTCTGGCCACAGCAAATGTTGGGTGGTGACGGGCAACAAGGGACTTGAGGAGGGGAAAGCAGCACCCCTTGATAAAGGTGGGGAGACGGGAAGCCCTGAATTCCTCACCCGCGGCCAATTTCAGAGGGAAGGGAGGTTACAATCTAAGCTTTGGCCAAGGGTGGGAGTGGAGGAGTGGGGACCATGGCTTGGATGGGGCAATCACTTAAGACTTAAGAAAGCAGGGGTGCAGCCAAAGCGCCCCAAGCCCAGCGGTGGTCAGTCCCACGGCTGCTACCTGAAGCCTCCCCATCTATTCTAAGGGCACCACACAGCTATGGCGGAGGGCAGGGCGGGCAAAGGCAGACCCAGGCCGAGTGCCAGCAGCAGGTGATTGTGTGAGACGTGTCTGTTCACAGTTGCGTTAGCTGTGCCCACCGCTCCCAAAGGAAACCAATTTCAACACACCTTCTTGATCCCAGAAGTTCAACCAGGCAGACAGCGGTTACACTCGACAGATGATGTTACACAGCACAACTTAGGTATTTCAAATGGACAAGAAGTTAGTATCAGAGCAGTGTCTCAGGATGAAGTCTGAGTGGGGCTTCCTCTCCAGTACTTTGAGGTCTACAGATGGATCTAGAAAAATTCACTACTGTGGAAAATGAAGACTTGGGTTGGATGGGGAAGGGAGGCCGGGGCCTTGGTGACTAATTGCTGTAACACTGTCCTTCTGGTGGCTGTGGCAGCTTCATGTTCTCTTTTGACATCATCAAGCGCCTCAGTTCCTGCAGGATGACTTTGATGCTGTGGGAATTCTGCCACTTTGCCAGCACTGCCGTGGCTCGTGGATCCACCTGCAGAGGCAAGCACGCACATTACTGTGAACTCTGCAGCAAACCTTCCCGCTCCCCAAGGCTGATGTGCCGAGCCCACAGGGCCCAGTGACCACAGGCTGTGCCAAGCTGCTCTCCTGCAGACAGTCGGCCCCCTTTTTCTGGTCTTGGCATGAAAAAAGGAGCAGAGCCCATGGCACACAGGGAGACTCAACTCGGCCAAACTCGGGCCGGCCTGACCAACCAGCACCTGGCGTCCACACCCTATCCTTTCTCCGCTTTGCACCGGGGGTAAGGTGGGGTGGGTAGCCTACTGGGGCGGAGGCAGCAGCAAGAACAGCCATGGCACCCAGGCTACCCAGGGGTTGGTGGCTCTGATACAGTAACACACAGGACGGGTGGCAGGAAAGTTCACTTCTGCCTCTCTGCCCCATCTTCTGAAGACTTCAAGGACAGGCTGGGTACAGTGCCTCCAAGTCCCTGCCAAGCAAGACCTGGACTGAGGATTTACGGCTAGGGTGTGGCTCAGTGGCAGATCACCCTAGCCTGTGCTCTAGACAGCTGCAACCCTGACCTCTTAAGGCCACTGACAATGCTAATGCAGGTGGCTGAGAAAGAGGAATGTCGTGGGTAGAGGCCAGCCTGGGCTGCACCGTGAGTTCTAGGCTAGACATTGCTACAGCAAACAGTATTACAAGTATCACACGGCAGTGGCGAGACACAGGAGGTAGAGATGTGGGGACAGTTTCGCCTCCACCTCAGTTTCCCAATCTCCACCTCACGGTGTCAGGAACGATGAGCACGAGCACTCTTATCGCAGTGACAGCGCAGGGCCTTGGAGCGACAAGACACAATGGAAGCAGCCCCGCCCAACGCTGCACACGCACAGCACCGTGATAACCTGCAGGAGGGGCAGGAGAGCACAGGCAACGCCACACGCACCCGCCCGCACTCACCGGGGAACAGGCGGGCAGGGTAGGACTTACCACTCCATTGGAACTGCTCACGCCACTCATATTGACTCTTGTTACAAATCTCACAGACGGGGGTGCTTCTGGATACTTAGGCCCACACTCTATCTTAAGGCTGTATATTCGGTTTTCATAAATTGTCTGGAAAAAAGGAGTACAGAGATGAGATACAAGGCCCTATGAGAAGTGCGACTTCCAACAACCTGGAGACCCTGTTGCCCTACACCACCTGGTGACACATCTGCCCTGTGCCCCAGAGAAGTAAGCAAAGGATAGAACACAGGAGGAAACGAGGGTCTAAGTGCCAACGAGTCTGACCCGAAGTCAGTAGAATATGCCATCTGCCCTCAGAACCTTCTTTCTCTTATGCAGTTGCAGTGACCTGAGAAGCCACCAGCATCAAGTGAGTGAAGCAGGAGGCCATGCAGCTGAGGCACCAGACCAGCAGGGCCAGCATCAACTGTGAAACGCCAACTGTGTCTGTGTGTGGTGGTACACACCTGTAACCCAAGAGTTCAAGAGCATCCACAGGAACACAGTGACCTTGAGCCTTATGAGTCTGGCTTATGTATATTTCTATCTCAAATAAATGGGAATGCCAAGGGTTGAGGGCTGTGGAGACGGCTCAGGGGGTAGAGGGGCTTGTCAAGGCAGGAGGGAAAGACTACAAAATGTGTCTGCTGACTGCTATGCAGAGTTAAAAGCCAACCGTCCATTTCTTCATTGAGAAACATGGGAAAGCCCATGGCCCACACCAGCATCACTGCCTGCAATGTCCAACCGGAGCCACCACGCCGCCCTGAAGACCTGGCTCAAACAGTCAGGTGTCTAAAGACAGCTCTAGGAGCCCTCCCACCTGGGAGCCGTGCCCTGGACAGGGGCCACCCTTTGTCAGGCAGGAGGCAGCACACCTCTCTCCTCAGGAGGCGTGCACACAAAGCAGTTGCTCCTGTGCAGACAGCGACACCTGCTGGTCTGCGGTCCACCAGCCTAAGTGTTCAGGTTCAGGTCCTCCAGAACACACCTATGCAGACCATTCTTAGGCCAAGATAAGCAGATGCTCAAAGATGCTCTTCCCACCCTCAAGCTCCCCTCCCCTCGCCTCCCCTCTAGAGCCCTGCTACCGACCATCTATCAGCAGGGTCAGCAGAACTCGGCTATAGGGCCTGGGGGTCTGGGTGGAAGAGTGCTACTCATGGCTTGTGGGTTCGAATCTGCCCATATCTCCCCAAGCAAGATTAGTCCCTCAGCTCCCAGCACAGGGTCCATACAGACCTACAACCCCAGGAACACCCAGGAGAAAAAAGCCAAGGCAAGACTGCAAAAGTTCAATGTTCCAGTAAGAGCTCTAAAGTGAGATCCTAACTCAAAAACAAGCAAGCAAGCAAGGGTCTGGGGAGCAGCTAAGAGCACTGGCTGTTCTTGTGGAAGGCTGTGGTTCAATTCCAGTGCCCACAAGGCAGTTCAAAGTCACCTATAACCCCAATTCTAGGGGATGTGGTGCAGCGGGAATGCATATGGTATACAAACAATGCATGCAGACGAAAGGCCCTACACATAAGACTGACCCTACATCAGTGGCCAGCACTGGGGTGGCTCGGGGGTAGAACACTTGCTGAGTGCATGCACACAGCAGAATACCCCAACCAACACACCACGTGCCTCATTTGCAATGCAGTGCCGGGGCTTCCTCTGCATGCCTAGCACATATAGATTCACCGTCAGCACGGCCAGGTCTGAGGCACGAGTTGAGAACCCAGCACCGGGAAGGCAGCCTGGGCCACACCCTGAGACAGCTGAGGCAGTGCCTCACGCCAGGCACCCACTGGAACTTTCTCTTTTGCATCAGCAGTGCGTGCTGGATCCCACAGCACGGTCCTTTTACTGACAACACAGAATTACTTTATACAGTCCTTTTGAGCAATATGTTAAAAAACAAAACACACAAACCAAAAGCGTAAACTAAGGGAGAAAAAGGACAAAGCTCCGATCTGCAGTAAATCTTCAGTGGAGCTGCAGACCGCACTGCTCACCTTACGTTTGCAAAGTAGGCCACGCCTCACACTTCTAACCCTAGCACTCAGGAGGCAGAGGCAAGGGGGTTGTCATGAACTACAGTGAGACCCTGTCTCAAAGACAAAAAAACCTCAAATAGCCAGGCAGTGGTAGCTCACCCCTTTAATCCCAGCACTCAGGAGGCAGAGGCAGGGGGATCTCCAGTTTGAGGCCAGCCTGGTCTACAGAGTGAGTTCTGTACACAGAGACCCTGTCTTGAAAAAACACAAAACAAAATACAAACAAACAAAAACCAATAGGAAACCTGGGCCCAGAGGTACAGGCCTGTGAGGCTCAGCTGGCTGATGTAAGAGTTAAGTCCAAGTCCTGGCAGGGCTTTAAGAGCTCAGAACCACCAGTGTGTGGCTCAGCTACACAGCACCTGCCTGCCCGCCTGCCTGGCACACCCACCAACCCCACTCCCCGACAGCGCCATCCCTCAGACAGCCGAGTCTCGCTGGTGTTGTCTAGATGCTCTGTCAAGGGCCAGTGAGCTGATTCAGCAAGTAAAGACCCTTGCACACCTAAGTTCAATCCCTGGGGTCCACCAGGGGGAGGGGAGACAGACAGAAGGACAGGCACTTCAGTGTTCTGACTTCCACAGACACACTGTAATGCACGCATGCACGCACACTTGTGAGTATATACATACAGATAAATGTGAACATTCTACTTATGTGTGTAAGTCTGTCTGTATGCACATGCAGAGTCCACAGAGGCCAGAAGACGGCCTGGAGCTGGAACTGCAGGCAATGGTGGGGCAGGCATGGATGCTGGGGACGGAACTTTGGTCCTCTGGAGCAGCAAGCACCCTAACTGTGCACCACCTCTCCAGCCTCATAAATAAAGGAATGTAGACATATATAAAAAGTGCAGCTAGTACACCCACCCTAGGGTCTCAGCACCCAGGAGGTAGAAGGCGGGAAGATTCCTCCCAGTTTGAGATGACAGAGTTAGCGCCAGCCTTGCAAGGACTAAGAAAGATCTTATCTTAAATTAAAAAAAAAAAATCAGAGCGAGGGTGATGGCACGCAGTCATGCGGGACACTTAGGAAGTGGAATCAGGAAGTTGAGTTCAAGACCCCAACTCAATAAAAACCAGGCAGTTTTTAGTTTCAGAGCACATGCTTTCTGAGCCAATCATAAGAACCCAGAGAACTAAGTTAATGAAAACTACGGGGATGCCAGGGACAGTAACCCCGGCTTTGGGAGGTTAAGGGAGAACTGCTCTATGTTCCAGGCCAATCTGGGCTGCAGTGAGACTCTAAAATATCTCACAGAGCAAAACAACAACGAGGTATAGGTTTGGAAAAGCACAGGACAGAGCTAGTGATGGGGACACCACAGTGCACACACGGCAGCAAAGTCGAAGCGCCTCAAAGCGCCCAGCGGCTACCACGTCCTCTGGCAAAGCCAGTCCTGGCACACTCCCCACGGACTCGAAACCTGGTCCACACGAAAACCCCCACCATCGCCAGTGTTAGTCCCAGTGCCTACAGCAAAAGTGAAGGTAAACAGGTGCACCCAAGCCAGAGCTCTGTCTGGCAGTGCCAAGGCGACGCACTGCAGCTTCTACAGCACGCAGGAAGCTCGGCCGGGCTGGGAAGAAGTCAACACCAACAGTTCTAAAGATGAAAAATGATCCAATGGTAAGTGACAAATACTGTGGTGGTCTTGTTAGCTGGATCTCTCTCTCTCTCTCTCTCTCTCTCTCTCTCTCTCTCTCTCTCTCTCTCTCTCTCCCACACACACACACACACACACACACACACACTGACTCACACCCACACATTGACTCACTCACACACTTACTTTCACACACATTCTTACACATCCACTCACACAAACTCTCACTTACACTCACTCATTAACTCTTACACACTCATTCACTAGTGTGTGTACATGCTTGGCATCAAGTACATTACCCACTGAGCTCCCCTGATTTTGGCAACATCATGCCAGAGATTGGAGCTACAGAGCACGAAGAAGAGGGGGACGCTTGTTGAGTACCAGCTCTCAACCCTGCCTCCTGCCTGTGGATGTTGTGTGCTCGCTCACCAGACTCCTTCTGTATCCACAAGAGAAGTCAAATAATAGCCCTGCTGGACTACACACGTATGAGCGCTCTAAACAAGGGAAGGAGACACGCGTGCGACACCTCAGTGCTTCAGGGGCAGAATCTTGCATCTGAGGCCAGCCTGTGCTACATTATCAGACTATGTGAGATGATGTCACAGGTGAGGCAGGTACAGGACAGAACGAGGCCTGTCATTGGACAAGAAGGAAGGATGGGCAGGAGACAAGTTTGAAGGAAGAGGAGGAGACGGGAACGGAATGGGGAGGAGACAGAGAGCTGCCGAGAGAGAACATGGAGGCTGATGTTAAGATTCCACGCTCGGGGTTGGGGATTTAGCTCAGTGATAGAGCACTTGCCTAGCAACCGCAAGGCCCTGGGTTCGGTCCCCAGCTCTGAAAAAAAAAAAGAAAAAAAAAAAAAGAAAAAGATTCCACGCTGTACCTTTACAGGTTGTTATGAATGTTCTTAAGGGATGGATGTGTACAGGACTTTGTATGTCTAGGTGGGCAATTCTATCTTATCAATTGGATCAGAGGTTATTGTGTTGTGTGGTCTTTCATGTGGAAAATTGAATTTGGCAGAGTGTGTGGGACGCCACAGAGTTGGAATGTGTGTTTGGCATGGAAACCTGCCTTGGGAACTGGATAGGTAGAGAGATCGCTGACGGCTCAGAGAGAGGCCTTCAGCAGTGTGATATGGGATGGAGCAGAGCAGGTGAGAGGCTTTGCTGACAGACTTAAGATATCTAGCAGATATCTTGGGGCACTGCAGTACCGGACCTAGTGGGGGATAAAAGACTCCTATATTTTTTTATATTTATATAACAAAACTGTATCTCAAAAATCAAGGATTGGGGACCACAGAGATGGCTCAGTTGTTCAATGCTCGCACTGTTCTTATAGAGGACCCAGTTGGTGCCTAACACCTGTCAGTAGATCACACGCTCCTGTGAGTCCAGCTCCAGGGGAATCCAAGCTTGGGACATACAGCAAGCATACAACGAAAACACAAGTGCCCAACAGACACAGCCCAGTGGTAGAACCTGCTTGCTGTGTCCAAAGCTCCAGGTCCCAGCATTGGGAACCTGAGGCAGGAGGATTTGAAGTTTAAGGTCCCCCTGGTCTGCAAGGAAAGAACTTCTTCCTTCTCCTTCAGGTTTTTCAAAACAGGGTTTCTCTGTGCTGCAGACCAGGCTGGCTTCAAATTCACAGATCTGACTGCCTCTGCTTCCTGAGCACTGGGATTAAAGTCATGCCTCACCCATGCCCAGCCTCCTTTTCTATTTTTGAGACAGGATCTGGATATGTAGCCCAGGCTACCCTCCAATCAATAATGATCCCTCTGCCTCGGCTTCCCAAAAGCTTGGGATTAGGTCTGAGCCACCACTCTGGGCTGCACTGCAAGCCCTAACAACAGAACCTGGAAGGTACCTCGTGCTTTAGCGGCCCAGTCAGCCCTACAGCCTTTAGAAGAGGATAAGAAAGGCTCTTTGTATGTAGCCCAAGATGCCTTGAACCTGCAGCAATCCTCCTGCCTCACCTTCCGAGTTTAAAGGTATGTGCTGTAGCATACCTAGCCCAACGGATAGGCAGAACATTTTCAACAGCATTTCTGTCTGTCTGTACTTTTGTTTCGCTCACACATGGGTGTGTCTGGAGTTATGGACACTTGTGAGCCTTCACATGGATGAGTGCTACGAGCAGAACCTCAGTCCTCTGCAAAAATACCAAGTGCTCTTAGCCCCTGAGCCGTCTCAGCCCATCTGTCTCTTCTGAGACAGTGTCTCATAGTCGCCTGCAATTCCCTGTGGCAAAGACCACTGTGACTGACTGGTGGATCCTTCTGCCTCCACCACCACATGCTAGGACGTGGGCAACTGTGGCCACAGCAAGTTCTTGTTTAGTTCTCACAAGAGCCTCTCAGCATCCAGCAGAGCTGGTAGCTTGGTGCTGCACAAAGTCCATAACCTCTGCACCGGCCTGACCCCGAGCCACCCACAGGAGCTGTAAGAACATCTCCCTGAGGAAGGAAGGAGAGGATCGGCAGAGCCATCTACATGTATGTCCTGAGTACTCTACAGAGACTCTGCACGCTGCTGTCCCAGGGAGGAAGAAACGAGGGATGTACACATTAACTCTCACAGCTGGCATCGGAGTTGCGAAGAGGACGTAGGAAGCAGGAGGGAAGCATAAGGCTGCTGCTCAGTGACCCTCTAAGCCGGACTTCAGGTATCTGCCTCCTATTTATTTCCACTGTGCCTTGCTGCTACTGAAGAGGAAGGAAGCTGTCACCTTAGGCACAAACACTAGACAGATCTAGCCACATTCAGGCTCAGCTACACCAGTGTCCCCTTTTAGGGTCTGTCCTTCCTGTACTCTCTCCTGTACTTAGGAGTAAACTCCTTGCCACTTTAGCAATGACCAATGAAAACCCAACTTCTCAGGAGTGAGTTGGTGACCAGTGGGCAGGAGGAGCATGGGCCTGACAGACAGACCTACTTCTGTGACCCTGGGCAGGTGACATCACCCTGGGTCAGCTTCCCCACCTGTAAATGACCTGGAATGTGAGCACTGAACACTTCTGGAGGGCTGACCTTGTACCCTCAAACATACACAGGCCAGGACCTGACAAAGCAGAGCTCTCATAGGCTTGCTTGCGCCCCATCTTTGGCTCTGGTTTTTAATAAACCTTTGGACCTGGCAGAGCTGATGGCAGGCAGGACACAAAGGCACAGCAAAGCTGGAAGGTGGCTGCTGCCTCAGGAGCACTGCCGTCCAAGTGCTTAGCTGGTGGTGGCAAGCTCGAGGGTCTACACTGCCATGTAAATCCACACGACCAACTACACGGGATCCGCTCACCAAAGGAAAGGATTAAACTGCACCAGAAGGGTTCAAATGAATAAACTGAAACCGGTCAAGAGGAAGAACAGCACACTTCAGAAAACTCCACTGGAGAGTGTCTGCCGACAAGGCCACCACAGCTTTAAAGAACAATGACAGTTATAGTCGGAGCTTGGCGCTTACTCGTGGAGGCCCAATTATCATGCCTGTCCATCTTGTGAGCGTCATGTCCTCGTCGTCCTCCAGACCCCAGCTAACTGTGCCGTCGCCTACTCCTTTCTGGCCTTCTTCCAGCTCTTCCAACAGTCGGAAATTTCGAGGGACTTTTACTCCTAAAATAAATGGAAAGAAACTCAAGATTCGGGCAAATCCAAGGAGAACTGTAAGCCCAGAGCGGGCTGCGCATCCCAGCATGCACACAGCTGCCAACAGCTGCCTCACACACTGAGCCCTGGGGAGTCAGAGGGGTGCTTGCCCACTCCAGCCCCTCCACACACCCCAGCCCAACGCCCAGTCTAGCTGTTACTTCCTTTAATCTGAGCGCTGGCTGAGAAGATTGCCTGGGACACAGCACTTCCTTTCATGCAATTGTGGTATGGCAAATTTTGGAGGCTGCAGAGACTTGGGGATGCTCCTGGCTGGGATGGCCTTAGAGATACAAGCATTCTATTGCATGAGATGCATATTGCTGGCAGCCAGAGGGGCCAGGGGCAGGCTCTCCAGGCTTTTCCGCTCTGTAGGCCTCAGCCCCTCTGGTTCATTTTTCAGCCCCAAAGTTCAGCAAGCTGTCCATGAAGGCAACACAGACATCGCCATGTCCACACCAGGAACCCGAGTCCGCCTCAGCCTTGAAGCACCTCAGTGTCAAGGTGTCATGCACAGAGCTCAGGCCTAGGGAATCCACACCAGCAGTGGCACCAGAAGGCTTGCTCCTGGCCTCCCTGCAATGTTCCCTGAGAAAAAACAGCTTAGGACCTATACAGGCCACTAGCTCTCTTTGAATCCAAGCCTCATTTGGTCAGACTCCAGTACTCACTCTATAGCACAGTGAGGAGAGGGCCCTGTCTTGAGTCCCAGGCTTCCTGACATGCAGGGAGCAGTGCCTGTATTCCTTGGGCCCCTGACCCATAAGAGTCCTGAAGCAAACATAAGCACACGATCTGTGTGTGTGTGTGTGTGTGTGTGTGTGTGTGTGTGTGTGTGTGTGTGTGTGTGTGTGTGTGTGAGAGAGAGAGAGAGAGAGAGAGAGAGAGAGAGAGAGAGAGAGAGAGAACTGGTCTTAGCTGAGGGCCTGAAGAAAGTGAGACAAAGGCACAGATGAGGGGTGGCTCAAGGGACAGCAAGTCTCCCGATGTGACATTCTCGGTGCCAAGGAACGGTGTGCAGAGGCTACCCAGCAGAGGAAAGGGGAAACACAGGACAGCAGAAAAGGCCTCTGACCCGTAGAGAGACCAGCAGAGTTCTCAAGAGTGTCCCGTGTCCATATCCCAAGTGCTATGAGGGGGATGCTGAAGAGGACCAGTGGCGGTGGTGAAAAGTGCATAGTGCTGGCCCCAGCAGACAGGATTTGTCAGGTGGCCTACAGACTGTGAGGAAGAGGGGTCAACTCTAGCACTCAGGTTTGGTGTGAGCATCTGGGACAGACTTGCTCATGGAACATGAGGTGACTTTAGCAGTGATGGAGTGCTTCACCCTCCAGTGCCACAGTTCCTGTTATGACTGACTTCCTGGGGGCAGGAGAGATGGCTCAGCAATTAAGAGCACTGGCTGCTCTTCCAGAGGACTCAGTCGGCTTCAATTCGCAGAACCCACATGGCAGCCCACAAATGTCAGTAACTCTAGATTCACGGGCTCTAGCAGCTTCATGCAGGCAAGAACACTAATGCACATAAAATAAAAATAACTTTAAAAAGGAGTGGCTCAGGGTTGGGGATTTAGCTCAGTGGTAGAGCGCTTGCCTAGCAAGCGCAAGGCCCTGGGTTCGGTCCCCAGCTCTGAAAAAAAGAAAAAAGAAAAAAAAAGAGTGGCTCCCTGGACTAGGAAGCAGCCCAGGGCCTAGCCCTGAAGGGCCCAGTCCCACCCCACCCCCCTCCAATAACTTCATTACTGCTGGGTGTAGCTCAGAGGTAGAGCACATGCCTGGCAGACACCTGCCCAGCTTCTATTCCCAGCACCATACAATTCTTTAGGACAAATAGCATCATCCTAATTCCCATCTACGGTAGCAGTAAAGCTCCTTTTACAAACTCGTGTTTGAAGCTGGGAGCGGTGGCTTGGGCTTTAATCCCAGCCTTCAGAGGTGAAGGTGGACAGATCTCTGAGGTTGAGGCTAGCCTGGTCTACAGAGCAAGTTCCAGGACAGCCAGGGCTACAGAGAAACTAAATCTTTAAAAAAGGAGAATTGTGCACATGTGTACATGCATGTTCCTTGGGTGTGGTTCCTTAGGTACCTCATTTTTTGAGGCAGGGTCTCTCAGAGGCTGGTACTCACTGACAGACTGTGAAGGCTGGGCAGTGAACCCCAAAAACCCTATCCCCACCTCCAAACGCTGAGGTCACAGACATGCAACCTCCATGTCTGCCTGCCTAGCTCCCACTTGGGGTTGAAGCTCAGAGCCAGGTACTCAGTCTTACAAGGTTCTACCACCTGTGCCACCCCCAAGACAAGTGGGCAAGCAAAAGAGCAGTTTGACTGACAACACTGAATAGCAGCAAATGTGGTCACTGGAAAGAAAAAGGAACAGCAAAAACAAAAAGCGCACTGACTCACTGGTCACAATCAGTAGCATTTGTCACACCAGGAGAGTCAGCTGCACTGTTCAGCTATATGAGGTGACATCCTTCAGTAAATACAAGGATTGGACATCATGGGGGCAACAACACAATTACTTTGTTCAGAATTAAATAAAAAATGAGGGGGAAGACTGGGAGATGGCTCAATGGTAAGAGCACCTGCTCTGCAAGCATGAGGATCTGAGTTCAAATCCCTCATAGGGGTTGGGGATTTAGCTCAGTGGTAGAGCGCTTGCCTGGCAAGCGCAAGGCCCTGGGTTCAGTCCCCAGCTCTGAAAAAAAGAAAAAGAAAAAAAAAAAAATCCCTCATAGCCACGTAGAAAACGGCATAGGAGAGCGTGCCTATGTGCCCATGATCCAGCACTTGACTGAGTCAGGGAGCTGCTGGTTCAGTGCGACTGTGTCTCAAGGCAGCAAGGAGATAGCTAACGTTCTGTGCTCTAGCTCCATGCTTCCTGTGCCCGTGTGCAGGCCAGCACACTCCTGTGCTTACATCCCACACACAACGTTAGACCTAACTACTTACTGTTAGAGACAGAGTCTCACTATGTGGCTGACCTCAAACTCAAAGACCCACTGCCTCTGTGTCTCAAGTGCTGGGAACATGCCAGGAAGGGGTGCATACACCTTCAATCCCAGCACCCAGGAGGCCAGCTGAGCGAGCCAGGTTTCCTTCCGGCTTTATCATCCAGACCTGTTATCTTCCTACCTGAGGGAGGGTGTGTGTGTGTGTGTGTGTGTGTGTGTGTGTGTGTACATCCCACCCCTACAAGGTACGCGTGCATATGTCCGTGCAGCCTTTGCACCTCCTGCTCTCTGTAAAAGACTTCCTCGCTTCAGCCCTGAGTCAGACTTTCATCTCCTGTGGGGGACTCTAACTTCTATGATACTTGATCTCAGAAATCTGCTGTTTTCTTTGGTCAGGCTGGGGACAGTGAACTGGTTCGGCATGGAGAGGTGTCTCCCACCAACGATAACAACAGCTCTCTCCCCAGAAGCTGTGTGGTGGAAGGAGGGAACTGATTCACATACTTATCACACGTACACCAACAGCCCTTAGTATTTTCCCCCAGAATGGGTCCACAGTAGGTGGTGGCAGGATGTCAGAGGGAGAGGGTGGGGAGAGAGGAGACAGGTAAGGGAGCGGGGAGGACTGGAAATTGAACCCAGGGTGCACGTGCCCACTGATCTAGACCACAGTCTGTGTACAGTAGCCTTGCCATGAGTTCAGGTTTTGCCTGCCTCCCCCTGGTCCATCAGAGGTCACAGCACCCTTGACCTCTGCAGAAGGAGTGAGTCTGGAAGGCCGCGGTGGTGCCTGGCATACAGCCACCGTGGTAGAGCGAGCACCTCCCTTAGTGCAGTGCATCACCCTCCAGCGCTGGAGCAGACGAGCCCTCTCCTGACACAAACCCTCTCCAGCTCAGCACTCACAGCCTTTCAGGCTGTCCCCACAGGGTCTCAGCTGTGCTTCCACTTCAACCTGGTCATTCATGGCAGGACATGTTGCACACCAGTTCCTGGCCAGATGTCACAGTCCGTTCCATGCTCCTGCCCCAGGTTGCTGGCTCTCTCCTTCAACTCCTGTCTCCAAACCCAACCTGGCCTGAGCCCACTCCTTGAGCTCTTGACAGGCCCACTGCTCCAGCGCGTCCATGTGGGCCATAGCTTACACTAAGCTGACTTCAATGTCCATGCCAACGCCCCTCCTCCCAGACACCTGCCAACAGGCCTCAGGCACACAGACACTTCCAACGGAAACTGTCGCACTCTTCTCCAAATGACAGTCACTCCTAATCTTGGATGTGGCGCCCACACTTCTCCTGGCTCCATCTCAGTCAGTCAGAAATCTCTCCTCCCATCTCTGTGCAGGCCCCACCTATGTCTCTTGCTCTGCCTGACTCACCCTGCCTGGTCTCCAAGGACCAGCCTCTATAGTGACCTCCCAGGATACCACCACATCCCTGTAAGGGTACCACCAGCCTCTCAGTACAGCCAGGTCTTGCTCCATGGAGCCTTCCTCAATCACAGAGCAGGAGTTCTCCGGGCTTCTGGGGAGGCTGTCTTCCTTCAGCCTGTGCGCTTGCTCATTATGATCTCTTGCAGGACAGACAGCTGGCAACTATCTTCCCAACCTACACTCCTCTTGCCTCTTGCTCAGCTCCAGCAAGCTGACCAGACACTTTGAACACATCTGTCTCGCCTCCCATCTCAGCACACGCTCCAGGAGTGTGCAAGTCCATCTGCTTTGCTCACTGCCTTCTCCAGCAGGTACTGATGTGTGCTGATAAACCCCACCTTACAAAATTCTCACAGATTTCTGAAAACATACCTAGGAAATACTTACAGAGTCATTAAAAGGGAGGCTAATTATTATTGGTGTGTGTGTGTGTGTGTGTGTGTGTGTGTGTGTGTGTGTGTGAAGACCGAGTTGCATATAGCCCAGGCTGGCCATGAGCTAGTTATATTACCAAGGATGCCCTCGGTTCACCTGCCTCTAGTCAGAGTTCTAACACAGGTGAGCCCACTAAGGTTGGATTCAGAATCTTATCAAAATGCTTAGTGAAGATTTTAAAATTAAAGCAAAATTCCACATGACAAACAAACAGAATGAGCAGGACTTGTCAGTCTTCTGACTGCAGAGGCCAGCAGGGTCTGTAGCCATGCACCTTGGCCTAGCAGCTCTGCCCACACACCAAATGCTTTCTTTCTCTTTCTGTTTCCTGCTATCTCACCGCTTTCAGACAGAGCTATGACTCATTCAACCTGTCCCAACACACACACAATTGACCAGCTGTCTG
The DNA here is from genome assembly GCF_011064425.1 of Rattus rattus. Lineage (NCBI taxonomy): Eukaryota > Metazoa > Chordata > Mammalia > Rodentia > Muridae > Rattus > Rattus rattus. The sequence goes on along the minus strand of NC_046158.1, from coordinate 150,383,855 downwards.
GCACATGATGGTGGCTCTATAATGGTTCCTGGATGAACAGCAGAAGCTTCTAGTCAGACTTCAAACCCTAAGTTGACTGGTCAACATCAGGTAACAACTGAGGTTATCCGACTGTTAAAACTGATTTTGTGTGTCGCCGTCAGAGGACTACCTTGTAAGCACAATTTTTTTTTCTTTTACACGGGTCCAGGGGATCAAAGCCACTTCCCCGGCTTACCCAGCAGGTGCATGCATCAAGCCCAAGTTCAGGGTTTTGTCCTTCAGTTACATTTCTTTTTCTGTGTGCACTGGAAGGCACTTGAGGAAGTCAGAGGATGACAGCCAGGAGTGGGCTTCCTTCTATCACCACGTAGATCGTAGAGCAATCGCAGGGACTGGATTCAGGTCACCAGGCTCTGGGGCAGACCCCTCTACCCATCCAATCATCTGAGGTGTGTGTGTGTGTGTGTGTGTGTGTGTGTGTGTGTGTGTGTGTGTAAATGTAGAACTCGGTAGCATTTAAGATGACATTTTACTTATTTTGTGTCCGTGAGTGTCTGGATGTGTCGATGCCACAGCAGCGTGGTGCTCAGAGGAGTCCATTCTCTCCACTACCTGGGTCCTGGGACTGAACTCAGGCTGTCAGTTTTGGTACTGAGAGCCCTTCCCCAGCAATCCATTCCCAGTCCCCAGCCTTATTGTATCCTGTTTGAGACAGGATCTGGAACTTGCTGTACAGGTCAAGCTGGCTTTGAACTCTGATGTACCTGCTCCTGCTGTCTTCTGCTGGGACTGAAGGCCAGCACACCTTGATCAGCTTTGTAACATTCATTTATGGTTTTCCAAGACAGGGCTTCTCGATGCAGCCCTGGCTGTCCTGGAACTCACTTTGTAGACAAGGCTGGTCTTGAACTCACAGAGATCCGCCTACCTCTGAGGCTTGAGTACTGGGATTAAAGTTGTATGCCACCGTAGATGGTTCCAACAGCCCTTCCCCAGGCCAAAGACTGTAGGAGTCTGAGGGGAACCTACCATTTTTGGGAGGACCATACTGGGGATTGCCCAGGGCTTGGCGAACAGTAGGCAAATGCTCTCCCACTGAACCTCTCTCACTAATGTGTACAGGATGCCTCATATTTGAGGTGTGATTTCATTTCTCATCTTCCTGCCTTTGCCTCCCAGCAGCTGAGATGCCTGTGGCCAGATCCCCTTGCTTATTCTTCTTTATAAACTAGGTCGAACTCGTTCCTCACCAAACCTCACAAGAGAAAAGACTTTTCTGTACTGGGCCAGAGCCCAGAGCCTCTCCAAGCAAGCTCTGCACCCAGAGGACAGTACCCACCTAGAAAGAGCTCCTTAGAGTAAAACTCACCAGTATGTGCTACTGGGGTTCCAAACTTTAAAAACTGTACAGGAAGCTAATGTAAGCTAATGTTCTAACAGTCTACGAAGCACTGAAATCCTTGTGGCCTAAGGCACCTCAGTACTAATGAACCTTAGGGCATGAATTCAAACACGAGAATGAGTTCAAAATTAGAGACATAGATGTAGCAAGAAGTGAAATCCAAGGGCTGTCAAGCCTGACTCCCTGAGTTCTACCCTGGGAACCCCCGGAAAAGGAAAGAGTCAACACATGCAAGTTCTGACCCCGAGCCTATGATGTGGCAAATGCAATCTCAATCTCTCAATCTCTCTCTCTGCCCCACCTCCTCTGGAGAGATGGCTCAGTGGTTAAGAGCACTGACTGCTCTTCTAGAGGTCCTGAGTTCAAATCCCAGCAACCACATGGTAGCTCACAACTGTCCGTAATGAGATCTGATGCCCTCTTCTTAATAAATCTTTAAAATAAATAAATAAATAAATAAATCAGAAAACAATAGAAATGCAGGCATCAGTGATATGGCCCCAGGGGCACCTGTCACCAAGCCTGACCACCTGAACTCCATTTTGGGCACCAATACAATGGAAAAGAACCAACGCCCAGCCCACTGAATTGTCCTCTGACCTCCACAAGCATGCCCAAAACACATGCCAACCTCCAAGAAAAAAAAAAAAAAAAAAAAAAAAGTGTGTGTGTGTGTGTGTGTGTGTGTGTGTGTGTGTGTAAAATGCAGGTTGACAGTTTTACGTGGCATCTCAGGGAAACATTCACCCAGTGATGTGAAGCATAGAAACACATTAAATCTGTGGGCAAATGACTCTCGGGTGTGTATACACCTGCAACCCCAGCCCTCAGGAGGCTGCTGAGATTGAGACCAGCCAAGGCTACATAGCATGACTCTAAACTAAATGCAGGACAGGCGGATGGGGCGCTGGCTCAGGGCGGCCAGCTTGCTGACTAAGCACAGGGACAGGATTCAGAGCCCAGCACCATCAGAAGTCAGATGAACTGTGTGTGCCTGTAATCCTAGCATTTGGCAGGGAGAGACAGGAGGACCAGGATTTTCCCATCATCCTCTCCTTTACAAGTCAAGTTAGAGGTCAGTATAAGCTCATAAGACACAACCTCACACAGCTAACCAAGCAACCCAGGGAGCCATGCAGATCTGAGTGCAGGCCAGGCTAGGCACACAGACCACGTCTCAAAAACAAAACACCAGCGGTGGCTCCTAAGAGGTAGAGACAGAGTATGAGTTGGAGGTCAGCTACAACAGCACAGTAAGACCTGACTAAAAATGAAAATAAAGTCTCTCTGGGAGCTCACTTATATAACTGCAGCACTTAAGAGGCTGAGGCAGGAGGATTGCCACAAGTTCCAGACCAACCTGAAGTAAAGAGTAATGACTTGACTCAAAAATAATGTAAACAACAGCCAGGTGTACAGAGTGAGCTCCAGGATAGCCAAGGCTACACAAACAAAACAACCCTGTCTCAAAAACTAAACACCAAAATAAACAGATAAATGAAACTAAAACACAAACATCTCTGGGAACTAGGGATTAAAAGCAGGGCTCTGGCAAATTGTACACTTCTGGATCCTGAGAGACCAACTGCTCAGGGAGCACAGCAGCTTGCACTAAGCCTGAGAGCTGCTCTGGATGCAGTGTTACCGAAATGGATGGTGGCAAATGACTTATGTCCTGGCATTTGGTCAGCCTGAAACATCCTCCTCTGGGAACTCATGAGAAGCTCTGAGGACGGCCAGTTTTTATCATAGGCAGAAATTAGTGGCTCTAGAAGACTCCATGGAAACCTGGCAATCTTTTTTTAAGGATTTATTTTACGTATATGAATGTTTTGCCTGCTTGTATGTAAGTGCACCATGTGTGCTTGTATGTAAGTATACTGTGTGTGTGCTTGGTGCCCTTAGAAGTCAGAAGAGGAAGTTGGATCTCCTGGATCTGGAGCTCTAGGTAGTTGTGGGTGCTGGGAACCCAACCTGGGTCCTCTCCAAAAGCAGCCAGTGCTCTTTGACCACTGAGCCCTTTCTCCAGCCCCCATTAACCCTTCAATCTTTATAGCTCAGTGTGACAGGATGGAAGACTGTTGGTGGCTCAATGACCAAGAATGAGCTGGAAGTCCAGTCCAGGAAGGAGCTACCGAACCCTGTCTCTTCCTTCTGGGACAGTCCCACTGTGAGTTCCATCCACACCTCTGTACCACCCTGCCAGACACCCTGTCCCCTTTGCACGCCAAGTCACACATCTGGTCAGAGAACTCATCAGAGCAGCCCAATACTTCCTGAAAGGTATCTGCCTCAACTGGCTCAGGAAGTGAGAGCATGTGCTCCAGCCAGTACTGGCCCATCAAGTACAAGGTCAAGTCTTGGAGCCCAGCATGTGGTACACACCTGTACCCCGAGGCTAGGCTACACAGTGAAATCTTCTCAGAAAATAACCAAAAACAAATAACAAAACGCCAGCAAAATCAAGAAACCCTATGTTTAAGAAGGACAAAGACCTACTTACTCTACATGTGACAACACACTGGGTCCCAGCTCAGCAGGTGACAATTACTCAGCGTAAGGGCACAGAACAACTTCCTCAAACACAGAATTCATGGTGATACATGCCTTTAGGCCCCAGCACTCTGGAGGAAGAGGCAGGTCCTTAGTTTGGGGATAGCTTGGTCTATTCAGTGAGTTCCAGGATGGCCAGGGCTACACAGAGAGGCCCTTTGGGGGTGGGGTGGGGAATCACCTCATCCATCACAGTGCTTCGGCACTGTTGCGTCCCTCCAGGGTTAGGCTGAGGACTCCTAGCTGTATTCGTTCCGCTGTCAGCAAAACTCAGGACATAAAGTAAATGAGAGAGGAAGGAAGGGAAGGCTGAGGTGATCTTGTGGCCAGCGTGTTTACACTACATAAGCTACATTCTCAGCCTCTTAACTTAGAGGCAAGGGGCAAAAGCTGCATGAAAACTCACTTGGCAACCCTAAGGAGCCATCTGTGTTTATTCATATGCATGTGTCTGTGTACATGCACAGGAGTGCCACCCATGGAGGTCATAGGAGAGCAAGCACCTGACCCCCCCGAAGCTGGAGTTAGATACAGTTGTGAGCAGCTAGGTGTGGATGCTGGGAACAGAGCTCTGGTCCTCTGGAAGAGCAATGCTCTTAACCAGTGAACCATCTGGTTGAGCCCCTCTCTTGGCAATTCTTTGGTTTTTCAAGACAGTGTTTCCTTTGTAGTCCTGGCTGTCCTGGAACTCTCTGTAGACCAGGCTGACCTTGAATTCAGAGTTTTGCCTGCCTCTGCCTCCCAAGTGCTGGGATTAAAGGGGGGCACCACCACCGTCAGGTGGCAATTCTGATACGATGATACCTATGATCCCAGCACTTGGGAGACGGAGGCAGTAGGATCAGAGGCGGATCAAAAGGTCATCCGCACATCCTCAACTCCACACTGTTCAAGAGCAGCCTGGGCTACATGATATCCATGACAGCCTGTCTTTTTTTTTTTAAAGGTTTACTTATTTATTATATATGAGTACACTGTAACTGTCTTCAGACACACCAGAAGAGGGCATCAGATCCCATTACAGATGGTTGTGAGCCACCATGTGGTTGCTGAGATTTGAACTCAGGACCTCTGGAAGAGCAGTCAGTGCTCTTAACCACTGAGCCATCTCTCCAGCCTGATATTCTGTCTTAAAACAACACAAAATCAAAAAGAAAGAAAGAAATCCTACTTGCACTGGCCCACTGTAGTGCCTGGCTTCTGTTTCTCGGGTTGAACAAATTCAGAAGCAGCTATCCAGAAAGCAGGCCATGAAGGAGAAAAGGCACTTAGCTGTGAGGGACCAGAGATGGCGCACAGTGAGACCTGTGGGAACTGGGGCCCATTACAGGGCCTTGCTGAGCTCACATCTCCCACCTCCAGCTGTCGGGGGGCGGCACACACCCCTGAATGGAAGGAAAGACCCAATCTCTACCACCCAGATGGTGACATTTCTAGAAGCTGGATGTGTGCATGAGGCCACACCCCTGAGTGTATATTTACAGTGGCACCTTGCCAGGGCTTGTCACTCTGGCGCTTGGCATCTAGTTAACTGTCAGCTCAGGGCAGCACAGTGTTGTGGGCTGCTGGATGACAGGAAGGGCCTGGTAGCCAAGGGTCACTGTCTGACATCCTGCAGTCCTGGACACACAGGAGAGAAGCCTCCTTGAACTGTAGACATCTTGAGTGAGTGGCTGTAGTGGGTTTGTCTCAGCTCCTCTCTGAGACCTGCGCCAAAATCACAACAGCAAACAATGTAGGAAGGTGCCAGAAGCAGACCATACTACCTGAGCACGGCCCTCACAGGGACTCCAAGGCCACACAGTGGTTTCCTGGCAACCAGGGCACAGATTAATAAGTAGGCTCAGTCTAAAGGTGGCCCGAGGCCTGAACACACCTGAAGGATGTAGAGGGGAGCAGAGGCTAAACACCAAAGTTTAACTAACTAAGGTCCTGCCCCCCTCTTTAGATTTACTTATTTATTACATATAAGTACACTGTGGCTGTCTTCAGACACACCAGAAGAGGACATCAGATTCCATTACAGATGGTTGTGAACTACCATGTGGCTGCTGGGAATTGAACTCAGGACCTTTGGAAGAGCAGTCAGTGTTCTTAACCACTGAGCCATCTCTCCAGCTCGCTTTCCACTCTATAACGCTGTATAGCCTCATGATGCCTTAGGGCTCAAGTCACAGCTAATCATTCCTTCTCTTCAAGGCAGTCCATCCGTCTGTCTGTCCGTCTGTCCGTGCTTCCTCCCAACACCGAACACCTGCTCAGAACAGGCATTTATTCCTTGGCTTCCCCTTGTACCAAGTCATCTCTCTCCATCTCATTACCAAGGCCTTTTTGTTAGGGGACAGGTACCCGTGGAGGTCAGCAGGCAACTTGTGGAAGCTGGTTCTTTCCTCAAATCATCCATCAAACCTCAATGGCCCCATGGCCTTTAATCTCATCTTTCAACACAAGTGTCCCCAACACGACACTGCATGGATGGTCCTTCCCCGCAGCCATCATCATGGCCACAGGACTTGCTCTTCCCACCACTAGTCTCAGTTCCAATGTCGCCCCTGAGAGAAGCCTGTCCTCTCCTCTTCAGACTGACTCATCACCTCACACTTCAGATGCACTTCCTACATTTGGGGTCACTTTATTGCCATCCCAAATGGCCTTCTGTCTGGTTTGAATGAAACCTAAGGATAGTGCTGTCTACCTTGTCTGCTACCATAACAGGACACAACAGGCCCAGTAACCATCTGTAGAATAGAGAGACTTTGTGGAAAGCCTGTTTCAGGGTGCCTTGAAGTCTGTCTTATGTTACCTAACCTGTGCTAAGTGCACTTGCTTCTTTTTGTGGTGAGAGGGATAGAACTCAGGGCCTCCAACTTGCTAGCAAAACACTCTAGCATGAAGCCACCACACCCCAGCCCAAGTTCCTTTGGGCTCCATACACAGCAGCTGCTGTGGTGCTACTGTATTTATCTGCACGGGTAGGGCCTCAGAAGTGAGACGTGGCTGTCAAACCGGATCATGAGATGTTCTAAAGTAATTTCAATCAGTGCCACCCCAGTACTGGCTGCCAGCCACTGCTCTGGGAGATGCCCTCCATCCCACCCCAGTCCAGCCTGACTCAGAGTTGGTCTTCCCAAGTGCCCATGACCATGTGTTTGTTGGTGAATGAACTGACTTGGCCCTGCGTAGTCTTCTCCAGGACACATCAGGCACTGTGTGGTGGATCGCTGCAGGCTGAGCCTCTCTGCTTTCTATCCCCACAACACCTGCTCTTGAGGCTCTTAAGCAGCTCCAAGACACTGCTGGTCTGTCCTTACCCCTTGCTCACCTCCACCACCAGGCTCCCAAGGGCGCAGACCCACACCAGAAGGGAGCACCCAGTCTCTCCTGAATCCTTCTTCACTGGAAAAGCAGACTCTTCTGCCTTCCCAGACCCCTTCGCCAAACCCACTCCACCCTCTCTAGACTGCCAGACTCCATGCCCCTTAATCAAGTGCGAGTTGTTGGTACTAAGGCAGACCCTTCAGGACTCCCCATCTGCCCTTCTCTTAGCCCACTAGAGACCGGCAGAGCTTCTCTCGCAAAAGCACCCCCTTTCCCTCTTGTTATCCCTTCCATTTGGTCCAAAGGTTCTCATTTCACTGTTCCTTTCTTACCACACCAGATAATGGAGAGTTTCTGAGTTGAACCTACATATTTTCCCCAATTATCCGAAGGAGTAGAAGGAGTGACAATCACTTCCTCCATCCGCTCCGTGCAGGAAGAGGTTTTTCTCTAAAAGAAGCATCTGCGGGACTGCACCCCATCCCATTCTCCCCACCGCAGAAGCTTTTCCAACGGCGACACGGCCCAACAGACCCCCCCCCAACACACAGACCGGGGCTTCCGAGGCACCTGCTCGTGCCCATCCAACGCGGCGCTCGGCTCTCAGCGCGCCTTCTGAAATCTATCCTTAGTCTCTGCAACCCAGGCCTGCTCCCACTGCAGACGCCCTGGCTCAGCCCGTGCAGGTTCCCCGATTTCCAGGGGAAGCGACCACCATGATGCTCTCCCTCTCACAGCCACGACCCTAAATTGGCGCGGGGCCCCGGGCGGCCTCGCCTGCCGCCCGCGGGGCTCCGTCTCCTCCTGTGCTCCCTAGGGTTGCGCCTGCGTTCCCCCGCCAGGCACCCCCAGCTCCCAGTCGCTCAGGCCAGCTCCCAGTGGGACCTCGCCCGGGCATTCCCTAGCACACTCGGCCCCTCTGCCGGCCTCTCCTCCACCCCCCGCCCCCCGGAGGCGCCTGAGCCTCCGGCTTGGCCGCACCGCCCACGGCCCGGCTGCCCCCGCCCGGGCTTCCGGCCGCCGCCTGCTCGTTCCAGGCCGGGCCGCGCAGTGAAACGCAGCCACTGGGAGAGCGCGGAGCCCCGGCCAGGCCAGTATGGCCTCCGCTAGCTCCGGACTCAGCCCAAGCAGCCCGCGCTCCGTCTGCCAACACGCCCGGCGCCCCCGCTCACCCGAGCCTGTGGTGGCTGCCATCTTGCGTCGCTGTCGCTCGAAGGCCGGCCCCTTCTTCACCCCCCCCTTGAGTTTTTCTCGGGCGCTGGTGCGCAGGCGCAGACGTAAGCGCAGGCGCAGACGGTGCCGCTGACGCCCGCTCGGGGTCGCAGGAGCCGGGCGGGAAGGGCTTTGCCCGAGTCTTCAGTGAGCGAGCACGAGGGCGGAGCAACCTGCAAGCTCCGCCCAGCCCGGGCGTGGGGTGGGGGGGAAGAGTGCAGGTGCTCGGCGCCAGGGCCTCGGGGTGACCGTGCTCTTCCGGGAGAGCAGAAGGGGGAAGGGCTGCGGAACCCTGCGCCTGTTCCCAGGCTGTTTCCAGTCTTCACCAGTAGCGAAAATGAAACTGAGAGAGATGAAGTTCAACTCAACTGTTAAGTAGCTGAGTCAGAATTTGAACCCAAGCCAGGTGATCTTTGTTATGGGGTATCTGAAGAAAAATACACCGAAAGGCCTGAATACGTAAAATTGTGGACCACTACAATCTTTCCAGCATTGCTGCAGCTCTGGGGCATGCAGGGACAAGTGCAGCTAGGGAGTCGAGAACCTACCTTCCTTGAGGCGGGCTTTCTTTTTGTTTGTCTAGGGGTTTTGTCTGAGACAAGATCTCAACTCAGCTGTCCTAGAGCCATTAGACAGAGGATGACCTTGAACGTCTGATTCTTTTGCTTCCACCTCCTGCTGGGGTTGCAGGCTTGTGTTACACCTGGTTTCAGAGTTCTTAGAGACGGATCCCAGGGCTTTGTGTCTGCTGTGCATGGTCTTTACCAAAGGCGCCAGATCCCTAGCTCTGCAATTTTCCACTCTTAGATTTAAGCATTCATTCACCCAGATATTTATTACACATCTATTATGTGGGAGAACTGAGCTAGATGCTGGGGATGGCAACATCTCTGCGAAGTGAGATTACTCTTCTCAAGTACTTACGTTCTAGTTGGACAGAGAACGAGTAACAAATATAAATAAACATACGTTTTTACCTACAATAAGATAGGGGATAAACCTATGAATGGGCAGCAGAACAATCAGGAAAGGCCTCCTGTCCCGGTCCCATTCCAACAGACTTGAGTCCAGAGACCTGCTTTCAGAGCAAACCCATCACGAAGCCACCTTTGATGTGAAGGCCCTAAGGGGATGTGGATATCAAGGATGAAGTAGCCAGCTGGGCTGCAGGTCACACTGCTACCAGGACCAGCAGAGGAACAAGGAAGCTGGAGACCCTCACCTGGTTCAGTCACCTCTCGTGAGGAAGTATGTGGTAAGCTCAGAACCACCATCCAGTGCAGAAGATGCACACCAGACTAGAAGCAGTGTGTTCCACAGAACAGAGGGAACCAGGTCTGTAGACAGACTGGGAAGGATGACTGCACAATTCATAAGGCTCTGCACCTAGAGCTGGGGCCCATGACCTGTCTGTGGTCTTGTATTTATGGAGGCTTTCCTTGTGTCCCAGTGCTGTACCTGCTTGCCGAGGTGTATCTCCAGGTTCGAGTCCACAATGCTACGGCAGCCTCAATCTAGCCCAGACATTACGACACATGCAGGACCTCCCTAGTGTGGCTCTGGCTCTTCTCAATGCTGCTGGAACCTCACACGGTCTCCTTGGCTTCAGAGCCTTCCGTCCCCCCTATTGTAACCGGCTCTGGAGATGCCAAGTTTTCCAGCTAGTCGCTTGACATGACACGAAGCGGCCTTTGGAAGCAGATAACTTTTGCTCTGGACTTCGGGCCACTGAAAAGCACTGGGACGTAGAGCAAGCATTTGTCCCTTGAGGCTGACTCACTTCAGAAGTGAGAGTCTCGAGACTTGAGTCTTCGTTGTTTATCTTTGTGGGGGATTCTACTGAGAGGTTTGTAAAGATAGCTGGACATGGCACACCCCTGTAATCTCAGCAGTAGGGAGGCTGGAGGCAGGAGAATGGAGAATTGGGGCCAGCCTAGAATACCTGGTTGAGAACCTGTCTCAAACAACAAAGAACACCCCAGAGGGTTGAAGCACTTATTATCTGGTTCCCCATCCTGAAAAGGGGGTCCGGTCTCTTTATGCTTTGATGAATCCCCTCGACGATGAGAGGCTGAAGGCGCACTAGGAAATCTGGCATTCACCAAACCACGTACAAATCCTAGGCACTGCTAAGAAGTATCCCATATAAAGCCGAGGAAAAGGAGGCTAGGAGCTCGGAGAGATGGCTCAGCAGTTTCAAGCATTTACTATTCTTGCTGAGGAAGATTTTATTCCCAGTATCCACACAACTGCTTTTCTGGCCTCTTACACAGGCTTGCATGTGGTGCGCATACATGCGTACAGCAAACATTCATAAACATTAAAAAACTCTTTAAAAAAATGTTTGATACGAAGCTCCAGGCCAGCTAGCCAGAGCAACGGAAGGATCCTGTCTCAGAAAAGACAGGAAAGAAAGGTGAGAAAACGGAGACTGAGCCGGTAGGCGGACTGACGGCTAAAACACAGCTCTTTATCCTCTACGCTCATAAAGCCTGCCAGCAGACGCATCTTGCAAGCAAAAGTGATCTTGCAAATTCCCACGAGAACAACGCAAAAAGAAGAGGGTTAAATGAGCGCCCCAGAGCATGCCGGTTATTGTAGTCCAGCAGTGACCTGCTGGGAGTTGTAGTACTCGGAGCTCAAGTTCTCTCAAGGAGACTCCACCCCTTTCTCGCGTCACAGCAAGTCTCCTGAGAGGGATTCCTCCAGTCTGCCTCTCACCCATGCTCTTTGCGCTTGAGATCAGCTGATGGGCATGAGAGAATCCAGTTTATCGGATTGGTGGGAAGATTAAAGTGGCTAACTACCGAATTTAGAAGAGTGCTCGGCACTAAATGCTAAGTATTAGTTATTTAATCTTCAACGACCCTAGCAAAGAAGCGTCGAGGCCCCAGCAAAGTAGCACTTACAATGTACATTTGTCAAATAAGGACACCGAGGCTGGGAGCAGGTAGTTTTTCCAGGGTCACACATTGGGGAGTGAAATCAGATTGCAAAGAAAATCAACCAAACAAAAAGTGAGAAGAGATGGCTCAGCTGTTGAGAGCACATGTGGCAGAGGACTGGGATTCAATTCCCAGTGTCTTTATGGCAGCTAACAGTTCGAAACTCCAGTTCCAGGGTACCTAGTGCTGCCTTCTGGCCTTCATGGCACCAGGCATTCACATATAACACATATATACACAGAGACAAAAACGCATTAAAAAAAAAATCTAAAAAACAAAAAGAGCGCCACCACGATGGCTTAGCATGTCCCCGACGACGACGACGACGACGACGACGACGACGACGACGACGACGATGATTTTAAAGGTGGGGCTGGAGAGATGGCTCAGTGGGTAAGAGTGCTTCTTGCTCTCCCAGAGGACTCAGTATTTGTTCTGAGCATCCACTCATCCATGTCAGGAGACTCAAACCTGTAACTCTAGCTCTAGGAAATTCTATTTCTTTATCTGGCCTCTGTGTGAAAAACAGCACACACGTTAGACACTCAACACTCACAAGGACATAAATAAAAACTATAAATTTGTTTTGGTTTGGTTTTGCTCAGGGTTTTGTTGGTGTGCATTTTTTTTGGGCACTATTTTACTGGGTTCTTATAACTATAACATGTCTCCACTCTAATCCCCCCACCCCATGTTTAACACTAGGTAAGAGAGAAAGGTTAGAGGAGAAAGGGGGCATAGACCTCTTTAAACTACTTCCTGCTGGTTAGGGGTGTCGAGTTCCCTGTGGTAAGACCAATATTAGTTATTAGGCTATCTCCAACGACTACCAGACAAACAGCAGCAGCCTCCTCTGAACATGCCTGGCCCCTTGAGGACTCTGGCAATTTATACCCTCTCAGAAGTTCCCAGAATTCCGAACATCACACTCTCAGAAACTACATGCAGCTGGCAAAACCACGCCCCTGTTAGAGCGCAAGGCAAATCATAATCACCTGTTGGGAAGCAGCCTCTTACCCCACACCTGAGGTTAAAATAAAAACATATTCACATAACACAACTGGGTTTTAAAGAAACCAAATTTCTCACTAACAGGTTTTCTGTATAACAAATAGTCTTGGCTGTCCTGGAAGTCACTCCGTAGACCAGGCTGACCTCAAACTCACAGACATCCTCCTGCCTCTGCCTTCCTTCTGAGTGCTGGGATTAGAGGTGTGCACCACCATGCTCGGCTATACTTGTTTTTGTTTTTAGAGATAGGGGAGCCTTGGCTGTGCTGGAACTTGCTTTGTGGACCAGGCTGGTCTCAAACTCACCAAAGATCCACCTGCTTCTGCCTCCCAAGTACTGGGATTAAAGGTGTGTGTTACCAAGTGGCAATACTTTTTTTAAAATAAGAGGAAAAACAGGTTGGGTATATGTCCCATGCTTTTAATATTAATGCTCAGGAGGCCAAGGCAGGCAGATCTGTATGAGTTCAAGGCCAGCCTGGTCTACATATCTAGCCTGATAAGGAGCCAAGGCTACATAGGGAGACCCTGTCAGAAAAAGGAAAAATAAAATAAATTCTGTTCTACCGAAGTAGGGGAACATGGCAGTCTGGAGTCTCTCTGGACAGGAAAGACAAGACGTGTCATTTAAAGTTAAATAAGTGATTAGCAAAGTTGACGCTGATGGCCACAACTTTATGCCCCCGCTTCTAAATACAAAATCCAGGAAGGAGAGCGAGCCGGCGACTTACAGGAAGATGGCGGATACTCAGGAGATGAAACAGGGCCCGACGAGAGGTTTGTGGCTAACAGCCTACGTGACAATTCCTTAATGGCTTCAGACTCCCCACTGAGGACTGTCTCCTGCAAGGCCTCACCCGGAGGCCCAGTCTGTGGTCTCTTGGTGCACAGCACTTTGTGCAGTGTCTGGATTTTGTATGTGTTAGTTTTATGGTTGGAGGGCAAAGAATTGCAATCAAGGAGTCTAGGGCCGCAGCTGTAGTGTTTGCCTCACATGTATTAGGCCCAAGGTTCACTTCCCACCGCCCACATGGTGACTCACAATTGTCTATAACTCCAGTTCGAGGGAATGGATGCCCTCTTAAAGGATCTGTGGGCACCAGAGATGAATAAGGAACTCGGACACACACACAGGCAGAGCGCTCATACACATGAAACAGAATTTGAAAAAGGAAGGAAGGAAGGGGGGGTAGGCGGGGCAGGCAGGCGGGCAGGCCGGGGTCTGAGGCACAACGTGGAGAGCCTGACCTTGCAGCACACTGAGAGAGATGAATGAAAAGGGGGTGGTGGGCTGTGGTTGTGTTTTCCAGTAGGGTACGCTGAAGATACAGAGGCAGAAGGGTCATAAGTGCGAGGCCAGCCTGGTCTACACTGTGGCTGGCGAGACCGCTCAGCAGGCAACAGTGCTTGCCACATAAGCCTGACAGATGGAATCTGAACCCATGGTGGAAAGGAGAGGAGGACCAACGCCCTCAGGTTGTCATGAAGTGACTGAGACCTGAGTCACAGGCAGCAGAGCTAGGACTTCAACCCCATTCCTCTCTCTCCCCGCTCCCTCCCTCCCTCCCTCTCCTCCAGGCTCTCTCCTCGCTATATAAGAGGCCAAGCCGGCCTTTCTCCCCCTTCTCCTTCCATGTCTCTCCCTTTCAACTTGCTATGTAGCCCAGGCTGGTCTTGAACTCACAGCAGAATGCATGGTACACGCTCAGCAAACCCTATGCTCAATCAGGTTCTGGTGTGTTGCTGCAGCCACAGGATGGTGCTGCACTGAGGGCAGCACCCCTGAGCTAATCACCCCTGGACACGCCCTCGCAGACTGTCCTTCTCTACTGTCCCATGTGCTTCCAGGATGTGATCAAGTTGACCATTACACAGGGTGCTTCGTATCCGTAACCCCAACATTGAGGAGGCTGAAGCAGGAGGATCACGGTGAATCTGAGGCTAGCTTTGCCTACACACTGAGTTCCCATCCAGCTTGGGCTGTGCAGCCACAGAATGAGACTTTTCTCAACACCTCCCTTGTCCTTCAGAAGGATTAACCACTGCTGCACTGTCTTCCTGGAAAACGGGAACGGTCGTGAGGAATGTGGACAGGCCATAAACTCACAGGGACTGATGCATCTACCTGTGGTTTAAAATGCATATTTTACACTGGTGCATCTGGGAAATCAGGGCATCTCTTAGGGCCCAGGACACCTCAGAGCCAGAGAAAGACAGGCGGGGAAATGCAGATTAACCACCTATCAGATGGGCAGGGAACTGACACCTGATCGATAGCACCCGGAGCTGGCAGGGTGTGGGAGACAGACAGCCTGGGAGGGATTGATACAATGGAAAACACCCATGATGTTTCCTAGGCCTGGCCCTGAAGCCCATGGCACTCAGGAGCAAAGCCAAGGCCCCTTGCTGCACTGGGATATATAGTTTGTAGTCCCTGAGCCTGGAAATGATCTCATCCTACAACCAGCGAGTGGGTCTGAAGAACGAAGATGGAAAATGGCTCCGTTCAGAAAGTGCTTGCTGTGTAAACACAAGGGAGTGAGGGTGATCCCCAGTACCCATACACAAAGCCACCATGCCTGGAATTCCAGCACTTGGGTGGGGGATGGGACCAGAAAGAAGCATCCCTGGGTCCTGAATAGAAGGCCATGTTCTGTGAGAGATTCAGTCTCAAAAAATAGGGTGGGCAGAAAGGAAGGCACCGGACATTGACCTCTGGCGTGCACACATGCACTTGTGTACGCATCCGAGCACATGTGCAAACACACACACACACACACACACACACACACACACACACACACACACGCATGCGCCTTTCCTACATATACATAAAACTGTACAGGTGTACTACCAGTGTGGCGGCACATCCTATAATCCTCATACTTGAGAAGCAGATAAATGATGACTGCTGTGAATTCAAGGCCATCCAGGGCTACAGAGACTATTAAAAACAAGACTGGTTCGTTCTCCACCCTGCCTCGCCTCCATACTTTATTTTTATACCTGTGGGTACTTGCCTACATGTATGTCTATGCACCACGTGCATGCAGTACCCACAGGGGCCAGAAGAGGGCGCAGGATCAGTGCTGACAGAGGGAGGGGAGGGTCCCTGGGACTGGAGTTACAGAGGCTTGAGCTGCCCCGTGGGTGCTGGGAATCGAAGCTAGGGCCTCTGGAAGAGCAGCCAGTGTTTTTAACTGCTGAGCCATCTCTCCAGCCCCCGAGATCGGTCCATTTTAAAATTGGAATAATGCATACACAGCTCTAAAAAGAACTAAGGAATCTTCTGATCATGGAACACAATATTCTCTAAAGGATGTTCCGTGAGAAAAGGGAAGGTAGAGCTCTTCCCAGTTGTTCATTTGTGATGTCTTCTTAGAGAGGGGGGGAAGTAGGAGGGCGGGTAGGCAGACTCCTTTGTTCATACAGCAGACAGTCTTATCAAAGTGGCTTCTGAGAGGCTACCCTTGCGGAGGACCAAAGTTCAGTTCTGAGCACCCCGAGGGCTCCCCCACCGTGACATGGCCAGTGTACACCTTTAACCCCAGCACCCCGCAGAATCAGGTAGATCTCTCTGAGTTTGAGGCCAGTTAGGGCTGTAGAGTAGGACCCTACTTTAAAAACAAGACACACACACACACACACACACACACACACACACACACACACACACACACACACACACACGACATATGTGCCTTGAGAGAGAAACCAAGAAACCGGGGGCTTGGGAAACTGAAATCTCAGGCTACGTGAGGCCTCCAAGGCTTCTCTGCAAAGGGCCTGCAGAGTAGCTTAGGCGCTGCAGGCTGTCTGGCCTTTGCTGCACACGCCCACCCACTTGAAGCTGAGAAGAAATGGATGGCTCGAACAGACGACAGCTGCACTTTTCAAGGACACTGAACACTTGTCCCATTCAGTGAACACTGAAACATACCCGTTCCTTGCTTGTCATTTGGAGAATGCTCTTGACCCTCAGGAAACCAGGTTGACTGGATGGGACCCTGCTAACCTTCCTACCTTCAGCTCATGAGGTAGGGACCATTCTGAGGGAGGCCTGGGACCACTGGGTTTCATCTGAGGTGGTGGGAGTCACAGATGAGAAGTGGCACACACCTAGGAACCCCCCTCCTCCCCCCCAGGAAGTAGGCACAGAAGATGCCTGACCTCAGTCCACTCTAAACCCATGTTTGCCCTGCACATCACTGACCCAACTCCGTCACCAGATGGCAGCACAAGCCACCCAAACCCTGGCTCCCTCCGCCCACCTCCTAGGCACATGTTCTACAACTGTTCTTCTATCGAGGCCTCCTTTTACCTTTGAGGCATTTGTTAACGTACCAGTCAGGCTGGCTTCGAACTCCTTCTGTCTAGAACTCTCGAACCCCTCTGCCTTGGTCTCCAGAGTAGCTAGAGCCATAGGCTCTAGCCTCCAGGCCTGGCTTCATCCCCTATCCCTAATGGACGGATGGATGCTAACACCGCCTCCTTCAGTGGCCGTGGCTGTAGTGGTCAGTGTTGGCTACCTCTAAGGACAATAAAGTGACGGGTCACATTTGACCAATAAATGCTACAGATATGACAGATATGAGCGAGTTAAAGCTCACTCACCGAAGTCATCATTAGGACCAGAATTGGCACACAGCTCCCATTAATAAGCTGGGAGCCCTCTTCTGGCCTATAGGTGCACCTTCTTACATGTGTGCACACACTCATACGGGCACGTATTTTAAATGCTGTTCACACTGTCATCTCAGGTCCTCAATAACTCCCTTCTCCTCCTTTGTTAATATTGCAGAAAGTAGCCTAGGGGCCTTTTATTTCTTAATAAGGATAGGTTCTTACAGCCCAGGTTGGCCTCATACTTTATGTAGCCAAAGATGACCTCGAACCTCCTTCACCTTCACCTCCTGAATGCTGGGATTAAAGGCTTGAACCACAAGCCTGGCACCACGGAACAGCCTGACTGGATACACCAGAACATATGTTCACTACTAAATTCCGGTGCCTCGGAATAAACGTTTGAAATGTCCGTCAGGTGGCGTGAGGCTTCTTGACACCTGCAGTTCCCCTCACTTCCCTGTTCTGTGCGATATAGTCCTGCTGATCACCCCGGCATCTAACTGCAAGCCCGCGCCTGCCCCAGGGCCTTTGTACATGCTGTCCCAAGAAAAGGCCTATTCTGTTCAACCCAGGCTGCCTCTGCTCCCTGTTCAAATGGCCTCCTGTCCCAGCAGGCTCTGCCCTGCTTCTCCAAAGCAGTTTTATTAGTAGCTTCTCACAGATGACCACATGAAGCCATTGTGAGCTGGGCAGTGGTGGCACATGCTTTGATCCCAGCACTTGGGAGGCAGAGGCAGGTGGATCTCTGTGAGTTCAAGGCCAGCCTGGTCTACAGAATAAGTTCCAGGTCAGCCAGAGCTACATAGTGAGACCCTTTATAAAGTAATTATAAAATAAAGAAACTGCAGTACGTTTTGTTTTTTTGTTTTTTTGTTTTACTTTATTGTGTTTTTTCCTAGGTCAGCTCCCACCAGTCTGTCTGGTGGCCTGGGTCCAGGCCAGAGCCATGACACACATTAGATGCCAATGACTCTAAAGGAGTTCTGGGACAGGCCAGCCAGCATGGCTCTAGCACAATCTAGGTGAAAAGTCTTGTGAATGGTGGCACACACCTGTGATCCCGGCACTTGGGACAGTATGGGGATCAGGAATTCAAGGTCAGCCTTGGTTATATAAGCAGTGTGAGGTCACTTTGAGTATATGATACATTGCTTCAAGAAACAAAAATTCAGGACTGGAGAGATGGCTCCTTGGTTAAGAGCACTTAGGAGGACCTGCTTTTTTCCTAGTACCCACAGCATTTCAGTAACTAAAGATCCAGGGTTCCAACGCTCTCTTGTGACCTCTGTGGGCACCAGGCACACACATGGCACACAAACACACATGAGGGCAAAACGGAAAATACATAAGTCTAGACAACTTCACTCTGTCGGGGATAAAGCCCCCTCCCTCGGGCCAGGGCTAGCTCCCTCTATGCAGCCATCCGGAAACACCACACGGCAACCAGAGTTAAGGAGATGCTTCCTTTGTTATAAATATACTATATACATCCAAAACATGACATTAAAATATTACTCCATGTTACAGAAAGATATTAAGGCTTTCTGTTATTTACATTGACAAGCAAGCACCTTTAAAAAAAAAATCCAAATAAAAAAGCCTTATTCTTCCTCCTCTGACACACTGGCCAGAAGGGACACAGTGTCCCCTCCCCAAATGACAAGTGACCAAGCCCTTCATAAGAGCTGCGCCCATGAAGATGTCTCCACAGGGAGACCTCAGATGTGGCTGGACACGTGGACAGAAGAACTGGGGAAGGGAAGGGAGCATCCGCGTGTGGGCAGGACGTTCTGGCCTCTCCTTACCAGCTGCCCTGACCCTTGCTAACTCTGCCGCCCTTGGGTGGCAGCTGGGGTGGCCCATCTACTTAGGCCTCTGGGGTCGGTTTGCAGGGCTAAGGGAGGATCATGATCTGGGGACATTTAAGTGTTCTGGGGGCTCTCTGGATCACTGAGACACACCATGTGTATCAGTGACCCTACACTAGGGAGCAGGCGTGCAGAGCATCAGGACGGGGCTGACCAGTGGAACTGGGCTCCCCTCTGCAGTCAGGCTTGGCCTTGGAGCAGCTCAGTGGCCAGAAAGGTCCAAGGAAAGAAAAGGAGAAGAGGAAATGAAAACTCGGAGGCTCAAGTATTCTGTGTCACTGGGGGTGGGCTAGGGGTGCCCGGGCCCAGCCCAGGGGACTTCTCTTCACTGGAGCAGTAGCTCAGAGACGCCGGGATTTGGCAGATGGCTTCAGTTCAGGTTGGGGAAGGTTGGCGACCAGGAGGCGGGCATGCTACTTGATCTTCTGGGCCCATTTCATGTCGTCCGCCCTCGGCTTCTCACCGGTCAGGCTTTGGATGACGTCCTCCAGGCGCCGCCAGAAGCCTATCACCTCTAGGGGGTAGTTGAGCCAGCCTGCGCAGACATAGTGAGGGATAGTGAGGAGAGCCAGCCTGCTTGGGGTGGCGAGCCCTCGGGAGACAGGCTGAAGGTGAGGCACAGGGACCTCCCTCACGTGCGGCTTGGGTCCCTCCCTCAGGCCTCCCCCAATCACTACGATTTTTTTTCTTTTTCCGTTTTTCAAGACAGGATTTCTCTGTGTAGACCTGGCTGTCCTAGAGCTGGCTGGCTGCAAACTCACAGAAATCCACCTGCCAGTCACAAGGTCCTCTGTCTGTTGTGTTCACTGCTAGACCCTACGCCTAGGGCAGTAAATAGGCACCCAGTAAGTTGTTGTTGGCTCAGTGAGTGTCTGGAGTCACACGAGCTTGAAATAGGGAAGGGGCTTCGGTGTGCTCATGGTCCTGACCTAGGAGAATACTTGCACATAACAGGAGCTCAGTAAATGTTTTCTGAGAACACTGGGTAGGCCAAGGCCGTATGCCCTCCCACTCTCCTGACCCTGGGGATGGCACCACCCACCTGTGGTGATACAGAAGTATGTTTCATGGGGTGCCACATGGTGAATGCGATGGTGTTTCCGTGGCAGGATCACGTGCCAGTCCTGCAGGACGGTGACCCAGCATGGCAGCCCTATGTACGTGTGCGACCACTTGTGGATCTGATTGGTGAAGGTGCCAAAGATGATCAGGCAGAAGACGAAGCATTCCCAGGGGTACAGCTGCTCCAGGGTCTCTGCAGGGCAAGGGCATGGGCATGGGACTTTTGTAACTGCCCGCTGACTGCCCAGGCCCCCCTCAGCCTCTACCATGAAATCTTCAGATTTAGAACCAGCCAGGGACTGGCTAAGAGTGTGGGCTCTGCAGCCAACTGGGGCTAGGTTCTGATTCCTGCTGACACTTGTGGGTTGTGTGGGCTCGGAGCAGGGACTCTGGGTCAGGTTCTCTGAAGCAGGACTTGAGGACACTCATGTATTCAAGGGAAGACATCTACAGAGCAAGGTAGGCAGGCAGAGTCTGGGACAGGAGTTCAGGCTCTGTGGGGCCCTGTGGGTTTCTAGGGTGCAACAGCTCCATAGAAATCACCTTGGGGGGTCTAGGGAGATGGCTCAGTGGTTAAGAGCACTGGCTGCTCTTCCAGAGGTCCTGAGTTCAATTCCCAGCAACCACATGGTGGCTCACAACCATCTGTAGTGGGATCTGATGCCCTCTTCTGGTGTGTCTGAAGACAGTGACAGTGTACTTATATACATAAAATAAATCTTTTAAAAAAAAAAAGAAAAAGAAATCACCTTGGAAGTAAGCAAAGCCATGGGCCTTCAGAGGCCTTCACTTGCTGGCTTCTGGCTCACGGGAAGGGGAGAGGTAGGAGGTGGGTCTATAAGGAAGGGGCTGATGGGAGACTTGTCAATAAGGGTGGGCCCTGCAGTATCCCATCCCTGGCCTCGGGCAGATCCTCTGTTTCTCCCAAAGGGAGATGTCACCAGCTACCACAAGTTCTGGCTTTGCCTCAGCTGATACCCAGCTGATTCAAAAACAGGCATGCTGGCCTCAGCTCACAGTCCATATTTTGTCCCCCCCACCTTCCCACCCTCTCATGCTGGGACTGAACCCAGGAAATGTGCACAACAGGCCAGCTCTTGGCTGCTAGGTCCCACCAAAGCCCTCAATGTGCCTTTAAATGATACAACAGATGAGAGCTGGGCTGGCTGTGACTCACAGGGACTGTGTCAAATGAGCAGCTCCGGGAAGGAGGTGTGAAGGAGGACTCTAGGGACCACGTTACCGGAGAATGCTCTGAGAAGTTGGGAATGCAGTCTTAGGCTAAATGCCCAACTTTTACATGCACCCTACTAATGGAGAATACTTTAAATGTCACAAGACACCCACGCATACCCTGGGGGCCTCCGTTCCTGAGGCACACTCTGAGGAGCCCCAGCTGCAGGTCTCACCTGGGCTCTGGGTCTGGAACTTGTAGGCCATGTTTAACAGTGGCAGCAGTGTTACCAGGCAGTTGTCACCATTGGTCTCGATGAAGTCGTGCCTTGTGATGGCTGTGGGGTCAATGTGGTGCTCCCGGAATGGCCGGATGAAGGCCTAGGTGGGCAGGGTACAGGCAAAGCTTCCCAGTAAGCTAAAGGCAGCTGGTGCATTACAGACCCTGCTTCCCGCCCCCTACCCTGCCACCGACACAGACCCTGCCCTGGATGAAGTCTGGCCGGCTGCGGTCCCAGATGGCTTCAAAACACTGACGGGGACCTTCCTCAATCCTCTGGGCCTCACCCATACTGGGAGGGCCTTGAAGACAACCTCCTCCCTGAAGCAAGGGAAGAGGCCCCACAAAAACAAAGGGGACCCTGTCTACCTGTCCCTTAAGCTCCTGCTTCTGGGAGCAACCTCCAGGCTCTCAACTCATGCTGCTAAATGGAGTCTGCCCTGGGTGAGCAAGACCCAGGAACGGCTAACCAGAGCCCAGCCATCTCCCCGGCGGGGACTGGCAGCGATGACCAGTGCGGTACCCGCTGGACCAATGATGAGGGTCTGAGAGTTTGGCTGCCTCTAGAGGAAAGAATTCTCTAGGCAGCCAGGAGTGGAGGCCCAAACACGGCAGGGGAAGCAGAAACCAGAGATGAAGAGCCCGGTCTGAAAAGGTGGCTGTCCCAGCTCAGTGCGGCTTTAACTTAGCACTGATTGAGTCAGAGTCCTTGCCCGATGAAACCAGTTTGGATGCAATTTTCTGCATAACCCTGAGAGCCTCACTGACAGCTTACATGCAAGCACAAGATTGGCCCTGACTTGAGGGAAGACTCCAAGAGGCTCTCTGACCTGTCTTCCTGTGCTACCATTGGGATCCCCAGTCCAGTCTCCAAAACACAGAATGACGTGTGGGTAGCTAAGGCTCTCTGAGAGGTTCGGGGACTAACCCTGGGACAGTCCCAGAGCCTGTCATACGCACCTTCCCGACAATGGGCAGGTCCACAGAGCCCCATGTATCAGCACCCCAATGTACCAGGCCAGACAGGAAGTCAGCGACGAGAGCTCCTGCAACTGTGGGCAACAAGAATGTAAGCCAAGGCAGGGGCATGCAAAGATGTCTCTGACCCTCCCGTCAGGGGCCAGCCCTCCATGATCTTGCTTGTTTCCTCATCTGTTCATTCATTGTGAGAGTGAAGCAGCCAGGCCTCTGCCCAGTGGACAGAGTCTCAGCATAACATTCCCGGTTCTGGGCTGCACAGAGCAGACTCACCTGCTAAGGTGGGGGTGTAACCAACTTCCTTAAAAAGGCCTCAGCTGAGTTGTCTAGAAACCCAGCACGGGGCTGGGGGGCTGAGGCGGGAGGCTCGAGTTTGAAGCTAGCCTGGGCTACAGCAAACATAAGCAGTTCCTTTCTTGCAATTATGTCCCCATCCCACCTGGCTTTTATCGTGGACTCAATCCTTTCAGCTTTTCCTTTGCTTTCAATCTGCTCAGAACTAGCTTGAGGTACCCCTCCCCCGCAAACAACAGTCACCACAGGCCTTAGATTTGGGCCATACTCCCACCTCTACCATGCATGAGCTGTGACACTGTATGTGTTACTCAACATCTCTGTATCCCATTTTCTTCTTGTTGGGCAAGAGTGAAGACGTAAAAGAGCACAGTGTGACCATTTACCAAGCACTGTCTCAGCAGGGCACACCTCTGTCTGTGGCCTCCCGGTCACTTCCTTACCTCTGTTAGTAGCATTTAGCTCACACGACAGAGGTGAGACACAGGCTGGGGGAGAAGTGTTGAGCCAGATACACGGCAGTGGCACAGCTGGATCCATGTACACATGGGGAAACTGAGGCAGAGTGACCAGCAGTGCCCCCCACCCCCTGCAGTTTCTTGTCTTCTGAGCCCTTTCCCTGACTGATCCTCTCTGAACATCTTTCCTTTCCAGGGTGCAGTTGAACAGCTTGCTTTCCTCTGCTGCTTGGGGCTCTGTGCCCTTCCTAAGACCCGAGTTACCTGGGGCATCTGAGCTCTCCCTCCCATCTCCTGTCACTTTCCTCAAGCACACCTGCCCTTTGTCAGTTTGTACTGTCAGCCCTGGGCTCGGCACTGTGGGCTCTGGTGTAGGCCTGGACCTTGATTCTGCAACATCAGTGAGCTCAATGTCACATGAGGTAGTGCTTGGCACACAGTAGGTCCTCAGAGCTGACTCAGGAGGGTAGCTGGGATTGTGCAGGTCTGTGCCCTCTGAGGGCCCCACCCACAGTTTCTCACTGTAAACTGGTTGTCTGCAGCCCAGGTTCTGAGTTGCAATGATGACCACTTCGGACTCTCGCTGACAGGGGACCAAGGCCTTGGTGTGCCATGAGAACCGTGGGTGAGAACCTCTGGATACCTCCCCAGAGAATGGGACTGTAACCCAGGGCACAAGAGAAAGGACACAGGGGATTGTGGGAATGGAATTCTAGTGTCCAATCTGTTTAAAGGCAGCTGCTAAGGGTAGGTTTTTAGAAGCCCACAGTACCTGTCTATCCCTGGCTACCTATTCACAAATCTACCTCCCACCCACATATCCATCCACCCATCCAAGCACAGGGCAGTGGGGTGAGAGCAGTGGGCGGGAGGCCAAGGATAGAAGGGCTCCACTGCCTAGCGCTGGGCAGTCCTGTTGCTCCCTGGCACCCCAGTGGGTCTGGGCATTACTGAAACACCTATTGTACCCTATGAATGGTGTAAACACATTGCCTCTTAGCAAGGCAGGGTTGGGGGCCCCATCTCTAACTAACCACACTGCTATGCCTCTTGCCTTGTTTGGTCTCAGCGTCCTTCCAGAGGCCTGTCCCAGCTTCACTGGTCAATGACAGATTTAAACACTGCCATTCTGACACACAGTTCTGGGGAACATTGGGTGTCTGTGGTGGGACATGGCAGGGACTCCAAGTCCAGGCTTCTTGTCGTGAATGTTGGGCTCAGGGTCTGGATGAAACAATGTCTTCCCTCAGTGGCTCGAGTCTGGTTAGAACTGTACTGAACGGCACACACTGGTGTGCAGGCTTATGTGGATCAAGGCTGTGCTGCTGACCATCCAAGGTCACGCTGCAGCTTCTTCTCCAGTGGGATCTAAGGGGCCGGCAAACTTTCTATACAGAGTTAGACACGAAAACTGTCAGGCTCTGCGGCCACACAGTCTGTTCCTATGGCTCTACCCTGCCAACATCACAGGGTGACCACAAGCAATGTGTCAGTCAACACAGGGGCGAGGGGTGAGGGGATGGTACTGTCGTAATACCTTGTTTGCGTTTGAGAGTATTTTGGGTTTGGTCTGCTTCACTGGGCTAGCTCATCTGGAGTCACCATGTGTCATGTGCTTGGCCATTTCCCTTTTTACTGCCAAGTACTGTCCCGTCATTGGGTGCAACGCACGCAGCCTTCACAGGCCCTTTCCTGAACCCTTGCTGCATTGCTCGTTCACGGAGAAGCAAGCCTATGTGCTTAAGATCCTCCCATTCCTTGCCCAGAGGACAGCAGAGACATTGTGTTTTTTGAGACAGAGACTCATGTAGCCCTGGCTGGCCTTGAATGTCTCTGATCATCTGGTTTCAGCCTGTCAAGTACGAAGGTGACAGGTGTGCAAACACAGCCTGACAGACAGTGACACGAGGGCTCCTCTAGGCTCTCTGCGTGCTGACCTCTGGCAGAACACAAAGCGCGCAGCTCTGGCTAGTCTAGCAAGCCAGCTTGCCCTGGGGAACCCGCCTCCACCTCCCAAGGGCTGGAACTGTAGGCAGGCCGCTATATGCACTTGGATTTCTTCTATATGGGTGCTGGGATTCAAACTCTGCCCCGTACACTTGTATGGCAAGCAGTTTACCACTGAGCTACCTAAATACCTATCCAGCCCCAGTGCTTGCTAGCTATTTATTTATTTATTTATTTATTTATTTATTTATTTTATTTATTTATAGGCAGGGTCTCACTGTGTAACCTTGGCTAGCCTGGAACTTGTTATGTAGACCAAGCTGGCTTCAAACTCAGAGCTCCTCCTGCTTCTACCTCCCAAGTTCTGGGATTAAAGGCACTCACCATTTTTTTTTTTTTTTTTTTTTGTGGTTGGCACTTTTGTTTTTAAACCAGAGCACACCGGACTTCAGTGTGTTACCTCTGTTACCCCTTGTGGGCCCAGGGCAGGTCTGTGTGGTTAAGCTCCTTCCCCTTATCTGTCCTGGGCAGTTAATCCTCTGTGATCGGAACATAGCAGAATAGCATTAGAAAGTCAAGCCTGGCTCCTTTGGGAGCTTCTCCCTCGTTCCCGGCGCCGTCCAGTGCGCTAGGGAAGTGCACTGTGCAGGCCTCACTCTTCACTTAGGTTTGGGCTGTGAGGTTGTCTCAAAAAAGGGATGGTGGTGGTAACGTGGCAAATAATCCAGAAGGCGCTCCCTGGTTCAGGGCAAAGTGACAAGCTGCACCTGTTCTGCTGACACCAAAAGGAACTGGGAGAGCATCGCCACCCCAGACTCCGAGACAGCCTGGTAATTCTAACCAGCGTTCCCAAGTCAGCCAGGATTGCAGGTGCGGAGTCAGAGGGAGCCTGAGACCGCCTGCCTGGTGTGTGTATGGGCCTGAGCTCTGCCCCCAGCACTGCTCAAAAGCAAAGCAAGAGGCCCAGTGCAGCCCAGCATTCAGGAGGCTGAGGCTGGAGGATCAGGAGTTCTGGGACAGCCTGAGCTACCTAGAGAACTCGAAGGCAGCCTGGGTTGTGGCTGAGAAACTGCCACAGACCAGTAATCCCCGATTAGGGCCGTGACAAGTAACCAGACTGTGCTAGCCTAGATGGGACCCTGGGATAGGAAGGGGACACTGGCTATGGAACTAAAGGCAGGCGATCGATGGTAGAGCATAGACAGCATAGAGCAGCCCCACTGGGAGCTAACTGGCACAAGTGTGGGGCTTCAAAGCCTGCTTCCTTACACCACTCCTTACGCCGAGCTGGCCTACAAGCGACTGCTGGGAGAGTATTAGCTCACACATAAAGCCCTGGGTTCCCTGGGTTTGATCCCAACCCTGCAGAAACAGCTACCAAGTAAACCCGGCACTCTGAAGGTGAAGCAGGAAGATGAAGAGGTTGGAATCGTCAAAGAGAACTATCTGCTACAACAGCATACTCTCTCTCCGAGTCCAGTGACAGGCCCCCGTCACGCCTGACCCGCCCTGAGACCTCAGACCTGCTGAGGCTGGAAAGGAAGGACTGTCTAAGGTCGCCTATGGGGTTGGGGACAAGAGGACCACACTCAGCCTCACGTCCCTTAACTAGCAGAAACTAGCCACACAGTACACACTCTGGGCTCTGGCACAAGCTCCTCTGTGACAGCTGCCTGTGGCCTGACCCTGGCCCCTCTGCGAGCCTCGGTCTTGCCATCTGTTGGATGGCTGACACCCGGTACTCACAGAAGCATGCTCTGGGTTGGTGTCACTGGTGTCAGGAATAATCTGGGTGAGAGTGTCCTCTCCCACCACATGAGGAAAAGGGCCTCAATCCCTACAGCCTGGTAGCTGTTTCTAGGGCGCTCAGTTACCCATGAGGTTCCTTTAATGGGGGCAGGGTGCGGATACAGACGTCTCTTTGTTCCAGCCCTGGTGGCGGCTGGTGGCTGGGTCACCCTGGGAGCAGCTTTGGCCTGGTCGCCATCCTTCCCCGCAGACACTGGGAAGGGCACAAGGATGGTTCTATCCGGCAACAGCAACATTGTGAAGTCTGCGTGGAGCTCATTTAGGCTCGGTTAAATCCAGATGCCTTAGGCAGTGTGGCCTCTGGCCCTCAGCGCTGATCCCTGCCCTCCTCAATCTTCAAGTTTCTACTTCAAGGACCCATGGCATCCTCTCCCCAAGAGCATGATCAGCTTGTCACCACACCCGGTCACCAGTGACCTTCAGGGCCAGCTGCTATGCTACTGACCTCTGGTGGCGCCCTCTCTGAGGCCCGCTGCCCTCTCAGCTTTCCCTGTTCCCGGGGCTGCTCCTTGTGTTCATTCCTGCTGTCAAACCGAGGTCTTCCCCAGACCATTTCTGTTTTTCCTCTGCCACCCACTCTCGGGACCAAATATGGACTTAATCCCTTACCTCACCCACCACTCACCCCAAAGCAGCCTGACTGTACATGGAGCTCAACTGCCCAGCTCCTCTCAGTTCAAAAAACCCATCACCACCTGCTCCCTGGATCCTAGCACCAGAAACTATTCACCAGTGACTCCCTACAACACTCAGATAAACCAGCAGTCTAGACCATGACCCCAGGGTCCTGTCCCACTCGCCCATCCACTTCAGTGAGAGGCCGGCATCCTTTGATGTGCTGCTCACGGCAGCCCCAGGGCCTTTGCACCTGCTCTGCCTGGAAACAAGCCTCCTCCAGCATCTCCTCCCCTTAGGCTGTAACAAACACAAGTTTATCTTGATCAACTCTCAGGCATAGTCTCACACAAGCCCAGCTTTGCCAAGTGGAATTCTTTTGGTTTAAGCTCTGGTTTCCGGGGCTACCCCAGGCATTGGCAACCGTTGAAGAGATAGAAATGAGCTGGCACGGTGCCCTCTCGACTACCTGCGTGTTAACAGTCAAATCAGGGCGGCTATTCAAATCGATTGAGGCTTGTGCAAACACCACTATCAGGGGATTACCCGCCCTTATCAGCCCAGAAGCTGGGTGCAATGGGAGCGCTGGCCACCTCTACTTCAAGGATGGGGCTGGGAGCTGCAGAAACCCAGGTATCAGGCAGTGAGAAGCGGTGGTGACCTGCTTGTATGACACACAGCTGGAACTACTACCGGGTGTCTACCCACCCTTGGCCAGGGACGCTGTGGCCAGAGATCCCAGACCAGGGCCAGTGGGCAGAGGACAATGTTGGAATCTTGCGCAGGGAGGTGGCCAACTCAGGGTATGACCCAGTAGATGCTTATAGAATATCCACTGTCAACCAGAGCAGGGACTGAGATAGCCTTGGCCAGTGGCCTTGCAGGCAAGGTCACCTTCCCTCTTCTCCCCGATCACCAGCCCTCTCAGCACAGCTGGATCCTCCTGGCTTTCCTACAGCCCCAGAAATCTATACTGTCATGGCCTCAATATTCAGGACATGGCTGCAGCCAGCACAGCCAAGGCTGTAGGAGATTCCTAGAGATGGGGCCTAGGCTCCCAGGCACAGAGCCGGATAAACTCTCCCCTACACTGGCTCTCCCCTGGACAGTGAGACAGTTTGATTAGCAGGCCTGCACACTATTGGCTTAGGCAGACAGAATGCTTTTAACAGGATTGAGAAGCAAAGCCACAGGAAGGACCAGGTGGGACCAAGGGTACACCACAGCTCCTTGGCCAGCCCCGGGGCTCAGGAGAGGAAGAGAACCAAACACCAAAGGACAATGGGCTGGAAAGGAGGGAAACAGCCATCCGGAACAGGGACTGCAGCTGGGCATTCCGACCATATGTGCTTCAGGTTAAGGGGTAAGTGTCGGGGTTGGGGATTTAGCTCAGTGGTAGAGCGCTTGCCTAGCAAGCGCAAGGCCCTGGGTTCGGTCCCCAGCTCCGAGAAAAAGAAAAAAAAAAGGGGGGGGGTAAGTATCTTGTAGGTCCCTCCTCTCAGCTTCTAGTTCCTCATCAATAAGATGAGTTTCAGCCTGGCCAAGGGGAACACCAGGACCTCCTAGTACCGCACACAGTCCCCCCTACTCCATGCATACCATCCAACTCACTGAATTCTCAGCTCCTGCCACGTACCAGGGTTCATGCCTGAGGCTAGAGATACAGCAGTGGATGAAACAGGAGAAAAAAAGAATCTGACTTCTGAGTTGCTGGAGACCTAGAGGGCTCAGGATGATAAAGTGTGTGTGGCAAGGCTTGGTTTGCCTCCCAAGTACTGAGATTAAAGGCTTGCAGCCACCATACTCCATAGGGCTATCTCTGAGGGGTCATCACGGAGAACCTACCTAAGCAGGTGGTTGTCAGTAGTAGATCTTGGGGTTCAGAAGTGTGGAGTCCCGAAGGGCTACAGGCAGACTACAGGCAGAGTGAAGGGCTTGTACAAAGGCCCCAAAGGAAGGTTGTGTGTGTGTGTGTGTGTGTGTGTGTGTGTGTGTGTGTGTGTGTGTGTGTGTGGCCAGTGTGGCTGAACAGCGACAAGGAGGGAATGTTAAGGTTGGGGCTGTCACATGGAATGGCCACCTGGTCAACA
Organism: Rattus rattus; assembly: GCF_011064425.1. Taxonomy (NCBI): domain Eukaryota; kingdom Metazoa; phylum Chordata; class Mammalia; order Rodentia; family Muridae; genus Rattus; species Rattus rattus. The sequence continues at coordinate 150,354,233 of NC_046158.1, read as the reverse complement.
CACTGGACAGGGCAGTGGGAGGGACTGGAAACCCCCGGAAGAAGAGAGTAGGGCAGGGGTGGCTGAATTTCGGTACTGTAAAAGAAGAATGAAACAAACAGGAGCTGGGGGTGACGGCACCGTGCCACTTGACTGAATGCTCCAAGATGAGCATGTGGGCCTCCCATGGCTTGCCCCTGATGCAAGACCACCCTGAGCATTCACATGCTTGCTTGCACAAAGGCAAATGACCTGGAGAGGGGCCCTGGCACTCACCGACACCCAGGATGACGAGGGGTGTGTGTTCCCAGCGGGCCAGCAGCAGGAGGTGGACCGAGTTGTGGGCGATGAGACTGAAGCACAGGATCACGGAACACCACTCCTGGAGACGCTTGCCTGTGGGGAGGGGAGGGGAGGGCTGCGTGAGGCGCAGGCTGCAGGAGCCTCAACGGCAGCACTGGACTGTGCCAAGCACCCATTTCACAGAAGGCACCACTGGCCCAGGAAAAGGGCTTTTGCAGAAGCAGGACACAGCACATGTTGCATGCCTATGAGGCTGGGCCTGCAAGTGCCAATTCTTTGACGAACAGGTCCCAATGCTGGTCTCTCTGCAGGCTTTCTGGGGACTTGTGGGAACTTGAATGACATCCTTGCATTTTAACTGGTTTCTTGGAACCGTCTGTTCCCCAGGTAGGCGGTCATCTGACAGGAGAGGCTTTTGATCCTTCAACCCGGGAACATCCAGAGCCTATCCGGCCTCCAGGACATAGGCCATCAGCCTCAGGGTCACCGAGAAATAGTGTTGGGACATTAGGTCTTTCAGGGTTGGCATCTGAACACCTGCAGCCAGGCAGGAGTGTGGCCTCCAGAGGGCTGCAGGTGACCAAGAAGACCAGGATCTGAGGCCTTGGGTATGAGAATTCCATTTTCAATGCCATCAGTTTATAGACACGTAAGACTGGACGATCAGGGTCATTCCTTGTGGCTCTGGTAGAGGTGTCAAAATTCTGCACATCACCCAAGTGTCCATGGCTCGGGGAGGAACCAGAATGGCCCCAATCATGGCCTCTCTGTGTTGCCCAGGTTCTACAGCGGTGCAGAGAGCAATGTGTCGATGATAATATCAATAAAGAAGAAAGGCTGGCGAGCTTGCTCAGCCGGAAAACGGAGCTTGCCACCGAGCATGATCACCTGAGATCAGTCCCTGGGTCCCACATGGCCAGAGAGAACTGACTCCTCAAATTTGTCCTCTGACGTCCACCACATGCACTATAGCAGTACACACACACACACACACACACACACACACACACACACACACACACACACACACACACACACACAACTAAAAAGCAAGGATGTGTAAATGTTTTTAAAAAGAGAAAACAGCAAGGGTCAGGAGGGTCAGGAGCTGAGCTTGAAGCTGCTCAAGGCCCCACCGTACAAAGACATAAAGGAGCCAGGAGGGGTTGGGGATTTAGCTCAGTGGTAGAGCGAGTGCCTAGCAAGCGCAAGGCCCTGGGTTGGTCCCCAGCTCCAAAAAAAAAAAGAACAAAAAAAAAAAAGGGAGGGTAAAGGCACGGACTGCCAAACCTGATGACCAGGGTTCAATCCCCGGGACCTACATAACAAAGGGGAGAACCAACTCCCACAGGCTGTCCTCTGACCTCCACAACAGCATGCAGTGGCACAAATCCTCACATACACTAAAGGAATAAATGGAAGAAGAAAGCACAGAAGCCACGCCTCTAGACCGCCTGAGGCCGCCCTCCCCACGGCCTCCCCTTGCTCAACCCCACCGAGGTGTTTTCTTCCAGCAATTCATTTTTAAATAAATAAATAAAACCACACATGAGTGGTAAGCCTGTTTCCCAGGCAACTGGTCCCAGAGGTCAGAGACCCTTCATGTGACAAGCGATCACCACGGGTGCTCAACGTCAACCCAGCAGTTACTGTTACCAGGGGCCCAGAACCGGCCCAGAAGCAGAGGCTACAGATGGAAAGCAAGGCAACCCAAGGCAGATCGATGTGCCAGCCGCAGAGGGATGCTGTGGTCACCTCTCAACCATCCCCTTGCCCTGCCCTGCTGCCCATGCTTGCCCCTTATTCTCTACCTGCGTCCTGCCAAAGGCTCCTGTATGGGGCTAATAAAGGCCCAGGCCAGGCTGCTGCCCACTCGCCTTGCCCCTGAAGAAAGTTCTATCTTATCCCCCGCTCTGTGGTTCTCTGACACACCCCCACCACAAACCTAGGGCCGTAGCCCTGCCTGAATGGGAGCGCAGGCTACGTACAGCTCCCTTCCCGGGCCCCAGCACTCAGTTGGTATTCAATAAATGCTTGTGGGATGAACACATTTAATCCCAAGCTATAACTGTGTTCTGTGCTCAACACTAGGTAGGAAGCAGAGATTAGATTCCACCTGAGTCCATGCGGCAATCAGCTGCTCTTGACTGCTGGAGCCAGAGCTAAAGCAACTGACCCCAGAAAAGGCCAACACTGGGAGAGGGGGACTCAAAGGTCATTCACCCTTTGCCCATATACAGAAGAGGACACCAAGGCCAAGGAGGGGCGAGGCCCCCAGAGGTCACAGGGGCAGGCAGGCCTGAGGCTTCGGCCCTTCCCTTCTCAGCTGGGCTGTTTCTGAGCCACAGCCTGCCTACCTCTTCCGGTTCCTGCTTGTGGGTAGGGCCCAGGACTCAGAAGCAGGAAGCCCCAGGGGTGGGGAAAGGGGACCCAGGAAGAGTCAAGGGACAGGGAACTCTCCCTGCCGACCTGCTTGGTTACCCGTAGGGATTGAGGGACGGATGGATGGACAGACGGAGTCACAGCCAAGGCTTGGACTAAAACAACAGTAGTGATGATGCTGACATCAGCTGGTGCCCTCCATGTGGGCACAAGGCATGGCTGCAAACAGGACCTTAGTCAGGTTGTTCTTGCTTCTTAAAAACGTACTTCTTAAAACCACGCACATCCCTAGTTCTCGTTAGCCCTGAAAACACAGGGCCGTCTGCCACTCCAGGCCAGACAGTTAGCCACCATCTAAGGGGTCATGGGTTTCCAGGTTCACCAGTCCCCCGGTTGCATTCAGGGCTGTCTGCCTAGCCTCTGAAATCCTGACTGAGACCCAGACAAGGAAACTGAGGAAGAGCTGGGTGTGGTTCCTTGCCTGGAAACTGTAGGTCTAGGCTGTCTCAGTTCCAGGGACATTCAGTTCTCACCTTGTTGGGCAGAATGGCCCTGAAATTAGTTTTTCCTAAACTTACCTATCTTTCAACCTGGGTCTGGCTGTAGATGGACCTCAGTTCTGACATAGGAAACATGCACGGCATGCTAACATACAGGCTGCACCTCACAACGCCCCCGAGAGCTAGGACGGTCCTCCTGATGCCAGGGAGACCAAATAACTAAGTCAGGACCCCGACCACCAACATGGCAAGTCCATGAAGTCATGGGACCTAATTGGAGCTACATTATAAACAGACAGGCTAGGGAGGTAGGGCAGGCCTTCACTCAGGAATCAAAGGGGTACTGGTGCGTGCGTGCGTGCGTGCGTGCGTGCGTGCGTGCGTGTGTGTGTGTGTGTGTGTGTGTGTGTGTGTGTGTGTGTGTGTGTAAGCGGGGGTTGCCTACTCAGGACTCAGGTGTCCTGGTATCCTGGCCAGGAGCAACAGATGCTGGGGATCTGGGTCAAAGTGTAGCAATGACTGCTGGCTTGGGTGCCTGTGTCGAGTTGGTGTGGAGCCTGGGAAGAGAGGGAGACTAACCTACTCAGGGCAAGCTTCTTCTTGCCCCAAACAACCTACACTTGTGCTAGCCTCCAGCCCTCACATCCTGTGCACCAAAAGGAGCAGAGAAGGGGGATTGATCAGATAGGACCAGACTGTAGGGGAAGAATGAGATGGAGAAGCAGAAACCAGGGATATAAAAAGATGAGACCAGGGCTGGAGAGCTGGCTCAGCGGCTAAGAGCACTGACTGCTCTTCCAGAGGTCCTGAGTTCAAATCCCAGCAACCACATGGTGGCTCACAACCATCTGTAATGGAATCCGATGCCCTTGTCTGATGTGTCTGAAGACAGCTACAGTGTACTCATATACATAAAATAAATAAATCTTAAAAAAAAAAAATAAAATGAGACCATAGGGAGAAAGACCAGCGAGAAAGTCAGACTAAGGTAGAGACAGACAGAGCTCGGCCCAATGCAGTGGGACCAGACCTGGGCAGGGACAGATCCCACAGTGGCTCCAGGCCCTGTGCCATGGCTTCAGTCAGGCCTATTTTGGAGTGAAGTAGGGTTCAACTTCAGGCCTAAACCCCTCCAGGACATAGCACTCACAACTGTCCAAGCTGATGGACAGTTGGATCCACGCCCTTTGGGCTCGGTATCCTTACAGATGGGGAATTTATGAAGTGGCCCCTTGCCTAAAGAAGGTGGGAGGAAGGACCTGTCAAATTCATGAGACTCCTCTTGTCTGGCTTATTGCTGAGAAAGGCAGACCGAGCAAAGCACTGAAGAAAACCTTCAGTGACTCTGACACCACACAGAACCAAGCCCAATGCCAGGGTCACTACTACCTTACCCCCGAGTATCCCCTTCTATCCCACCCACCCTGGTCACCTTGCTTGGAGCTCCACACACCCACACCAGGCTCTATGTCTGCTGCCAACCCCACAAACAGGCTGGACCGCTGTCCTAGAACTGGCTAACTTCTACAGCCAGGGCGAAGCTGGCAAACAAGAAATGGGTACTATGGGTAACCCCCACAGGAACAGGGAGGGCTACCATCCCATGCTAAGCCTCCACAGACATGGACAGGGTGGTCCTGCGGTGCCACAGATTCCTCGAAAGCCAGACATCAAAGACGCACAGCCTACTCTCACCAGCCTTTCTGTGGCAGCAGCAGTGGCATAACCCAAACAGGCCTGGTGTTTCAAGTCATGGGAGCATGCGGGGAATGCCTGCATAAGTCAGTGCTCAGTAAATGGCATCTTTGTTAACTTACTGCTATCAGCTGTCAAATGACAAACCACTGTTGGCCCCAGGAATCTCAAGAACTCGGTTCTGGACGCAGGGAATTTTCTCCGCTCCAGCCCACAGGTTCCTCGTGCTCAGCAGAGGACCTGTGCCAGGCGCACTCCCACCTCAGGGCCTTTCCACTTGTTCTCTAGCCCTCACACTCTCTCTCTCTCTCTCTCTCTCTTTTTTTTTTTTTTTTTTTTCGTGGGTGGGGATCGACCGCGGCGCCTTGCGCCTCCTCGCACAGCGCCCTACCACTGAGCTAAACCCCCAACCCCCCTTCACACACACTCTCAAGGTCCCTTCTTCCCTCCTGTTCTTCCTCCCTTCAGCTCTGTGTTCAAATGCTGTCCTTTCAATAAAGCCAAGCCCCTGCCTCATGTTTTCCCTGCTGCTTTTGCTACATGGCATCTGCCACCCTAATCCATTATTTGAGGGCTTGTTGTTTGTCTCCTAAACCAGAATGCCAGCTCAAGTCTTGCCTGCCCTCAGGGCCGGGAACAGGGACTCATTCCAATACATACCAATAGGTTCTCAATATGCGTCAGGTTCGGAGAGGTCAGGGCACCTCTCTAAGACCACACAGCTCAAGGGACAGAGGCAGAGGGAGGCCTACTGAGAGGAACCAGTTTGACCAGTCTTTCCCTCTTTCCAGGTTAGGAAAGAAGGCCTCAACTGAGGGTTTGGGGCCCCAGGAGGCTGTCTGAAGCTATGTGGCTGTTCTTCAGGTACTGAGACCGAATCCTAAAGGAGAGGTGAGAGGTGGCCCCCAGGGGAAAACAAGAGGAAACAATTGGGGACAATAGAAAGTAGGCTGTGAGGACAGCACAGTCACCCACTCTGAGGCCTTCCTCTCCATTTTCCTATACACCTGAGGACCAGCAAGACAGGGCTTGCTTCAAGCTCAGAAGGGCAGCTGGCCAGGTGAATCACGGGGATCACCTGGTGTCCACAAAGCCTAGAGCCACACAGTGGGCGTCATTAAAGTGGGTGATCAGGTGAAGGAAGAGGCCCCACCCAGGCCATCCAGTTTACCGCTCAGAATGCTACCAGCCTCCCTCAAGGAGAGTGGGTCTGGAGGCTGTGTCTGGGTGAGGGCCAAGGACCCAGCAGAACAGACCAAACACCCCAGACAAGTGGAAAACTGCACAAGCAGACCGGAACCCGATGCAGGACAATCCTTACTGACCTAGGAACGCAAAGAGGAAAAGCAAATGGTCCTATGTCACGTGCCACTTGTAGTTGAAAAAGCATCAGACGTATGCCAGCCAGGGCAGGGAGCCAAGAGGGTAGTGGCCTCTGCCCCACCCTGGCCAGTGCTGTGCCATGAAGCTGCCCAGCCGGGGGAGCGGATAGAATGTTGGATAACAAAGCCAACTCAATGGAGACACCCTGGCAGAGGGGCCTCAAGGCTGTCATCTGACTCTGGAGTGTACAGGCATTTCCTCAACTCCTTGGGGACACCCAGCCAGGCGGTGAGATTGCCGAGGCTCCCTGGGAGCTGGAGAACAGGATGGAGCCAGCGCTAGTTAGGGTTAGAGCGTGTCAAGGAGCAAAGAAACTAGAGGGGACCTGGCCTTGAGGGAAGGGGTGGAGCCAGGGCGAGGGGCTGTGAGGGGCTCCGGGTGGTGATAAGGGTTGGGGAACAAGGGTATCACAGGAAGTCCTAATGAACAGCTAGTGTGTGGGTGTGGGAGAGGACAGAGCCAGACTCAATAGGGTCTGAGTCGCTGACGAGAATCTACCAGTAAGAGGTGAGGGCTGCCGGTCTCACTGGGAGGGGGAGGGGATAAGTTCACTGCAGCTACAGAAGCAGGGACTGTGATGGAGCTTGGGGGAAGAGCTCCTGGGCTACTCTGCAGCTGAAATCCAAATGGGGGGGGTGGGAGGGCGGGGGTAGTAGCTGAAGAACTGATCCAGAAGGGGGGTCAGTTTGCAACCCACCGTCTTGGAAAAAAAAGCACAGGGTGCAGACTCCTAACGTGGGGGTCCTAGGACGGCATGTGAGTTTAGGTGGCTAAGGGCAGTGCCTGCTGCTAAAATGTTTAAGGCTCATCTACCTAAGAACCGGAAGCCTGCTTTGGACTGGGTTCTGGAGACACAAGGCAAGCCAGGGTGGGGTTCCTAAACTGTCAAAGGTGCCCTGGGGCTAGGGCTCCCGGTGCGCAGGTGCACTGGTGCTGTTCCTAATCTCTGCAAGCCCAAAGCCTCACGGCTTGGAGTAGGAAGGGGTTTGTTTGGGGTCCCTAGATCTGGGGGTGCTCTTTGCAAAGTTGGAAGCCCTGGAGTTTCGCTTTGGGTGGAAGCTGGGATTGGGATGGGGGCAGGGTTAGGATGGGGCTAGGGTTCGGATGGAGCGGGGTTCTAGTCTAAAGGCGTCCAAATGGGCTGCTGGAGTTCGGATCTGGGTAGAGTTTAGATCTCGGCATTTCGGGTAGGCTGGGGTTCGGATCCGTGGGGGTTCGGATGGGTTGGGTCGAAGTAAGGTTCGAATAGGCTGGGGTTCTAATCCGTGGGTTCCGGAGGGGTTAGGGTTCGAATCCGGGGGATTCGAATGGGATAGGGTTCGGATCCAGGGGGCTCAGATGGGTTAGGGTCCAGGCGTTCGGACCGCCTGGGGTTCGGTCGGGGCGGGCCCGGCGCCGAGCACCCATCAAACCGCAGGCCCTCCGCCCGTCCTACCTGGCGAGTAGAGCGCCGCCAGCTCACGAGCTCCGGCATGCTGTGCGCCCCAGCGCCGGCATTCCGCCGTCTCGTCCTCGTCCAGCTCCGGCTGCCGGTCCGGCGAGTCCTCGGCGCCCTCCATGGCCCGTCGCCCGGCCCGCCCGCTGCGCTCTGCCTGCGGCGGCGGCGGCCGCGGAACCGCGGCGAGATCACGCCGCCCAATGACTGGCCGGCGCGGGGCGCGGCGGCCGGGGCGGGGGCGTCGGCGGGGCCGCGCGTCACAGCCAATCGAGGCCCGCGCCCGCGCCGCGCCCGGCCAATCGCAGGCCTTCGGGCCGCAGCCAACCGCGGCGCTGGGGGGCGGGGTCGCAGCTGGATGCAGCTGGACACGGAAGACAGACAGGGTGGATGTGCGCGTTCCCGCTGCGCCCCGCGGGCTCGCGTGCCCGAGCCGAGGAGCACGCGCCTGTGCAATAGTCTGCGCCTTGACTTCGGTGCGTACCGCGAAGCGCCTACCGAGTGCATGGCTACAGAAGGTCATGCATTTGCTAGGAAGCTGCTGGACTGAGCAGCACACAGGCTGCATGCGCTACGTTTCATTTTAATACCTAGGAGCGTCTCGCGTTCGAGGCCAGCCTGAGCTACATTGCAAGACCCAATCACAGAACATAAGTAGTAACACTGCCTGCTGAGAGGCCGCTCATGACCACCTGCTGGAGTACCCTCCTCTGGTCACTGTGACATCACCCTCACGCTACTCAGTGCTTGTCAGGAATAACATCTCCCTATCAGGAAAGGAGCCCCCGAGGGCAGGGACTCTGCCTGGGCCAACAGTTGACAGATATTAGAAGGGGTTGAATGAATTCGGGCTCAGCGAATGTCCTTCTGTCTTTAGGACATCAGCATTAACAGAGCTGAAGGCTTATGTAAAGACCTTAAGGGATGATAAACAGCGTCCACCCTGGGGCTGCAAGACAGAGAGGTGCCTAGGACCCGCAGAGGGAATTTAAGATGTAAAGATTTTTTTCAAGGCTCCATCTTCGTTCTTCTCTGAGATTTAAGCTTCCAAGCTCCTTCTCTGTCTCTTATGTCTACTCAAAGGAAGAGCCACTCAGATGGCCGAGTCAGGCTGCAGCCCAAGTCCTTCCGGGTTCCGGTGAAGCTGACAGCCTGGCACTTGTATTAACTACGCAATTAGATTTGGAGTGCCATGGGTTCTGCTGACTTTCTTTGGCAGGTACTGGGTCTCAGACCCTCCCAAACTGCACGGTGCCTATTAGGAAGAAGGCTGGGGATTTCAGATTAAGGCTGGGGACCTTGTCAGCTGCCAACGCATTGTCACTGACAGACAAGACAGGTATCCTGAACTGTCTCACGGTTAGTCAATTCACAGGGCACCAGCTTGGCTTACGCATAATCTCTGATATTTGCTGGAAATGACCAGGGAAGTCCCTTCCTGCAGTATTTGTGTGCATGTGTGTTCGTGTGGTGACCATGTGGAGGTCAAAGTTGGCTTGCTCCTTCAACATGTAATCCTGAGGATCAAACTCGGGTTTTCCAGCTTGGCAATAGGTATTTTGACAGATGACATCCTGTCGGATTTTAAGCAGCAGAATGACAAGATCTGATTTACATTAGTTTTTTTTCCTCTCTCTCTCAGAACCAGGCATGGAGGTGCACTCCAATCATCCCAGCACAAGGGAAGTAGGAGCAGGAAGATTAGGTTGAATTAAGTTGAATTACGTTGAATTAGGTTGAATATAGAGAAGGATATTAATTTAATTTATAGAAAGAGAAAGGGGATAAAAGTATATTTATCCACGGAGATATTAATGTCCAAGGAAGGGAGAAAGAAATGAGGGTTGACATAAATGTTTTCAAGAGTACATAGATAAATAAATAAAATAAATAAATAAATCCAGGCCTTTGATCTCACAGTTTGGGAGACAAAAGCATGGATAGGTAAGTTTCTTGCCGGTCTGAGGCCAGTCTAATCTTCAAAGCATATCGAAGTCAGTCAGCTTGGGCTGCATAAAGAGATCCTGTCTCAATAAATAAAAATAATTGTTTTAAATTGTTTCAATTATCAAAATGAAGATGAGTATAAACTCAGTAATTATAATGGTGTTACAAATCATCAAAACAGAGCAGACCTAAATGAAAAAGGGGGTTTGCTAGATTACATCAGTCTATGCTTTTGATGACTTTGGTTTGCTGGACCAAGGGAGAAAGGCTCTGTGTCTGTGTTAACGGAAAAGAAAAGTCTTTGGGGCTCCTTCCAAAGTAATAAGGATCAGATTTGATAGAGGAAGACCCCCTCAAGAACTTGGCTGCAGACGAGAAGAACGAAATCAAGAAGACCAAACAGGACCAAACATGATTTGCTGATTGCTCTACAGGGGAAGAGCCCTGAACTGGCTGGGACAGTGAATATGGCTCGAGCCAGAACTTCAGCTCTGCCAATGAATGGATCTGTTGGCTACAGAGTCCTCGAGATTCCTCGTGCCATCCTTTCAGATGGCATGAATGGAGATTTGTTACAGTTTCATTCTAGGACCAAACTAACTCATAAAGAAAGTGTCTTTCACCCGCTCAAACAAGGAGCAAAAAAAGATTCACCTTTAACTGATCTGTGCACAGTACACATCCATACATCATGTTAATATGGAAACATACATTACCTCTAAAAGCTTTATGTTCACAGAAAGACCCAAAGGACAGCCCCGACAGGATTCACCCTCGGAGATGCTGAGATTCTGAGACCAGTTGTTCCAGCTCCCTGATTGATCCTGCCTCCGACAGATGCTATCTCCAGAGACGCGCTTCTAGAACAACTTTGGAAAGGACTGTTGATACCAAATGACATTGGCTCATCCCGTCCTGTTCCAGTCAGGACTTCAGTTAAGCCCTGAACTTTCTCAGCACATAGACACTGGACAACAAATGGTGCCCAGTTAGCTTTCTTTTGACAAAACCATTTTCCCAAACAGGAATTCTTTGCCCAATTCAGCAAGAAGCAATTATAAGAAGCCCGTCATCCCAATCCCTTAACTGAGAGTGGATGGTTTTGGTTATTTTATGAGTAATAGACAGATTGTCATTTTAGGGGATGACTATAAATAATCAAAGTATTGGACAGGGAGGAAACGAATACAGAAGTTTTTGTTTGTTTGTTTGTTTTTGTTTTTAGATTGGTTTATTTCTTATATTTTTGGTTGTGAGCCTAGCCTTTAACGGCTGAGCCATCTATCCAGCCCAGATTGGTTTATTTCTTATGTAGACAGCTTTCTGCCTGCATGGACATCTGCAGTTCAGAAGAGGACACCAGATCCCATTACAGATGGTTGTGAGCCACCATGTGGTTGCTGGGATTTGAACTCAGGACCTCTGGAAGAGCAGTCAGTGCTCTTAACCACTGAGCCATCTCTCTAGCCCCCTATTAAATCTACTCTTAAACAAAAGCATTTTATAGCCATGATCTTATATTGGTAAAGATTTTTACATTTTGATGCAAAATTGAGCTTATTGTTTTGTTACATTGGTACAGAATTTTGTATATTGATACAAAACTTGAGTTTAACTTTTTAACAACATAGTATGTGTATGTTTCAACTCTTAGATAAGCATTGGGTCTATGGAACTTACTTAAAAATACAAGGTTTAGTCTCAATCCTTTTAATAGCTGCTGTTACAAACTGTTTAGGATGATCAAATCATTCAAGTCAATAGTCAATCAATCAAACTCATAGGTTTGATAGTAATATGGATTATCCCAGAAATATACATCCTGGGTTGTGCAGATAATAGGTAGTTGGAGACAGGCAATGTTTGTTTGTTCAGATATTCTATGAGAAGATAATAAGGTCTTCAAAAGTGTCAAAGATCCAGAGTATGGTGTTTAAAGTTATTTCATTATTGAAAGATCTATAAGACAGATCTGTTCCTGACAGTACCCATGTTTCATTTCAAAGAAGATGTGAGCACCAATGACCTCCAGGTGTAGCTGCTTCAATTGTGCCAAGCTAGTCACTGGGCAAGAAATGCCCTAACTTCATCTGCAGACAGAATGCTGTCCAAAAAGGACAAATAGACGCAGGATAGCCCACTGCTGAGCTCTGCCAAGACAAGGTAAGGTAGTCCTCTATAATTCCCCCTTCACTTAAAGCCTTTCAGGTGTTCTGGGCCAGAAGGCTGAAGATAGATACTCCAGCATTATAAGGAATACTGGGGACTGTCCAGGCAGTAAGCTGTCTCTGTAATATCTACGATTTTTGGAAGCTGTGACCCTGCACTTCCTGCATACTCAAAAAATATTTATTCATTCTTAGATCTCTGATGGGGTTGAAATCTAACTAGATAGTCATAGTTTCAAAATTAAACTTAAGTTGTTTAGGATTTAAGAAGATGTTCTAGGTCTAAAAAGATGTTTTTAGTATACTAATACAAGTTAGAATAAAAACTGATTTTGATAAAGAACTCTGAACTCACCAAGATAGGATAGATGCTAGAATACTTTAAGTTGCCCAAATGTATATCATACCTTATAGTTTTCATAATTGCTTCATAATTATTAAAATTGTATGCAATTTATATTTAAAAAAGAGAGCCTTTTTTTGGACTGGACGTCCAACATGTAGAGAGAATATCTTGTGTATTGTGGTTGTCAATTTAAAAGCCTATGACCTATGGCTTAGGCAGGAAATAGAAGGTGGGACTTTGAGAAGAGAAAGAATTCTGGGAGAGAAGGAGGCAGGAGATTTGCTAGGAAGATGTGACAAGCCAGATGCATGATACCTGAGCACAGGCAACCAGCCACATACGCAGGCTAGAATAAATGGGATATTTTATGTTATAGCTAGTCAAAGATGAGCTATATGGCCAAGGTATTTGTAAATTTATATTTTGAGTCTGAGTCTTATTCCTGGGAGCATGGGGCTGGGAGAAAGAACCAGAGCCTAACCTCAACAGTTCAAGGCTATCCTCTACAAGGCAAGTCCAGGCCAGCCTGGGCTACATGAAACCAGCAGTGTCCTGTGGTGGTTGACATCTTTAGTCCTAGTTCTTGGGAGGCAGAGATAGGTGAATCTCTGTGAGTTCAAGGCCAGCCAGGGTTACACAGTGAGATCTTGTCTGAAAACCAAACCAAACCAAGCTTGATCTCTCATTGAACCTGAAGCTACCCTGGTTTTCAGCAAACCCATGATCCTCCTGTCTCAGCTCCTACATTGCTGGGTTTACAAACATGTTCATAGTTCCTCCCAGTTTTTTAATTTATATGGGTGCTGGGATTCGAACTTGGGTTCTCATGCTTTTGCAGCAAGCTTTCTCACTCAGAGTCATCCCTTCAGCCCCATGAGCACATATTCTCATTGTTCTCCCCCTCCCCGCCTTCTAATTTTTTTTAAATTTAATTTTGTGTGCACTGGTGTTTTGCCTGCATGTGTGAGGGTGTTGGGCCCCCTGGAACTGGAGTTTCAGACAGTTGTGCGCTGCCATATGGTTGCTGGGAATTGAACCCAGCTCTTCAGGAAGAGCAGCCAGTGCTCTTAACCTCTGAGCCATCTCCTCAGCCCGTCTGTTGCTTTCTAACATAAAAGAAATGGAACGTTCTCTTCCTGGGTCCTCTCTTTTAAACCTGTCTTAGCGGCAACAGGAGGCTTCCTGATGTGCAGACAGACTGCCCAGGAGAGCGATGAATTACATACCGTTTATTAATTTGTTCTCCGAAACGGGGTCCACGTATACCAGGTAGCCGCAAACTCACTGTGTAGCTGGTGGTGATCCTGAACTCTTGGCCTGTGCTCACCTCAGCGTGCCTTCGGTTTACCTTTCCTGAGTGGCAAGTGACTTCTGCGCTTATTGGCCATACACGGAACTTTCCACACAAACCTTTATTCAAATCTTCCCCCCATTTAAAACATGGAGGTAGGGTAGCCCCAGCTGTCCCGGCGCTCACTATGTAGAAGCAGAGAGACGCTCTCACCTCTGGGATTAAAGACATTCACCAGCATGCCTAGTCTCTTTCCTTTCTTTCTTTCTTTTTTTTTTTTTTTTCGGAGCTGGGGACCGAACCCAGGGCCTTGCGCTTGCTAGGCAAGCGCTCTACCACTGAGCTAAATCCCCAACCCCCTCTTTCACTTTCTTAGTAGGTGTTTTGTTTGTTTCAAGGCAGGGTTTCTCTGGGTTACTGGAACTCATTGCATAGACCATACTGGCCTCAAACTCAAAGATCTGTCTGCCTCTGCATCCCGTGTGCTGGAATCAAAATTTTGTAACACTACACCCCGCAGTGGTACCCTTTAAATACAGAAAACTCAGCTTTAAAAACTATTTATTTATTTATTTATTTATTTATTTATTTATTTATTTATTTATTTATTGTATATGAGTACATTGTAGCTGTCTTCAGACACACCAGAAGAGGGTATCAGATCTCAATCCAGATGGTTGTGAGCCACCTGTGGTTGCTGGGATTTGAACTCAGGACCTCTGGAAGAGTAGTTAGTGCTCTTAACCACTGAGCCATCTCTCCAGACCAGAAAACTTGACTTTTTTTCTTTTTCTTTTCTTTTTTTTTGTAGCTGGGGACCAAACCCAGGGCCTTGCGCTTGCTAGGCAAGCGCTCTACCACTGAGCTAAATCCCCAACCCCAAAACTTGACTTTTGGTGGAGTCTGGCTTATCTATATTTTTCCTTTGGTTTTCTCTGTTTAGATGCCACCGGTGTGTGGCTTCTTCTTCGTACATTATTAGGCTCTTGTATAATGTCATTTTTGCATACACAGGTAGATCCACGGGACACACTTGAGACACGCATTATTCAGACAAATGTTTAAATGCCTTGATCATTTTGACAGATGTGGTCAAACTGGCAGTAGGGAAGAAACTGCCCCTGGAATGGTATGTGGGTTTACTCTCTCCCCAGCTACAGCCTTGCTAACAGTAAATGAATTACAGATGTTTATAATTTACTCCTGTTGTATTAGGCTCACATCACGTGCTCAGCGGTAGCCTGGGGCTGGTGACTGAAGATCTAGATCAAACCATCTGGAACATGTCCTTCAGGACAGAAAGAACCTGTAGGCAGAATGACCACAGACAGGAGAGCAAAGACAGAGATGAGGGGCGGGTGGTATCCTAGTCTGATCTCTGTTGCTCTGATAAGACACCAGGAGCAAAAGTGACCAGGTCACAGTCCACCTTGAAGGGCAGGCAGCAGGCAGGCATCCGCGGCAAGAATCTGGAGACAGGAACCATGGGGAAATGCTGCTCACCGGCTTGGCCCCTTCCCCGACTTCCCTTGGGGTGTGTAACTGTAAACATTGACTGGATCAACCTACCCCTTGTCAACTTGACGAGTAAACAGATCACTGTTTGTTTTTTTGTTTTGTTTTGTTTTGTTTTTTTCTTTTTTCTTTTTTTCGGATCTGGGGACCGAACCCAGGGCCTTACGCTTGCTAGGCAAGCGCTCTACCACTAAGCTAAATCCCCAACCCAACATATCACTGTTAAAACATAACCTTTCCTTGCTTGCCATCAAGGTCTCATTAAACACTATATGAAACAGTCCGACTTTTAAAAAATTCCAGGATTGGGAACGGATCTGTGAGGAGCTGCAGAGCTGTGATCAAAACACATTGTGTGAGTCAGATATGACTCCAGCACCCCGAAGGCAGGGGTAGGTGGATCTCTTGAGTTTAAAGCCACCCTGGTCTACACAGCAAGTTCAAGGCCAGTTAGAGCTACACGGGGAGAGCCTATCTAACGAAACAACATTGTATGAAGTTCTCAATAAAAATATTAAAAAACAAAAACAAAAACATTCCAATACTTTAAAAACCCAATGTGGGGGCTGGAGAGATGGCTCAGTGGTTAAGAGCACTGACTGCTCTTCCAGAGGTCCTGAGTTCAATTCCAAGCAACCACATGGTGGCTCACAACCATCTGTAATGGGATCTGATGCCCTCTTCTGGTGTGTCTGAAGACAGCTACAATGTACTCATATAAATAAAATAAATAAATCTTAAAAAAAAAAAACCCAATGTTTCTTTTCTTTTCTTTCTTTCTTTTTTTTTTTTAAGATTTATTTATTTATTTTTACTTATGTGAGTACACTGTAGCTGTCTTCAGACACACCAGAAGAGGGCACCAGACCCCATTACAGATGGTTATGAGCCACCGTGTGGTCGCTGGGAATTGAACTCAGGACCTCTGAGAAGAGCAGTCAGTGCTCTTAACCACTGAGCCATTTCTCCAGTCCCCCAATGTTTCTTTAAAAACCCCAAATCTCTTAACTGTGGGGCTCCTGTAAAGTTAAAAAAAAAAATCACATATTTTCTTATTTTAAAGCAAAACCAAACGAGGATGGTGTAATTTCAAATTCTGCGGCTCAGTGTCTGACGTCTGGGACTCACGCATAACCTTTTCTGTGATGGACTCGGGCCACTCCTCTGGCTTGGCATCCACAGCACACACGTTGTCTCCTAGACTTTGGTCAGCTCCAGTCCACACCAGTCACTGTCTTGGGCCTGCCACAGTCCTGGTTCCTCTAATACCCTGGCGTCTTCACGGCACCTGAGGTATCACTGACACCAGTGGCTGCCTGGCTGACGTGCAGACTCCACCCCTTCCTGTATGGTGCCGAGCCCCACTCCTTCAGTCCTGGGGTTCCCAAGGCAACCTTCGCCAATGGCCTCCTGGCCTCCCTGCTCAGCGAGACTCTAATCCTGCCAGTGGTGCCGAACCCAGCTGCTCACCGTGACTTCTTCACGTCTTCAAAACCAGCACTTGTGGAAGACTCTTACACATTTCTGAGTTTGGCTGTCATCTTGAGAGTCGGCCTTGGCCTCCTCAGGACAGCTTCTGTGTGCCGACTCCGAGAAAGCACTTCCCGGAAGATCCACCTCAGTGATGCTGGTCTCTTCCTAACCATTGCAGATTCCGTGGCCCCAGCCGATCAGCACTGATGGTCCCAGTGAAGCAAAGGCTTCACTTCCACAGATGCTTCATTCAGACATAGCTTATGCAGCCTTTGAGAGACTCTCAGGTTTCCTGAACCTTCATAAGCCAGGCCTCCACTGTCTTGAGTTACTCTCGGGGTTCTTCCAGAATACCACAGCTCACCAAACGTATTTCCAGCCCAAACTTCCAAAATCTTCCCAGTTCTCCCCAAACCGCACGGTCAGCCCCATCCCAGCAACTAGCCCTAGCGTGGCATCTGTCGTCGTGATAAAACCACCATGAGCGAAAGCAACTTGGGCAAAAAAGGGTTTCTTTCACCTTATTCTCCTAGGTCCCAGCCCATGTTGGAGAGGGTCAGGGAGCGACCAGGAAAAAGGCTGGCTGCTCACAGCCTTCCCAGGCCACTCTGGGTTGTATCAAGCTGATAAAGAAGTGAGCAGGGTTGGGGATTTAGCTCAGTGGTAGAGCGCTTGCCTAGCAAGCGCAAGGCCCTGGGTTCAGTCCCCAGCTCTGGAAAAAAAAAAAAAAAAAAAAAAGTGAGCAGCTCAGGTAGAATCATGCACTGGGGGTGAGAGCAAAGGCCAGCGGTAGGGACGGTGTCTCTGGTTTCCACCTGTGAGATGGAGAGATCCAGCTCCTCAGGCTGCACACTGAGAGGTGGGGTGACAACTGTGGGTCAATCTGGTGCCATGCATAGGAATCCGGACGAAGCAAAGGAATCTTGCAGGCAAGGGAGATGAGCTTTTGGAAGAGCCTTCCAGGCGCAAAGGCTCCGCGTGCGTGCTCCTCTCTCGACTCCCATCTGTCGCCTTGACCCAGAGACCCACACTCTTCTCTGGCATTCACCAACCCTCTATCCTATCTCCCAACACCTCCCACCTTTAAAAGATGCATTTATTTCTAGTGGTTTATTTTTATTTTGTGTGGATTGGTGTTTTGCCTGCGTGCATGTTTGTGTGAGGTGTTATACCCCCTGGAACTGGAGTTATAGACAGTTGTGAGCTGTCCTGTGGGTGCTGAGAAATGAACCTGAGTCAGTCAGTCAGTCTGTCTGTCTGTCTGTCTCTCTGTATGTATGTGCACACGCATCTGCATGTGTGCATGTGACCCACCCTGGCACACGTGGAGGTAAGAGGACATCATAGAAGAGCTGACTTTCTCCTTCCATCCTGTGGGTCCTGGGAATCAAACTCAGACTGAAGGCTTGGCCACAAGCACCTTTACCCACTGAACCATCTCGCCAGCCCCAGACTTTTTTATGTTTATTGAACAGTTTTAGATTCACGGCACGACTGAGACAAAGTCCCAAGATACTCTGCGGGTCCTCCCAACACACCCAGCATCTGTTATCTTTACCTCCATCACCAGGGTGACACATGTGTCCCACCCAACAAGACTACAGGGACACTATTAACACCCCGAGGCCACTGCTGATACCAGGGCACCCGGCATTCCTTACCGAGGAGACCTGGACCAATGTACAATGGTAGACTATAAGTCAGAGTTCTTTTTGAAATGCATGATTTACTTGCATTTTTGTGTGTGTCTGTGTGTGAGCACACATGCCACAGTGTGCCTGAGGGACTGCTTGCCTGGACTATGGATGGTGTCAGCTATTTCCCAGCATTAAATGCAAAATGTCCAATGTCCCTAGGGGCTACCACTTCCATTCCTCCTCTGTCCTGGCTAGCTCTGTCTGTTTGTTTATTGTCAACTTGACACAAGTTATAGTTATCTGGAAAACGTGAACTCAACTAAGAAGAGGCCTCCATCAGACCAGCCTGTAGGCAAGTTTGTGGGGGCATTTTCTTGATCAGTGGTTAACTTGGGAAGGGCCCAGCTTCCTGTCAATACAAGAAAGCAGGTTGAGAAAGCCATGGGGAGCAAGCCAGTAAGCAGTGTTCCCCTACGGCTTCTGCTTCTGCCTCCTGGTTCCTGCCTTGAGTTCTGCCCTGTATTTCCTCAGTGATGGAGTGTGAGTAGAGGGTTATATGCTGAAAACAGCCTTTCTTCCTGCATGTTTTTGGTCACGTGTTTTTCACGGCAACAGAGACCCTGACTCAGACATCCTTCTGAGTGGAAATGTTTCCTTGAAGTTCAGAAGCATCTTCCTTGCTCCTCTGAAGTCTGTGATTAGCATGGGATTGACCTTCCTTTAATGTAAGCTAGGCAACATCATCTTCTGGTCCCTGGGGACATAGGGATTTGGTCAGAGGTGATCACGTGACTTCAGAAGGTTCAATCACAATGGACCTCAGGATCCTGGATGTGAAGGAGGCTGGTGTCAACAGGACTTGCTAGCACAGGTCTGGGGATGTGGTTCAGAGGGTAGAGTGTCCTTCCTAATCTGCACTAAGTGTTGGGTTTAGTCCCAGGTACCCCAGAGACCAGGTGACCCTTGCCAGGTAACACACACCTGTGGTCCCAGCACTGGGCACCCAACTACTTCCATGTCCCCTTTCCCATAGACGAGGCCAGGGTAGAGTCTGGATGTCCAAGGTTCTCAGGTCTAGTTCTCTAATCCCAGGCCTGGACCTGCTACTGACCTGCAGCCTTTGAGCCAGACGGCCTCACAGACTAATTTCCTCCCTTTGTTGACCCAGGCAAATCAAACAGCTTAGAGGAGCTTCCAGGAACTGCTCCTCCTTTTTCCTTGGCTGCAGGCAGTGCAGTTAAGTTGCCCTTCGACCCATGGGCCCTCCAGGGAGCTGGGGACCTGGTTCCAGCCCAGAGGCACTGAGCTGCTGGAGGAGGGGCTGGCTGCTGGAAACACAGTGATCAGCGATATCATTGGTCCACAGAACTGTCTGTTTCCTTTCTTGTCCCCTCCCTTCCTCTCCCCTCCCTTCTTCTTAAGGTTTTCTTACATTTATTCATTTCATGGGTGTAGGTCTGAGACAAGTTGCCCGGAGTTGGCCGGCTCTTGGGAGGTGAGTTGGTTCTCTCATTCCGCCATGTTGGTCCTGGGAGGTCATACGTTCTGAGGCTTGGCAGCAAGCCCCTTTTACCGCTGAGACATCTCAAACATTCCTTTCCCCACCCACAAGCTTGTGGCAATCCTCCTGCCTCAGCCTTCCCTGTACAGGGATGACAGGCCTGTGCCAACCATGCCCAGCTGGTCCACGTGGGCCTTGACACTCTCAGTGTTTGGGCTGGCGAGTGTCTGGTGCCACCTGTGCTCTATAGATTGTTTCTAAGGGCCCCGGGACTCGTCGTCGTCACTGGATGTCATTGACGACTCTATGAAATTGAGCCTTGGCACCAAGTTCTCCTCACTCCCTTTTCTAATTGCGTTGACTGAACCCACCTGGGCAGGAGCAGACTCACGAGCATCACCCTTTGAGTCCACCCTCATACCCATCCCCCACAATAATGAGAAAAGATGGGAGGAGGGAGGGAGGGAGGGAGGAAATGGGACTGTATGTTCCCAGGCACGTCCCCAAACATGCCCCTCCCATCCTCGAGTCCACGGATCACCCAGCAGTGTAATGTCTTCGAAGAGAAAGTAATTCTTCAGTGCCCAGATGATGCAGCAATTCCGCTTCTGGTGCGCCCTGCCCCGCCCTCAAAATGCAGAGCAAGGTCTGGAAACAACACAAAACAATTGTTCTGCTGTGACAGCAGCTGGAGAAAGAGTCCCCTGGGAGCCCTGGGCAGCTGTCAGCTGTCTAAACTGGCAGTCAAGGGGAAGGGGAGGGGGAGGAGAGGGAGAGGGAGAGGGAGAGGGAGAGGGAGAGGGGGAGAGAGGGAGAGAGGGAGAGAGAGAGAGAGAGAGAGAGAGAGAGAGAGAGAGAGAGAGAGAGAGCGCGTATTAGCCTCATAGTGGACTGACTGGGTACCAGCTTTTACTGACAGAACAGTCCTAGAAAGTAGTCCTGCTCTGGGGAGGGTGGGGCCTCTGCCGAGTCACCTTAGGCTCCTGTTGAAAATATCAACTGTTTCTTTTTTCCCTAGGGCTTTTAAACTTGTTTGTTTGTTTATTGGTTTTTCAAGGCAGTCCCGGAACTCGCAGAGATCCTTTTGCCTTTGCCTCCCAAGTGCTGGGAGTAAAGGTGTGGGCCACCGCGTCTGGGTTTTTACCTAAGGGTTTAAAATTGTGGGATATGGGGATGTGGCTCAGGTAGTAGCGTCCTACGCTTGGGTTCTAGCCCCACTGCTGCAAAAACCAGATAATGTTCCTATCTGTCATCCCAGAAAGGGAGAGGTAGAAGCCAGGTCAGGAGTTCAAGGTTTACCTCGGCTGGTAAAGAGGTTGATGTTGCCTGGACTGTATGAGACCCTGTCAACCACCATCACTACCACCACAATAATAAATACTAAATCTATGGTAAAATACACAGTGTAACCATCCTAATCATTTTAACTTTTTTATTTTTAAGATTTATGTGTGAGTATGTAAAATGCACTATGTCTATACCTGGGTAGGCCAGAAGAGGGCGCTAGATCTCCTGGAACTTGAGTTAAACGGATGGCTAGGACACCCCATTGGTGCTAGGAACTTTTTTTTTTTTTAAAAGAGACAAAGAGACAAGGTCTCAGTCAGTGTGGTGGTGGCACATACTTTTAATCCCAGCACTCAGGAGGCAGAAGAAGGCAGCTCTGAGTTCAAGGTCATCCTGGTCTACAGAGTGAGTTCCAGGACAGCCAGGGCTGCACAGAGAAACCTTGTCTTGAAAAACCAAAAAGGAGGAGGTGTGTGTATTTCATGTAGTTCAGGCTGGCCTTGAACTCTGTATATCTGAGGATGGACGTTGAACTTCTGGTCCTTCTTCCTCTGTCTAAGTGCAATCTTTGAAGTTTTACGCTGTGTGGAGGACTGAACCCAGGGCCTCATGTGTGCCAAGTGACCTCTTAATTAACTGAGAGGGGACCCCAGTCCACCATTAGGAATAAACAGTTTAAGGACATTAAACGCATTCATGGTGGGTGTCATAACACATCTCCAAAATTTCATTTTGTTTGAGACAAGGTTTGGTTATATAACAGAGGATGGCCTTGAACTCATGACCCTTCTCACCATGCACCACCTAACCTGACTCCACAGTTCTTGACATCTTGGTCCCCCCTGAACACCTTCTCTTCTGCCCCTCTGTGATGCTGACCCTGTCCTGCCTCTGAGGGAGTTGCAGCCCTGGGCCTGTGCCTGGCCTAGGCCTCTGGGATCCTGTGTGTGGTACTTGCACACTGTGGTGTGGTCCCCACTCCTTTCACTGAAGGCAGAAGGTTGTGCTACATCGAAGGCTGCTCTCTTTGCTGCTCAGATCATCTGCAGGGACCTCTGGGGGCGTCCAGGTTCCACTGCTGTGAATGCGTGTCAAGATCCCCAGTTTTCGAATCTTTTGGGCACCAGAAGGGGAAATGTTTGGTCATAGGGGATCTCCAGTTTAAGTGTTTGAGAAACTCCTTGTGGCAGTTTGAATATGCTTGGCCCAGGGAGTGGCACTATTTGGAGGTGTGGCCTTATTGGAGGAAGTGCGTCACTGTGGGCGTGGGCAATGAGACCCTCCTCCTTACCACATGGGGGAGAGTCAGTCCTCTAGCAGCCTTCAGATGAAGATGGAGAATTCTCAGCTCTTCCTGCACTATGTCTGCCTGGATGCTGCCATGCTCCCGCCTTGACGATACTGGACTGAACGTCTGAACCTGTAAGTCAGCCCCAATTAAATGTTGTCCTATAAGCGTTGCTTTGGTCACGGTGTCTGCTCACAGCAGTAAAACCCTGAGACACCCCGCTCTGTGTTTCCTGATCACGGAGCCACATCTCCCTCCCTCCAGCCTCTCAGAGCACATTGAGCTCACATCAACTCTTGCTTTGTGTTGAGATGGGGTCTCATGTAGCCCAGGCTATCCCCATAGTCACCATGAAGAATGACTTTGAATTCCCAAGCCTTCTTCAGCCCTGTGACTGCACACCTGCCTCTTTTTTGTTGTGAGTTTTGAAATCAGGACTCTTAATCTTTCTTTTTTTTTTTTTTTTTTTTTTTTTTTTTTCTGGAGCTGGGGACCGAACCCAGGGCCTTGTGCTTGCTGGGCAAGCGCTCTACCGCTGAGCTAAATCCCCAACCCCGTGACTCTTAATCTTGAAGCCTTGTTCTCTTCTCCCTCCTCCTGTCCTTCTTCCTCTTCCCCTCTTGCCCCTCCCCCCATCGCCTCACTCTAGCCCTGAAACTCCTGGAGCTCCTCCTGCCTCTGCCTCCCAAGTGCTGGGACCACAGCATGTTGCCTTGGCATCTGCATGAACTTGGGGATGACTTTTCTATTTCTGAAAAAGTCACTGGGACTTCAGTGGGACAGCAGGTTCTCAGGTCAGTCCAGGAGCTACTCCCAGTGCTTCTGGGTGTGTCCATCTCCCCCCACCCCATGTCCCGTGTGTGTGTGTGCTCAATGTCACACCTTCATGGTTTCACCCTGTAGCCCAGGCTAGCCCTAACTTGTGGCAAGCCTCCTGTCTGATACACTTTAACTTCCGATCACCCCCATTCCTTCCCTGTTGAGAGTGTGATGTCGTGTCATGTGACACGGGCCCATGCATTTTTCTCACTGTCTCCATCTTACAAACAAGGAAACTGAGGTCCAGAGAGAATCCTGACACACAGCTGAGGAAGGTAGGATCAGGACTCACCTCAAACTCCCCGCAGCATGGTTTCTAGGGCCCTGACCCAGGGCTCTCCCGGTAGCGTGTGACTGTTGGAGAATGGATGGACGCCATTATGGTGAAGGAACACTCTAAGGTAACCTGTCGTGCTCTGTAAACTAGACTATGATGCTGGCCTTAGCCTGTTCCACTCTGGATCGCAGAGTGGTGAACGCACACATGGGTGTGTCAAGAGACTGCTGTTTTTCTTCTCATATACCGAAATGTAAATACACTTTGGATCATACGATGGAAATTGCCAGTTGCACAGGAGAGAGAAAGAGGCCTTGTCCCTGAAAGCCAAAGTGCACCATTGCACCCCAGATAGATTTCCTTTGTCTTCTGAAAAGGACAGGGGCAGAGGCTCCGCCCCTCTCTGCTGCAGCCTAATGCAGCCTAGTGGGTCAGAAATCCATAGCCAGAGAACGCAGTTCTCAGGCGGCAGGTCCCACTAGCTTGCTGTGTGCCCTTGGCTAACCTCGTGCCCTCTCTCGATCTACTTTGCTTAGCTGTCAACCAATTTGTGCAACTTACTGAAATCAATACAAGCAACTTAACCGTTGCTTCCACTCTTTGAGATTCTGTTTATAGCCTGCGAACAAAGGTGCAAAGACACAGCTGCGGCTTTGCTTGAGGCGCAGAATCTTGCAAACTGCCTGAAAGGGAAAGCCCCCCTTCCCCACTCCGCCCAACACACACACCACAAACACAAGGCATTATTGGCGTTGATTCTGTGGTTTGGCCGTGGCCAGGGACTCCTGGCGACACCTGCTGGTGAATGTCGGCACTGCAGTCTATGTAGCTGGGTCATGTTTTTCACATACAATTTTGGTTCCTTAGGGACTACTGAAGAAAGAGCCAAGGTGAGGAGGCCGCCTGGGAGTGGACGTTAAAACCTCCAATCAGATCGAATTCCGGTCTCTGCGCCGGGCGCTCCTGGGCGGACCTGTCATTGCCTACATCTTTTTAGGAACCTGGGTTCCAGAGACCTATCTCTGTTCAGGACTGCAAGAAAGTATTCAATCATTTGATACTTTAGTGTGCGCAATAACCAGCACCTACGAGGGTCTCACCGAGGTTCTTAGGATACCGACCTGGGACCAGCTTCCTAGAGAATAAACCAGTGAGGGTGCCTAGAACCCTGGAGGTGGGTGGCGACTTGGCAACCAGATACATCTAGAATCATCTGAGAAGGGAGGGCCTCTGAGAATGTTTGTGAGGGATGTCTTGGTTGAATGATTGACGTTAAAGACCCGCCCACTGTGGGTGGCACCATTCCCTGGGCTTGGAGACCCTGGACTGTGTAAATGTAGAGAGAGGGCCCAGGGCTAGCTAGCACAGACACATTCATTCATTGCTCTCTGCTGAGTGTGGATGTGGTGTCCAGACGCTTCAAGCTCTCGTTCTCCCGTGACTTCCCCAAGTGATGGACTGGAACCTGGAATTGTGCGCTGCATAAACCCCTTCTTCCTTAAACTGCTTTGGTCAGGATATTGAGTTTGACTCCCTGGTAGGCATCCAGATAGGGAGAGGGGCCACAGCTAGAAAATAAAGTGAGTTTCCAAGATAGTCAGCCTCGTTCTCAATGTCCTGACTTCCCTCCCACCAGCAGGTTCCATGCTGATGAACTGGTTCAAAGGACCTGGTCAGGAATGCTGCACCGTTCCCGGCCAGCCAACCTTCCGAGCTTCCTCAAAACCGACGGCTTCAAGTAGAGGAGGAAAACTTTACGGAGGCTAAAACGTTTGTCCCAGGCCTTGGGAGGAACTGGGTTTGGACTCTTCCAATCCTGGCTTGGCTGTGGGGTCTTTTTCTCTGAGTGTCTGCCTTGTGCTTGCTTCCTTACCCCCAATAAAAGCTGTCCCTCACCTGCTGACTGTCTGAGGCGCTTGAGAGTTCTCTGTGGCTACCTTTTAAGGTTTTCTGCCTTCTAATTCCTTAACTGGCAGAGCACGCAATGGTGGGCACAGCCCTTGACAGTTCAAGTATGTTATCACAGCAACAGAGATGAAAGGAAGAGAGGGGGCTATCCTAACAAGAAGTTACCTCAGCGGGTGAAGAGCCAGACAGCAGGAGGCCCGAGTGTGGTGCAGGCCTTCCTGGGCTTCAGTCTTATCTCAAAAACAAAATGAAACAAAATCCCTTTATTTATACCCCATGATAACCCTGTGGTCTCCATGGCTTCCTGTCATGTTCTTTCTTTTTTAAAGAAAAGATTTATTTTATGTGAGTACACTGTAGCTGTCTTCAGACACACCAGAAGAGGGCATCAGATCCCTATTACAGATGGTTGTGAGCCACCATGTGGTTGCTGGGAATTGAACTCAGGACCTCTGGAAGAGCAGTTGGTGCTCTTAACCACTGAGCCATCTCTTTAAGAGCAGGGTCTGGAGGGACACATCTCTAGTCAGGAAGCTTGTTGAGTTCTAGGCTATCCTGGGCTACACGAGATCCTGTCTAATGGGGGTGGTGGCTCACTGGTAAGGCATTTGCTGAGCAAGTATAAAGACCTGAGTTTGATCCCCAGCCCCCACATAAAGAGGGGATTGCATCTATGTAATCTCAGTGCCCGGAGGCAGAGACAGGGGGATCCTGGGGCTCACTGGCAGCTAGCTGAGCTGAATGAGTGAGCTCCAGGTTTATCGAGGAAACTTGACTCATAAAACAAGGTGGAGGGGTTGGGGATTTAGCTCAGCAGTAGAGCGCTTGCCTAGCAAGCACAAGGCCCTTGGTTCGGTCCCCAGCTCTGAAAAAAAGAAAAGAAAAAAAAAAAAAACAAGGTGGAGAGAGACTGAGGAAATTACCTCATGATAACCGTTAAGCCTCTCATATGCAGCTAAACACACACACACATACACACACACATACACACACACACACACACACACAAAGAAGACACACAGAGACATAGACATATAGACACAACACAGAAACACACCCACAGACATACACACAGACATACACACAGACATATACACGGAAGGCACACAGAAGGACAAACAGATACAAAAAAAAAAAGACAGATACAAGCACACTCAGACACACATGCACACAAATACAGACAGAAAGATACACACACACACACACACACACACACATAAACACAGACAGACACACCAGACATGCATATAGAAAGACAGATACAGAGACAAACACAAATACAGAGACAGATATAGATATGCACAAATACAGACAGACAGACAGACATACTTCTGACTGTCCTTCTCTTCTCTGATAAATAGAACATGGCAGGAAGGACCCATGGTCCTCAGTCTTAGAAAGCTTTGTGCTCTCCCTTGATGTCTCTGGGGACAACGGCTTTTGTGTCATCAAAATACTCCAGCGGCCAGGCAGCTGGTGTGAGGGCTGAAGTCACAGCCCTTGGTGGCGGCATCTGGCTGAGGTTCTAGCCCTCCAGACCTGCTGCACCCACACGGGAGCTACAGGGCTCTGCTCCCATGGGACATTGTAGGCATACAAGACCGGAAAGGGACAAGCCACAGGTTTCCAAAATGGCAGGACAAAAGGAATAGCAGAGGTCTCACGAGCCTGGCCCTTGGGAGGCTGAGACAGGAGGACCGTCCTGAGTTCTAGGATATCCAGACAGGTCTATATAGAAAGACCCTGTAAAAAGAAAGAAAAGAAAGATGAGGGCCGGAGAGAGATGGCTGCTCTTCCCGAGGTCCTGAGTTTTCTTCACAGCACCACATGGTGGCTTGCAACCATCTATAATGAGATCTGGAGCTGTCTTCTGGGGAGCAGGTGAACGCTCAGGCAGAACACTGTAAACACAAGAAATAAGCAAACCCTTTAAAAAAGCATTTAGATGGGGTTGGGGATTTAGCTCAGTGGTAGAGCGCTTGCCTAGGAAGTACAAGGCCCGGGGTTCGGTCCCAAGCCCCAAAAAAAAAAACCAAAAAAAAAAAAAAAAAAAAAGCATTTAGAAAGAAAGAGAAAGAACAAGTGTTCCAGCCACAGGACAGCGAAGAGGCAACAGAGAGCGGCAGGCCACATCTGCCTCTTAGAGGACATAAATAGCTAAGGCCAGTGGTGCCATCCAAGTGAGCCGGAGCCATAGAAACGCTTTGGTTTATATTAGTGAAGCTCTAGTCTCAGTAAACTCTGGCGCTCCCATTTTAACAGCTCAGAAAGAATAACAAGGCCTGCGTTGTATCAAATTAAGCATCAGATGGTAATAACGGAGCAACTATGTATCTTCTCTCTAAATCTTTTTTTTTTCTCCCCCCCCCCCCAGCGGGGGACGGAACTCAGGGCCTTGTGCTTGCTAGGCAAGCGCTCTACCACTGAGCTAAATCCCCAACCCTTCTCTCTAAATCTTAATTTGTTTGTTTCATAATCAAAACACTCAAAGAGTGGGCGGACCAGAGGTAGAGCCCTCACCTATCCCGCACAAAGCCTTGGATCCATTCCCAGCCTCACGAACTGGATCTGTTTTTGTTTTTGTTTTGTTTTTTTTTTGGAGCTGAGGACCGAACCCAAGACCTTGTGCTTGCTAAGCAAGCACTCTACCACTGAGCTAAATCCCCAACTGAACTGGATCTGTTGATACCCACCTCCGCCATGGAGGCAGAGGCAGGAGGACCGGAAGTTCATGGTCATCTTCGGCTACACAAGACCTTGTGGCCAGGCCTATAATCCCAGCTATAGGGTAGGCTGAGGTAGGAAGAATGGAAGTTCAAGGACAGCTTCGGCAGTCAGAGGGCTGGAGGGTTGACTCAGCAATGAAGAGCTCTTGTTTTTGCAGAGGATCCTGGTTCGATTCTTGGTGCTTACATGTTGGTTCACAACCATCCAAAACTCTGGGTCTAGGGGACACAACACCCTCTTTGGAAGTTTTTAGGCTCCAGGTATGTAGGTGATATACATACACGCAGCAAACACACCCCATGATACAATAAATAAATCTAAAAATAGGGGTTGGGGATTTAGCTCAGTGATAGAGCACTTGCCTAGCAAGCGCAAGGCCCTGGGTTCGGTTCCCAGCTCCGAAAAAAAAAGAAAAAAAAATCTAAAAATAAAAACTTAAAGAAAGAAAAACGTTGGGGCTGAGCAAGATGGTTCAGTGGGTCAAGAGGCATTTGTTGCTAAACTTGAGGACCTACATTCAATCTCCAAGATCCCCATGGTGACAAGAGAACTGATTCTTAACTGGTTGTCCCCTGACCTTCACACGCCCCCTTGTGGCATGACTGCACCCTCCACACAAATAAATAAATGCAACTTTTATTTTAAGTTCCATTTTCAGCACCAAAACCCAAGCTATCACTGGGGTGGGTGGGAGGTAACAGCGGGTCTCTACACAGAAAGCCACCCCACTGTAGGATACCTGCCGACGCAGATGTGTGCACACAGAAGTCAAGCAGGGTAGACGCTGGCTCTCCGGAGGCAGAGCAGAGTAGGTTGGCTGGCCTGGTTCATTCAGGGTCATCTTCTGGTTAGCGATCTGATGTCAGGCGACATTGGGCGGAAGCGCCCTCTGGCGGTGGCTCTGCGCACCTCACCTGCAGCTCTATCCAGAGAGAGCTGTGGCCCATAGGGTGTGTGTGTGTGTGTGTGTGTGTGTGTGTGTGTGTATTTCTGACATGGGGCCCTCAAACCACTGCTTCTGAGCCCACTGTACGCCCTTGGAATAGTGACTTAGACGGAATGTATAGAAGGGGTGTGTGGTTTGCCTTGGCCCAAACAGAGCAGGAAGGGGTTACAGAGGCGGGAACAGAATGGACAAAGGTTACTGACAGGCTTTCTGTTGTCGTCTGTATTTGAATCCTGCAGAGGCTGGGGCGTTGAAGGCTTAGATGCGCATTGGGTTGAGGGTGTGGGTTGGGGCAGTGTTCAGAGCAGAGACTGAACATCACCTGAGGTTAACCCTGGGACCAGGCAAGTTCAGCTCTTCAGAGCTGGGGCTGTCACGGGAAATGGGAGCTGAGGGCACGCCTTCTCCTCTCTCTGCATCTGCACCCCAGTCTTATGTACCTTTCCTCTGTATGGCTTTCTGCCACAATGCTTCAGCCTGGCTTCCGGCCCATGGCAACAGAGCTGCTGACCCGGGACAGGATCCTCTGAAACAGTGGGACAACATAGAAATCCTTTCTCCCGCTGGCTAATTTCATTTGTGTCTCTACGTATTTTAAAGACATTTTTTAGGTTTAGATTTTTTTTTTTTTATGCTGTGTGCCAGCATGTATGTCCGACCACCATGTGCACGCAGTGCTTGCAGAGGCCGCAAGAGGGCGTCAGATCACCTGGAACTCACTGGAGTTACAGACGGCTGTGAGCTGTCATGTTGGTGCTGGGAGCTGAGCCAGACCTGCAAAAGAGCAGCCAGGGCTCTTACCCCTGAGCGCATGTAAATGTTTGGGGCTTTTCTTCGCCCGCTCTGCCTCTGAAATAATGACATAGAGAGCTGGTACACCTATTAAAAAGCCTCTTGTGTTATAGCAGGGTTCTCATCTGTTCTAACCTGGCCATAGTGGTCTGGTTGTTTCCCAGTCACATGGCATTACCTGCTATCTTAGTCTTGCTCTGGCTGCTCTTGTTCCACGTACCCTCTCCTGGTGACCCTCCTGGTGAGTTCTCATGGCCCTTGCCCCTCTCTCTGGTCCCCCACTGGAATCAGAAGTCCCGCCTTCTCCTTCCCAGCCCAGCTATTGGCTGATCAGCTCTTTATTAGCCAATCAGAGCTGAAGGAGAACAATTTACATAACATCGCGAGAGAGGAGATGCTTGACAATGCCAATGTCCGGACTGTAACTCCAGCCCCCTTTGTGTCTAAATTATTGACTCTCAGGTAGCACAGGTTGGCCTCAAACTCTCTCTATAGCCCACGACAGCCTCAGAACTTCTGGTCCTCCCATCTTTGTCCCCTACGTGCCACCTCAGAAGCCAGCTCTTTCCTTCCACATGCGGTTCAGGGATTGAACGGTGGCCCCCGGGCTACTGTAACTTTCACCTGCTGAGTCACATGACCACCACCCTCTATTGCATTAGTCCATGTTTCCCTCAGGCATTTTGTCACACTGATGAGAGACTGACCTGAAGGTCTCGAGGGTGGAGGTCTTTTGCTGGACAAAGGCTGTATGTAACCTCTGTCCCGGAGCCACTATTGGATTTAAGCCTAGAAAGGTCTGGTAGCTTCCATTTCGACGATACTGAAGAAGCCCGTTGCCATGTCAGAAGCACATGCTGGGAGATGGGGAACACGGGTCACATAGGAGAGGATACCAGGAGAGCCAATGTGGACCATGTACTAAGGTCCCATGGAAACCACACAGGGAGGAAGCAGCTCTTGGGGACACGGAGGAATGGAGGGCTGCAGTCACAGACACACCGCTTATCCATCCATCAGCCCTGTGGGCCACCCTAGTGAGGGCTGCACTCAGGGACGAAGAAGCCACTTTGTAGGTGTCCCAGTGGGCACCTGGCCCCACTAACACCCACGTTCTGAGCCCCTAGGAGCCTGGAAGGGTAAACTGGTGTGGTTTTTCTGATTATTCCCCAACCACTGAGACAGGCTTACTCTGTCGTCTAGGTTGGTCCTGAACTCATTATGTAGCTGAAGCTGGTACCCTCTTCTCAGTCTGCTGAGCGCTGGGTTTGAGCACTCAGGCAATGAGCTAGGATAAAATAGAGGCTCGGTGGGGTTTGGGGTGAACTGCCTGGCCCCCGTCTACATGGTGCCAACTTACTTTCTTTCTCTTCCCTCTCTTTCTTTCTTCCTTTCTTTCTTTCTTTTCGGGAGCTGAGGACCAAACCCAGGGCCTTGCGCTTTCTACCACTGAGCTAAATCCCCAACCCCTGGCTCCAACTTTCTTACGCCTTCCATTTTGAGCAGGAGCTTCCACCCTCTCCCAAAACGATAGCAGGTTCCCACCTCAAAGTTTTTTCTTCAGTTAACATGAGGTCGTAGAGGGGGCAGGGCAGAGGGTAGTGAAGTGTGATGGTTTGTGGCGCTATTAGAAGGGGTAGTCCTGTTGGAGTGGGTGTGGCCTTGTTGGAATGGGTGTGGCCTTGTTGGAGTGGGTGTGTCACTGTGGGTGTGAGCTTTAAGACCCTCATCCTAGCTGCCTGGAAGCCAGTCTTCTCCTAGCAGCCTTCAGATGAAGATGTAGAACTCTCAGCTCCTCCTGCACCATGCCTGCCTGGATGCTGCCCTGCTCCTGCCTTGATGATGATGGACTGAACCTCTGAACCTGTAAGCCAGCCCCAGTTAAATGTTGTCCTTTATAAGACTTGCCTTGGTCATGGTGTCTGTTCACAGCAGTAAAACACTAACTAAGACATCAAGAGCACTGGCTGCTTTTCCAGAGGACCTAGGTTCGATTCCTAGCTCCCATATGGTGGCTCACAACCGTCTGTAACTCTAGCTGTAGGGAATTTGACCCCTTCTTCTGGCCTCTGCAGACACCAGGCACACATACATGCAGGCAAAACACCACATGTAACACAACAACAACAACAACAACAACAAAAACCATCAACTAGTAGATGGTAGAGATAATTCTAGACCATTGTTACTCAGTACAGTGGTCACCAGCCACAGGTGAGAACTTAAATATTAAAATTCAAGGGGTTGGGGATTTAGCTCAGTGGTAGAGCACTTGCCTAGCAAGCGCAAGGCCCTGGGTTCGGTCCCCAGCTCCGGAAAAAAAGAAAAGAAAAAAAAATTCAAGCCAGGTGTGGTGGGTCAAACCTGCATCCCAGTGGAGCAACGGGGGTCAAGGTTGGCCTGGGCCACATGAGACTGTCTCAAAAACAAACAGGAATGCAGTAAAAATGTTCTCGGTGGCACCAGCCAGGTCCCAGGTGCTTGGGAACCACACGCAGCTGCTGTGACACACAGGGAGAGGCTGTTCCAGGCATACCAGAAAGTTCTGTTGTGCAGCGCTGCCTCATTCCTCCCCCACAAAGCCACCTCATCCTTTTACATTCTCCGCAGGGACAACGCCCCTGTGACGTCACCAGCGCTGGTGCAGATCCACCTGTCTCTGAGCCTTTGTAAATGAACTGGTATTTCTAGGCCAGAGATAGCAAAGGATTTTGATCTATTTTTTGAGTCAGGGTTTCACTAGTGTAGCCCAGGCTGGTCTTGAACTCAGAGAGTGCTGGTATTCAAGATGTACACCACCATGTACTGAAACCTGGAACGCATCCTTCTGTGATCATTTCCTGGGTGTAGGACCACGGGCCCCCGTCACCGTGCCCAGTGCTTGTGGAGTTACTTCACGGAGTCATTTCTCTCTCTCGCTTTGTAAAGAGGCTGCAAACTTGCTATGGCGTAGGCACCGGTCATGCTCTGGTGAGTGCCTTAGAAGAAAAGAGCTGCATCTGACAGGGATGGTGGCACAGGAAGATGTGGACAATATGCAGGAGATGTGGAGCCCAGTTCTCCTCAGAAGACCTTGGAGGGAGGTGAGGCAGGCTGGGCTCTGTGACAAGATGGCTTCCTCATGGAATGTTGTGTTTGTGCACTACTGAATCCAGTGGAGGGATGCACTCTCTCTCTGTTTCTGTCTGTCTGTCTGTCTGTCTTTCTCTCTCTCCCCATCTTTCTCTCCCTCTCCTCCATCTCTGTGTGTCTTTTTCCTCCCTCTCTCTCTGTCATACACACACACACACACACACGTCTTTTGACGATAGTCTCACTATGTAGTTAAGGTTGGCCTTGAAAAACCCAATCCCCCTGTCTCAACCATGAATAGTCGCTGAGAGGAACAAGAATATCCAAGCAACAGAGAAAGCATCTCGACCTTTGTGTAGTCATTCATCAAACCTTTTCTGGCCATGGATTCAGACCCCAGAGACAGAGCAGGCCACTGAGCTCACTGTATCAGGGTATTGTGATGGTCTTTCCTCCAGTAGAGTCCTGAGCATGACCAAATCCCACCACGTCCTCCCTCATTTCCTGACTCATGGGTGTCTCTCCCTCACTGGCCTGTACCACAGACCATACCCCACAGGGAGCCACAAGGGTCCCTTAGAGGTCCTGTCCTGTTTCCTGTCCCCTGGAACAACCAGTTAGTTACGTTGTGTCCTCGATGGTCAGCAAGGCTGTTTGCTTTTTTTTTTTTTTTTTTTTTTTTTCGGAGCTGGGGACCGAACCCAGGGCCTTGCGCTTCCTAGGCAAGCGCTCTACCACTGAGCTAAATCCCCAACCTTTTAAGTTTTTTTTTTTTTTTTTTTTTTTTTTTTTTTAGCAAGGCTGTTTGCAATATGGCGTCCAATACCACGCTGCAGAGGTGCAGCCTTTGCCTGGTCTCACTGCCTGGTACAGACGCTCTCCCCACTCCCAAAGGCATCGCTCGACATTTGATCCCTGGCACTGAGCCTCATCCCTGCAGTGTCTTCCCTGCATCCTGTGTCTCCAGCATCTGAACCAGTTAAAAAGTGTTTGATGAGTGACTACACGAAGGACTTCTCCTTGGGGCATGCTCGCGTCCTTCGAGTGCGAGTGTGATATCCACCGCGCCTGGTTCTCCACAGTTGGTCTCCATTCAAAAGATACTCGAGTCGTTCCTGCAGTCCCAGAATCCGCCACGAGATGGCAGCACACACACACAGGCAAGCTTCACAGACAGCCGGTATGCGGAGGAGGCCAATCCCGGACTGAAGACTGCTGAGCACATGGGGAAACTGAGGCCGGAGAGAGGAGGCCCGGTGGTTTCCTTCTCTGCTTATTTTTCTTGGCTAGGAACGAAACCAAGTGCTGTACCCCAACAAAGCTCAGGTGTCTCTCAAGGACTCCCGCATCACTAAGTATGTGGGAGAAGTTGTGAGCCACTGAGGACTTCCTCATCTGCCTGCCGCGTAGGGTTTCCATGGCTTTGCCGCCATTAAGCCCTGTGTGGGGCTGCAGGGAGGTGAGTCACCCCCACCTGTCGGGAGAAGGTCAACAGGACCCAGAGACAGGACATCCCACAACCCCATGCTATATGCCCAAGGGCCACAGAAATGTCCGGGGCACCCTTGTAAGGAGGTCCCTATAGGAACAAAAGCGGTCCCGACTCCTCACCACCTGCTGTCCCATCTGTACTGAGTCACAGCTGCTGCTTGCAGGCTGGGGGTGGGGGGAGTAGGGGGGCTCAGCTTCAGCCTCCTCCTCCTGCAGATGGGCTAAGTCCTCCTCTCCCCGAGTCTGGGGGCGGCACAGTGTGTGCAACCCATATTGGAAATGTCCAAGCCCACAGCCACCGTCACCGCACCAGAGAGGCCAGTTTGGGGACCCGAGTTTAAAGGAAGAACTAGACATTGGAAGCGTGGTGTGAAGTCTCTGGTTTTTACCCAGTAGGAATGAATTCACTTAAAGGAACGGCTGGGACTGGTAGCACGGGCCTGTGATCCCAGCTGCTCTGGAGGCTGAAGTAGGAGGATTCTAAGTTCAAGGCCAGCCTGGGCAACTTATCAAGACCCTGTCTCAAAAAATAAAATAAAATAAAATAAAATAAAAAATAAAATAAAAATTAAAAAAAAATAAAAATAAAAAAAAGAGGGCTGGATACAGCTCGCTGGCAGAGTTGTGGCCAGCATGTGCAAGGCCAGGCTCTTCCAACTCCAGCATTGTGACAATAAAATAATATAATATGAAGTAAATAAAATAAAGTAAATAAAAAAAAAAGAGCTCCCAAGCACAACCCATTTCTGTGTTGTTCTGGCTACACCAAGGGACCTTTGCAGCCCAGGTTCCTTCAAGCATGAGGCTGGGACAGGGAGAGGGGAGGAGCTGGGTCTGAATGGGGAAGGCTGGCTGTGCCAGCTGCTTTGGCCTGGTGGGGCCTCTGAGCCCTGAGGAAGGGCTGGCAGCTACGTCGAGGTGACAGGCATGGCCTGTTGAGCAAGGACCCCGGGGGAGAACAAGGGTGCACTCCTCTGGCCTCCCTGAGGGACGGTTGGGTCAGCCGTGGGTGGGCGAGCCTGGCAGGGAGGCTGCCGTGAGGCAGGCTAGCCCAAACTGGAGGCCAGAGAACCAAGTGATCTGAGTCTGGTCTCCAGGGCCTGAGTCACCCCGTGTGTCCCTGTGTGACCGGAGTCACCTTTCTCTAGACTAGAGTTTACTGTTAGAGCTGATTACAACCCCACAGCTTGGGAGACTTTCTCCACCACCGTTTCTTCACTGTGACGACCCTGAGCCCTCACTTAGATCTGCTGAGCCCCCGTCTCCTTACCTGTGAACACAGACAGAATGGCTCACCTCCCACAATTACCAGGGGGATCCAGTGAGTATAAAATGAGGCTCAGAGAGAGCGGAGCGCTAAGGCCACACAGAGATGCTTGGGGTACTGTATAACTCTCCCCAGGTCTCGCTATGTCTCCCCAGAGCCCTGAAGTGCCAACAGGAAGTTAAGGCGCAGAGCCAGTCTGCCAGAGACCACACCCAGCCAAAACAGGGAGTAAAGAGAGAAGTCAGGCCATCAAGATGGCTCAGTGGTTTAAGGCACTTAGAGCCAAGTCCGAGGACCCGAGTTCAATACCCAGGACCCATTGGATAGAAGGAGAGGCCTGTGACAGGCAGTGAACTCTGAAGTTCTGACCTTCACATGCAAGTTGTGGTGCACATTCACACAGTAAATAAATACGATAGACAGACAGACAGACAGACCCCTCCCTGGAGGTGCTGACATGGGGAGTGGGCAGCAGGGACAGAAGGAAGAGTGGCCAAGTGAAATAGGCTTTCAGGTCAGGAGTGTTAGGGAGCTTGGGGCTCAGGAAATCTTGGAGGGCTTCCTGGAGGCAAGCTCAGCCGAGACCCCAGCAGGGGACTCCTGGAGCAGGGTTGAGGGAATAGGGAGCACTGCCTTTCTGGAGCCCAGTCTGAGGGGAAACTGAGGGAAGGAGGGCAATGGTGTGAACGGTGGCCTAGAGGCAGAAAGAACAGTCACCAGTGTTGGATGAGAGAGGGCCTGTCAGTGAAGCCCCAATGTCCCACTTTATAGCCAGGCCTGGCTGGGTGGCCCTGGGGATGTCACCACGCCTCTCTGGGCCCTGATCCCTTCCTGGCCCAGAGGCTGCTGGGAAGGCCAGAAAGCCGCAGGCAGGGCTAGTGTCTTATCCTTTCCCTCCCTGCCCCCCACCCCCAAGGGCACAGGGAGATGTCATTTCTCCAGCTCTTGGGGGCGGAGGTCACCCCAGCTCAGCAGATAACACCGAAGGTTGAGCAACACCCCGCCAGCTTGCCGGGGCCAGGGCTGGGGTCAATGGGTCGGGGGTCAGCCCCAGGCAGGTTGGCAGCTCCCGCTTGAGTGGCCCGGCTGGAAGTGGCAGAAGAGTGGGCCCCCAAAGTTGTCCTGGGCCTCCTCGGAAGAGTCTCACCGGGGAGAGGCTGGTGGTCCAACCTGGTGCCCATTCAAGTGCATGGAGGGTTTGTTTTCCCAGCTCTCCGGGTGACCGTTGCGTCCTTACGACTGGACTTGGGTCTGCCATGTTCCCACCGCAACCACCTGAGGAGCTGCAGCCTCGGGGAGGGCTGTGCGGGTCTTTCTTGGGGTCCATTTGTCTCTGATACCCGGACACCACTACCGACAATACCAACACTGTCCACGGAGGAAACTCAGAGGAGCAAAGTGACTCACCCACAGACACAGTGTGGCAGAACCCCCACCCCTGCCACCTTCGCGGAGAGGCGTGGGGAGTGGAGTAGGCTGGTGCGGTGGGCGGGCCATACAAAGGGTTGAGGGTTGGGATCCGGGGACAGTAAGCATCCCCGGGGTGGGCGTGCACAGGGTGGAGAGTTCTGCTTCCAGGAGTTGGGGTCTCAGAGGCGTGGGCAGCACCTGGGTGGGCGGACATGCACCGGGTGGAAGGCTGTTTCCAGGGAGTTGGGGACCGGGGACAGCGGGCGGGATCCGAGGGTTGGGGTCGTGCACCGGGTGGACTGATCTGTTTCCCAGAAGTTGGGGGCCCGGGACAGCGGACGGGAGCCGGACGAGCCACCGCGTCCTCCAGCAGGGGGCGGGCGGCGGCCGCGCTCCTCCGTGTTCCCGAGGGGCGGGAAGGGGGCGGGCTAGCGTCACCCGCGTCCGTGGCGATCGCGGGGCTGGCGGGGCGCCCAGGACACCGCTCAGTATCCCGCGCGCGGACCCCCGCCGCGCCCCACTCCCCGCCGCGCCCTCTCGCGCTCCCGCGGCCGGGCAATGACGCGCACCGACCCGGCGGCGGGGCGGCGGGAGGGGCCCCGGCGTGACGCAGCCCGTTGCCAGGCGCCGCCTTATAAACCTCCCGCTCGGCCGCCGCCGAGCCGAGTCCGAGCCGCGCACGGGACCGGGACGCAGCGGAGCCCGCGGGCCCCGCGGTCATGCACCGCCTGCTGGCCTGGGACGCAGCATGCCTCCCGCCGCCGCCCGCCGCCTTTAGACCCATGGAAGTGGCCAACTTCTACTACGAGCCCGACTGCCTGGCCTACGGGGGGGGCCAAAGGCGGCCCCGCGCCGCGCCGCGCGCCCCGCCGCCGAGCCGGCCATCGGCGAGCACGAGCGCGCCATCGACTTCAGCCCCTACCTGGAGCCGCTCGCGCCCGCCGCCGCGGACTTCGCCGCGCCCGCGCCTGCGCACCACGACTTCCTTTCCGACCTCTTCGCCGACGACTACGGCGCCAAGCCGAGCAAGAAGCCGTCCGACTACGGTTACGTGAGCCTCGGCCGCGCGGGCGCCAAGGCCGCACCGCCCGCCTGCTTCCCCCGCCGCCGCCTCCCGCCGCACTCAAAGGCCGAGCCGGGCTTCGAACCCGCGGACTGCAAGCGCGCGGACGACGCGCCCGCCATGGCGGCCGGCTTCCCGTTCGCCCTGCGCGCCTACCTGGGCTACCAGGCGACGCCGAGCGGCAGCAGCGGCAGCCTGTCCACGTCGTCGTCGTCCAGCCCGCCCGGGACGCCGAGCCCCGCCGACGCCAAGGCCGCGCCCGCCGCCTGCTTCGCGGGGCCGCCGGCCGCGCCCGCCAAGGCCAAGGCCAAGAAGGCGGTGGACAAGCTGAGCGACGAGTACAAGATGCGGCGCGAGCGCAACAACATCGCGGTGCGCAAGAGCCGCGACAAGGCCAAGATGCGCAACCTGGAGACGCAGCACAAGGTGCTGGAGCTGACGGCGGAGAACGAGCGGCTGCAGAAGAAGGTGGAGCAGCTGTCGCGAGAGCTCAGCACTCTGCGGAACTTGTTCAAGCAGCTGCCCGAGCCGCTGCTGGCCTCGGCGGGTCACTGCTAGCCCGGCGGGGGTGGCGTGGGGGCGCCGCGGCCACCCTGGGCACCGTGCGCCCTACCCCGCGCGCTCCGTCCCCGCGCGCGCCCGGGGCACCGTGCGTGCACCGCGCGCACCTGCACCTGCACCGAGGGGACACCGTGGGCACCGCGCGCACGCACCTGCACCGCGCACCGGGTTTCGGGACTTGATGCAATCCGGATCAAACGTGGCTGAGCGCGTGTGGACACGGGACTGACGCAACACACGTGTAACTGTCAGCCGGGCCCTGAGTAATCACTTAAAGATGTTCCTGCGGGGTTGTTGCTGTTGATGTTTTTGTTTTTTGTTTTTGGTTTTTTTTTTTTTGGTCTTATTATTTTTTTGTATTATATAAAAAAAGTTCTATTTCTATGAGAAAAGAGGCGTATGTATATTTTGAGAACCTTTTCCGTTTCGAGCATTAAAGTGAAGACATTTTAATAAACTTTTTTGGAGAATGTTTAAAAAGCCTTTTGGGGGCAGTAGTTGGCTTTTGAAAAAAAATTTTTTTTCTTCCCTCCTGACTTTGGATTTATGCGAGATTTTGTTTTTTGTGTTTCTGGTGTGTAGGGGGCTGCGGGTTATTTTTGGGTTGTGTGTGGTGGTGGGTGGGGGTGTCGCATCTGGGTTTTTCTCCTCCCCTGGCAGATGGGGTGCCAGCCCCTCCCCCCAGGAGAGGGGGCAGAGTGCCGGGTCAGGAATTCAGGGTGACTCAGCACCCATGGGTGCCGGGGACCTTGCTAGAAACCCTGCTTGGGACGGGCCGCCCTCTGGGCTTGGTTTGAGTATCAGGCTTGTGTTGACTAGGCAGGCAGTGACTATGTAGGAAGGGCTAGTCCAGACAGCCGGATCAGGGAGGTGAGCACTGTGTTCAAAGTACTGTGTGTTTGGTGGTGTGTAGGGGGCCCCCCCGCATGTCTGTTTGGTTTCTATGTCCCCGTGTAGCTGGAAGAGAGACTGGGCCAAGAGGAGGGCGAAGGGGACAGACAGTTCCTTCTCCACTTTCCCTTTCTCACTACTTCTCTGCCCAGAAGGGCCTAGGGGCCTCCCTTATGTGCTCAAGGTGGCTGAGCCAGGACTTGAATGCAGGGCCACCACTCACAGCTTTGCTGCAGCCGGGCCGCATTAGTGAGAGTCGAGGGTGTCCAAGGAGTAGTGGATGTGCTGTGTCCCGCCGTGCCTGGCACGCCAGAACTGTTACATAAGCGTTTGTTCTTGTTATTATTTTTGATGGGAGGCTCCTGGCATTTGACTGTGTGAGTGTGGAGCGCCTGCCCAGGGCCAGCATTCTGCAAGCCCTGGGCCTGCCTGCATCTCCTTCAAGCCTCATGGAAGGTAGACACTAAGTGCCCTTTGCTTTATGGATGTGGATAGCTTGTGGCCCTCAGGTCCCTGTGAGCACCCTGCTGTGAAGAATTCTGGGTAACGGGTCACAACAGTTTGCCAAAGGCCTAAAGGAGCCTGGAAGCTTAGGGGTGACCAATGACGCTGGCTGGAGAATAGGGAATATGTTTTCTTCCCTTTCTCTTTGGGAACCTGGAGTGTTGGGACTGGTGACCTGTCTCCCATTGATACAGGGTGAGGACGGAGGTACTCTCCGCCTGCCTAATGCTAAAGTGGCTGGAAGCCTGGATGGACCCTCAGACACTTGCTTCCATTCAGCTTTCTTCTAGGCCCAGACAGACAGACACTTGACTTGGTGGGCCCTGGAACCAAGGTCCAGTGTCTTGGTGGCTTCTGTCTACACCAGTGGTTGTTGTCAGCTCTGTTGCTCCAAGGCTTAGAAGCCAAGACTGGGTTGAAGCTGGGAGATGGGGGAGGCTCTATCTTCCCAGGAATGGGAAGCTTCAATGCCCCTCTGCAGCCAGACTGGCTGGCATCCGTTTCTCAGCAGAAGTAACTTGAAAGTCCCAGAAGTGCCACGCCCACTCAAGGTGGATCTCCAGCAAGTTTGGGTTGGTTTGTAGTCCCTGTCCCTACCCCAAATCCTCCACCCTTCATGGAAGGTTCATTTCCTGGCTCCGAGATCAGGTACCCCTTGCCCCCAGTAGAGTGGCAGCATAGACTAGAAAGGATGTGAACCCAGGCCCATCTGATAAGTGCAGGATCAGGAAAAAGCAGTGAGTGGGTCAAAGGTCAAACGCTTTGACTGCCTGCCATTGGGGTGGCCCTCTGTAGCAGAGGCCACTGATGGGGTGACATGCCCCACGGATCAGATCACCAGGCTGCCAGTTGGACCACAAGCTTAGAGACAAAACAG
Organism: Rattus rattus; assembly: GCF_011064425.1. Lineage (NCBI taxonomy): Eukaryota > Metazoa > Chordata > Mammalia > Rodentia > Muridae > Rattus > Rattus rattus. The sequence goes on along the minus strand of NC_046158.1, from coordinate 150,313,498 downwards.
CAAGATGGGGAGGGAGAGCAGCTTGAAGGGTAATTGTTGGGTGGTCAGCCATATTGCCCACAGCTCCACTGGGTGGTTGTTGATGCTGAGACTTGCTGGGAGGAGGGGCAACCAGAGCCCTCCCCACGCCTGCTCAGGAGGGGGGCCTTGACAAAATGTACTCTCATCGTACTGTCTAACGCAGCCACCCACAACCTGGTGACTTTACCCAGGAGAAAAGTGGGTGTCGGAAAGGGAAGCTGGAGGCCACACTTGCCGTTGTGATCAGCTCAGCCTTGATCGGAGCTTCTGCTATAGGATTCTTCTGCCTGGAAAAGAGGCTCTAAGAGGGGAAGTGACTTCTCTAAGTTTGCACAACTGGGAAGGGTAAAAGTTGGCATGGGAGCCAGGAGTCGGGGGTGGGGGGGTGGGCTGTCTCCTAAAACCTTCTGAGGAATGTTCCCCTCCCCCACATCCAGCCCTGACTTGTTTGCTCTTTATCTTGAGTAGACATTTATTTGCCTGGTTCCTTTTCATTTATGTGACAAACATTTATTGAGCACCAGCTATATGCCAGCTCCATTGTTGCTGTTGGAGTTGGGTGGTGACAAGGACTGAGGTGACAATTAACAGGGAGAGAAGGACACTTAAATATTCAGCCACTGGAACGACATAATGACAGGTGGGGACGAATACTCTGAAGGAAGAAAAGTGGGGCAGGAAAGGGTGGGGAGGGGCGAGAAGGTCCCTGAGGGCTTCTGAGAGGAGGTGTCTCTCTGGGGCCAGCCTAGGCTGAGTGGGGAGTCCAGGACACTATGTACAGTAGTCACTGAGCTGTGTGCTTCTCAAGCCCCCATGAAACCGGCCCTAGTTCTCCCCTTGGCAGAGGCAAAGTCACTCTTCTCAGAGCTGCTGGGCCAGGAGAGTTTGACTTCCCAGTTCAGTGTGACTCTGGAGGCTCTTCACCAGCCCTCCTGTGACCTTAGACCTCCTATTAGGGCTGCTGTGCCTTCTCCCCACTTCTTATCCTATTTGGAATACCTGTGGGCCTGCAAAGATAGAGGGACCCCAGTAACATCCCAACTACCCCTGTGGGGGTTCAGATGTTACTGTTGGCTGAGCGTGGGTTTGGGGCAGGCTGGACAAAACAGGGGAGGGGGAGAGCTGGTGAGCAAGCTCCCTCCTGCGTCCTCTGAGGTAATAGCCAGGGGCCCCATTTTGTGATGTGTGGGGACCCACAATTCTTCACAGGACATTCTTTGCTCAAAGAGTGGTGTGGCTTTTTTTTTTTTTTTTTAAATACAAAATGGTGGGGTAATTTAAAGGCACAGGATCTGAAAGGGATTTAAACCGATCTGGGAGCTGGCAGGTGGAGGACACATTCACTGCAGATAAAAAGATGGGCCGTGTGAATGGGCCGTGTGAATGTGTCGGAAAATGCTACAAGCTTCCGTGCCAGAGGACCAGTGCTGATGGAGCTGGGTTCGAACCTAGGCAGTTGGCGGGTTCAGACCCCTCCCTGCTGGCCTAGTCTTGCCATGGGGCTGACAACAGGCACACACAACCTCTGAGGGGAAGGTGTACCTCAGAACCTGTGACTCTGAGCTTTGTCTTCTGATACCTAGAGACATCAAACAAGACATTTGACCTTTCTAGGCTTGTACCTTCCTGGAGAACAAAATATCCATTTGGTCAACCTACAACAAGCAAACACTTTGCTGCAGGCCTCAGTGAGGGGGATTTACCTGAGAGTAACAATGTAACAACAGTAGAAACAATGTTGGGGGATATCTGGTAAAGTGGTATTTGCCTATTATCCCAACACTCCGGAGGTGAAGGCAGAAGGGTCAAGAGTTCAAGGTTATCCTCTACTACAGAGGAAGTTTGAGGCTAGCCTGAGCTACCTAAGACTGACTTAAACTCCTCACTCTTTAAAAGAACTCCGTAGCAAATTGGTAAGGTCATTCAGACAGCGATAAGAGGCTTGAGAAAATAAGACTGAGGAGTGGTAGAATGTACCAGAGGATGGGCCTCAGGGGGTCAGTAGGTGCAAAGGTCCTGAGGCAGGCTGGAGGGGTGGCAGCAAAGGTGGGAACTGGCAGAGGAGTATGGAGGCTTGTGGATTCCTTCTGCAGGGCCTCTGAAGCCAGACTGAGGTCAAGAGAGGCTGTGTGAGGATGGCTGAGTGGGTGCCCCTGCCAGATCCTGGCACCCATAGAATCCCTGATAAATCTGGTGACGAACAAAGCGGGCCCCTCGGCCCTGGAGGCTAGGCAAAGTGCAGTGGGTGAAGGAGCAGAGTGGCTGGCAGCCTGCCTGGCCCAGGAGAGCTGAGGGATTCGAGCCTGTGACCCAGGGCCTGGAGCCATTCGAGTTGAGCCGTGTGCCAGGCAGGAAGAGGGGCCAGGCTGGCCAGGAGGGACTGGGAGCCAAGATAGAGAGGAGTTCTCTGGGAAGCTATGACTGTGGGACAGAGGGCAGCTGCCTGGGGGTGGGAGTGGGGTGAAGGGTGGTGGTGAAGGGACAACAATTTATGCTGGAGAGGGAAGCCGGGCTCCTATGGTCTCAGGACTGGGAGATAGGCTGGAGGCTAGATTTCTAAGAGGCATTTTGTTTCTATTTAATTTCCAGAGAATGTGGATCACGAAAGAAAAAAAATTAGTCAAAAACACTAATGATTTTAATACCCAGAAATAAACCTGTTCACGTTTGCTGTGTGGCCTTAGGTATGTTACTTCTCCTCTCTGTGCCTCTGATTCATTGCTTATTAAGTGGGACAATGAACTGGCTTCATAAGGTAGTGAGGATTGAGTTGGTTCACATGATCCCGTCCTAGTACAGGGTGGGTGTTAGCCCTTGGCCTTGTACAGTGCAGCTGAATCCACCACATCCAATACACGTGAATCGGGCGAACAAGCACTTCTTTTCCCTGGCCGTGACAAGAAGATAGCAACATTCCTCAGTGTTTTGAAAAGCTCTGACAGGTTAGTTCATGCAGAGACCTCTGGAGATGGCATTTGTTAGCTTCTAGAATGTTCCTCCTTGGATTTTCACCCCAACCCCCCTCACTGTAGCTAATGCTGCCTGTGCAGTGTGCACGCCAACTCCTCTCCCTCAGTCACAGGACTGCCCAGTTCTAGGAACAGACACCTTGTGGAGAGACTACGTTCTCCCAGCTTCTCTTGCAGCTAGGAATGACCCCCGAGCTGTGAGCATAAACTGTAGGAAGGGCTGCACAGAACCTCTCTGCAGGATCCCTTCCTTCTTCCTACATTCTGCCTGGAACTCAGACAGCTACAGCTGCAGAGACCATCTTGAACCCAGAGGAGGCACGTCATGCATGTGTGCGTGGTAGCAAACCCAGAAGAAAAAAGGCGTTGAGTCCTGATGGCGATGGGATGGCGGCAGAGGAGCCTCACTGCTCCTTGCTGACCTTGCTCTGTGCTTGTTTATGTGAAGAAAAGAAATCCCTGTTCATTGAGACCTTTGTCATTCCGTTTCCTGTTACTGGCAGCTGAATTCATTTCTGACACATTTGCCCAAATGGCTCGGAGCTCACTGGGCCTCTTTGTCACCTGTGTTTCTCAGGGGTGGTGGCCTAGTGCTTCCTTGTCTGGGCTGTTCTGTTGACACCATTCCCCTGAGAGGAGAAAAGGTCTCTGTTAGATGAGGTGAAAGGGTTGATTTAATTCGTTTGAATTACAGAAGTCATGTGTGAAGGCGGCTGGTGTCTCCAGATAGCTCTGGAGTCTCAGCCTGCTTCAGCTCAGGCGTGACCCAGGCCCTTGGGCTGCATAGAAACTTCTCAGCTGGCTTCAGCTGGCTCCAGACCCTGCTTTCCCACCCGAGTCCAGAAAGGGGGCCCAGGAGTGTCAGAAAGGCTCAGGCCCTGCTGTGGTGCACAGAGCATGTTGTCAGCTGTGCAGGGCCCAGATGTCACCTGGAATGACCTCTTTGCCCCAAGCCCCAGACATCAGCACCTGCTCACTGGAGATGCCAGCCTGCCAGGGCTGGAAGGCCACCTTCGCCAGGCACAAGGGCCAGCCCACCGAGATCGCTGTGGGTCGAGTCAGGAGGCCAGGGAGCTGGCCGGGTAAGTTATTATTTTTATAGTTGTCACCAGATCCCTGGCCCAGCCCAGCAGCCCTGGCAGGGACAGAGGCAGCCTGGGAGGAGAAGGAATCCTCAGAGGCCTGGTAGCCAGGGCAGGGACTGTGGAGAAGAGAACACTGGGGTGGGTCAGAGCCTGCTGGGCTGCAACCTCTCCTGCTCCATGGGATGGAGAGGGTGGTGACGGACGCACAGATGTGGCATTTCTTGTCTTCATCCCTGACCCCAGGCATGTGCCGTGAGGCTCTCGCAGGTCATTCCAAGAATTGCACTGCACCTGTCGTGAGTCCCCGTAGGCCTACTCGAAGGCCATGTCTCACTTGTTTTACAGCCTTGTCCTGTCTGGTCCACGTGGCCGTCTCCTGCTGTGGATTCCTCTTCTTTAATCTACCATCCACACCTGCAGAGGCACTTAGCTTCCCTCCCCTCCCCAGGGACTGCTAAGGACCAAGCCAATGCCTAAGAGCCCCTCCCTACATCTAGGTTATCAGCACTTTTTTTGTTTTGTTTTTTTGTTGTTGAGACAGTATGGCATGTAGCCCAGGTTACCCCTAAAATGTTGGTCTTCTTGCCTCTACTTCTCAACTGCTGGGATTAGAGGCCTGCATTATGCCGGTTTCATGAGATGGTGGGGATTGAACTCTAGACCTCGTACATGTTAGCTGAGCCACATCCCCAGCCACCGTACTGTGAGTTCTGATAGCAAGAACTGGCCCACCTGTTTCTGTGAACTGTGTTAAAGGAACCCCACACTGTGGCCCCAAGTCCAACCTGACACTTCTCTAAGTGGCAGTGTGTGGCTTACTAGTCCTTTTTATTGCAGAGTGGCCACTCATTTAATAGCTTGGGGACACAGTGGTTTCCATCTGGGTTCTTTAGAGCTGGCTGAGGTGGACACTGTACAAGTAGGTGGTCCAAAGAGTGGACTTCAGGGTCACACCCCTGGGAAACATAGAAAATGAGGGATGTGTCTGAATTCCTGCTCAGGGTGATGTCCCCCCTCAGTGTGTGTGTGTGTGTGTGTGTGTGTGTGTGTGTGTGTGTGTGTGTGTGTGTGGTGTATGTCTGTCTGTCTTTGTGTTAAAAGACAGACATTTTGAAAAAGATCGAAGATTTATAGGAAAATGACATCTGAACTGAGAATAAATCACTGAGTTCTCACCAATCCTTCATGATTTTGTTTCTCTTGAACTTTTTGTTGGGGCTGGAGATGGTGCAGCCATTAAGAGCACTGGCTGCTCTTTCCAGATGATCCGGGTACAATTCCCAGCACCGATGTGAGCCTATAATTCCAGTTCCAGGCAACCCGATCATACAGACAAATATGCCAGCAAAACACCAACGCACATAAAATAAAAATAAGTAAATCTATTAAAATGTTTGTTTCTTGCTGGGCAGTGGTGGTACACACTTTTAATCCCAGAACTTACAGGGCAAAAAAGGAGGCAGATCTCTGTGAGTTCAAAGCCAGCCTGGTCTACAGAGCAAGTTCCGGGCCAGCCAGGATTGCACAGAGAAACCCTGTCTCAAAAAGCCAAAAAATAAAATAAAAATAAATAAATAAATAAATAACTTTTTTTGTTCATTTGTTTTCAGGACATCTACAGACTATGAAACTGACTGGCCTGGAGCCTACTATGTAGACCAGGCTGGCCTTGGTGGCCTCATGTCCTTCACCAGCTTTAGCAGGTCGAGGGACTCCAGGGGGCTGTTTGTGGCTTGGTCCTCCCAGCAGCTCCACTGAGCTCCTTGAATGTGACTGGGCTCTGAGCCTATGCAGGACTCAGAGGGCTGAGTGCCACCCTCTGTCCCAGTGTTAAAAGTCATACTCTGGTCACCTGATCTGAGCAAGTCCTGCAGGCTTCACTTTCGGTTTTGGTTTAGGGTTTTTTGAGACCAAACTGCCCTGCCTGGCCTCAAACTTGCAGTCAATCTCCGGTTTCTGTCTCTGGAGCTCTGGGCTCACCAACAGCCATCACACAGGGTCAGGGGGTCAGGTTTGTAAGGTAGCTTCTCCCTCTTTATACCTAATAGGCTTTGGAGCGGAGGAACTTTGAAACAATGTAAAAAAGCTTGGATGGTCTCCAACTTTCAAGTCGTTACTTATTTACCTCTAAAAGAAGCTTTTTGTGACTATTTATTTATTTATTTATTTATTCATGTGTGGCGTCACAGGGCAACTTGTAGGAGGGGCTGGTTCTCCCCTCCCTGTGGTCCAAAGGATCAACTCTGGTGGTCAGGCTTAGCAGCAAGCAGGTTTACCCATCAAGCCATCTGCCTGGTCTATACTTACTTCTACTTACCTATTTATCAACTGCTCTCTCTCTCTCTCTCTCTCTCTCTCTCTCTCTCTCTCTCTCTCTCTCTCTCTCTCTCTCTCTCCCTTTCTCTCTCTCTCTCTCTCCCTTTCTCTCTCTCTCTCTCTCTCTCTCTCTCTCTCTCTCTCTCTCTGGTTTATGTGTGGTGTGGTGTGTGGTATACGTGTATGGTGTATGTGGTGTGTGTGTGTGTGATGTGTGGTGTGTGGTGTATATGTGTAGTGTATGTGTTGTGTGGTGTTGTGTGGTGTATATGTGTAGTGTATGTAGTGTATGTGGTGTGTGTTTATAAGGGATGGGTGCATGTGCACACATGGAGGCTGTAGGTCACAGGCAGGTGTCGTCCTCAGTGGCTCTCTGCCTTACTTTTAAATCCAAGCTCTTTTACTGAACCAGAGCTCATGGGTTATGCTAGACTGTCTGGCCATTAGGCCTAGGGTTTGCCTGTCTCTGCCTCCCCAGCACTGGGGTTACAGGCTCACCCCATCACACAGGGTTTTGACAAGGCTGCTGCAGATCTGATCACAGGCCCTCAGGCTTGCAAGGCAAGCACATTACCCATCTCCCAGTTCCTTATTTATTTTGACCGCTATAGAGTCATAAGTTATTATCTGCAGGGTTAAACCAGCATCACCACCAACACTTTAATTTGTTAATATCCTAAACTTGTCAGGGGTTCTGGATCTTGGACTCCTGCTCTGGTGCTCTGAGGACAAGGCTTGGGCTGCCCTATAAGGCCCTCCCTCTCAGCTTCCCAGAGGTTAGGAGTTCTCAGACTCTCTGAAGCCTCTCAGGGCTTACAGAACAACAGCTTAGGATCTGTGACTCACTCTTCATAAGACGAAGCTCTCCCTCAAGTTCTGTGTATGCTGGATATCAGAACTGGCCCTTTTCTCATCAACCACTGGGCAGATAGATAGCAGGAGACAGCGATGGTGAGGCCTGCCTGTCAGCTCCTGAATGACTTAGGTCTGGTGTGGGCCAGGGTGCTGCAGCCTCAACTCGGGTGGCATTTGGAATGGGGTCACTTTCTCTTCTGGGTTTGCATGCATCAAAGAGTAGTTACCACAATTCCTGTCTTCACCTACCAGACTCCACTGGCTTCTCCCCAAAGTGGGGTCTTGAATACATGGTGATCCTCCTGCCTCAGTATCCTGAGTGCTGAGATTATAGGAGTAAGTGTCCACTCTTAGATTGTTCGTTTGTTTGAGATAGGATCTCTTTGTATAACCCATATTTGCCTTTAACTTGTCATCCTCCTGCCTCAGCCACTGAAGTGCTAGGCTAGCAGGTATGCACCACCACACTAGGCTCCCCATAGAAGCTTCTAGCTCTTGCTTGGAGGCAAAACTGCTTTTGGTTGGAAAATCTCTGGTATGGAGAGATAGTAAGTGTCCCTTGGTGGTACGTGGGAAGTATCTGCTTTCCCTGTCCCTGTCCCTGCCTTCAACCAGGTGGGATGAATCCTGAGCTCCTTGTATCCCTGTCTCTTTCTGGGTTGGGTAGGAATTCTGGGATACAGCCAGGACCAGGGCCAGGGAGATAGGTCAGATACAAGGAGAGAACATTGCAAAACCAGTCGTTGGGCTGTGTCTCATTTAATCCTTGAAATCACTCAGTGGGATGGGACACTTCCCTGTCCTCATTTTCCAAACATGGGACAAATTACAGGTGTCCTCACAGGACATTCAGCAACCCAGTGTCACTCCTGCTGTCCCCATGCAGAAGCAGAGAGCCCAGCTCTAGCCCTCAGGGAATGTGAGGTGAATTCAAGTCAAGGAATGCCCTACAGAACAGCTGGGTGGTACCCTCAGTCATGCAGAGGCCACGAGAATGGAGGGAAAGCCAGGGAAGGAACTACTTTAGACGGTGAGACCCCAAACACAAGGAAAGGGACTTAGGTCACTCTGGACCGGACAAATGTCAGAAGACCCACATGTGGACAATTGCGATGTTGGCTTGAACTCAGCTTTAGTACTGTTGTGTGAGTGCACACATGTGAATGTGTGTGTGCTGGTGTGTATGCACCAGGAGATATTGGATGGGGAGGGGGTGTGATTCCGTATTAACAACTCGTGCTCAAATGCGATAGAAGGGCAGTCTGAACTGAGTCTGGCAGCGTGCGCCCAGATTCCTGGCTCTGGGGAGGATGACTTGGTCCAGGCCATCCCAGGCTGCACCATGATTTGAAACACTGTCTCAAAAAGTAAAAGAAAAATCAAAAGGAAAGAGGGCTAAAGTGCAGGGAAGCTGTGAGAACAGCAGCCCAGGGAGACAGTCTGGAGCCTCACACCCGTCTTCCCATTTCTCTGCTTGTTTAAAACGATAACCAAGAGAAACGCTGACCTCCTATGCACCCAGGAGAAAGAAAAACGCTTGCAAAGGACTTGTGAGCTTACAGCGGTTACAGCTCTCACAGCCTCAAACCAAGGCCAAGGACTATTCCCCGTGACAGCAAACTCACAGCTAAGCTGCAGATCTGAGCGCACGGTTCATGAATCTTGGAGGTGTTCACTGTGTGAGGGGGGCTAGACACCAGGGAGTCCCCAGATACTCTGGCAGCTTCCTCTGTGGGCAGGGGAGTTACTCCCTGGAGAGGGGCATCAGGAAGCCTCTTGGACAGCTAAGAGGAGTCTGAATCTTACCCAGGAGGGTGGCCTCTGAATACATCAAAACCCACCTGTAGAACGGTACGCAACGTGGCAGGTTCAATTGGTAGAGCATTGGCCTAATGTCAAGAGGCCCTGGGTTTCATTCCCTGGTATGAACACAGTCTTATGGTGGTGCACGCCTGTCACCCCAGCCTGAGGGAGATGGGAGCAAGGACAGTCAGAGGTTGAAGGTCGTCCTTCCCTACATAGGCAGTTTGAAGCCAGCATGTGCTACATAAGGCACTGCTTTGGAAAACAAGAAGACCATAAGAGGTTTGGAAAACAAGACCATAAGGTTTATGGAGCTCGGTGCATCTGACCCACTCCCTTACACACTGTGCCACACGGCTCAAACCCAGAGTCAGAATAGCCAGAGGAACACTTTGAGACAGAGGAGACTGAGGTGGGAATGGGTTAAAGACGACAAAGCAGGCCAGCAAGCAAAGAGCCCTGTGCAGGCAGTCATGTCTTCAGGGGAAGGGGTGTCCCAGGCACCTGAGCTCAAGGAGAAAAACTAAAACAATCACGGAGTTCAACGGGGCCACGCACATCGCTGGAGGTCACACAGAGAGTGGGTCTCAGGACCTGATTTGAACCCGGCTCTGAGGATACCGGTGTGCTCCCTTCTTGCTGCTCTGGTCTGGCCTCACCAGCAGGAAGAGCCCCAGCGGCAGTCTGGGAGGCTCCCCAGGGCCTGCTGAAAATGGCGAAAGAGGTTTGGCAAAGAAGGTCCAATCCAGAGCTGCAGCTCCAAGTGGGGAGGGGGGTCAGTGGGGCACAGGCCCACTGTGGAGCGTCCGTCTCTCCCGGGCCTGGGCAGCCCGAGCCTCCACCTACCTCCTTGGCTTTTGCCTCGCTTCCTGGGTCAGAGCGTGGGATCTCTTGCCTCCGGGCTTGGGTACAAATCCAGTTTCATCTGGCTTGGCAACACGGGCCCTGGGCCTGGCTTTCCAGCCCCAGAACCCAACCTCTTAGTCTCAACCAGGCAGCATGGGGGACTCAGAAGAAGGTGGGACTCACTCCAGTGCCAGCATCCCAGGACTGCCAAGGTAGGAAGGGGGCCCTCAAACCCCAGCCTGCCAGAACAGAACGCCAAGTTCTAGAAGAACACCTTCCTGACTGTCTGGGGTCAGAGAGGACTCTTACTGACCACAGTGGTGTTTGAGAAGGTTTTCAGCAATCTCAGGGGACTGTGGTAGGCTTCTGGGGGCGTGCCCTACGCTCTCCAGGGCAGTGCGAGGGAGCAGGTCTCAATCAGAGCTCGCTGGAGGTCCGGCAGGAAGTGCATTTGTTTGAGGCCAGAATGAGATCCTGGTTCAAAAACCAAAGCGGGGCTGTCGAGATGGTTCAGTGGGAAAAGGCTCTTGCCGCTAAGCTGAAGACTTGAGTTTACTCTCCAGGACCCACACCGCAGTAGGAGAGAACCGATTCCCACGCGTGTCCTCTGACCTCCATACACGAATGGCGGGTGGCACACCCGAACATACAAATAAAACAAACCAAAATTAAAAACAAAACCATGTAAGCAAGGACAAAGAGGAGGAGGAAAAGAAGAGAAAGCGCTGGCCCCTGCAAGCTAACAAGGCCTGCTACCACACACCGGCTTGACCATTTTAGTGGTTCTAGGAGGCCCTGAGTTTCTGTGGGGCTGGCTCCGTAGGGCTGTTTGACTGCCAGGTCACCCGAATCATCTCCTTGGAGGGTCAGTGACAAGCTGAGGACAACAGTCCCCACCACTCACCTTGCTGACCTGCATCCTCCCAGGGAAGGCCACTGGGGTAGGGGTGAACCCTGAGCTCTACCCTTGCATCAAGAAATATGGGCAAAGACGGGATTGGCAGGGCAGACAGTACCACTGGGAATTGAGGGGCCCTCCATCCATCCAAGGTGCTCTTGACTCCTGCCTGGCCTGTCTTTTTTTTTTTTTTTTTTTTTTGTTTTTTTTTCGAGCTGGGACCAACCCAGGCCTTACGCCTTTCCTAGGCAAGCGCCACCACTGAGCTAAATCCCCAACCCCTGCCTGGCCTGTCTTATGTTCCTCCTCCTTAGCCCCCTTCCCCCCCCCTCCTCCTCTCCTTATTATCATGTGTGCACATGTGTACATGTGTGTGTGCGTGAGTGCGTGCACGCCACAGGTCAAGCTCAGGTGCCCTTCCTCAGGCCCCACCCACCTTGATTTTGACACAGGGTTCCCCCCAGCTTAGAACTCAGCTGGCAGGCCAGCAAGCCCCAGAGACCCACCCACCTTCCCCTCCCCACCGATGTGTGCCAGCAAGCCCAGCTTTTGCACATGAGTTCTAGGGTTAGGGGTCAGGTATCAACTGAGCCCTCTTCCCCAGTCCCAGAGTTCAAATCACTCTTCTCGGTGGTTGTGGGAGGATGGGGGATTGAACCTAGGGCCTTGTGCATACAAGGCAAATACTCTACCACTGAGCTACATCCCCAGCCAATTTTTTACTTTTCATTTGGAGACAGTGTCTCGCTCAATTGTCCAGGTCGGCCTAGGACCTGCTCTATGGTCCAAACTTCAAGGCAGGCCTCAGTTTCTTGAGCAACTGGGACCACAGGCCCGAACCTTCAGATCCAGCTGCACTGACTTGAGACAATCTCAGTCCATGAACCAGGCTGACCCTGAACTCGGGGCCTCTGTCTCTGCTTTTATTCCTGTCCATGATGAATAAAAACGGCTTTAGCCATACATGTGAAGATTCTCAGAGATGTCTGCCACGAGACCAAGATCGATGGGTGCTGGATGGCCAGGCACAGGCTGAGCCTTCCTCTCACACCCCATGGGGGCTTTGGATTAGGGGGCTCAAGTTCAAACCTCCTGTTTATTTCCTTTCCTTCATCTCTTTGCAAGCGTTACATCTTTTTTCTCTGCTAGCCCTTTTGAGCACGTGACCTCTTAGCGGTCACAGGCATAGTGAAGGCAGGGGCTTGAAGTGTTTCCTAGTGGAGTCCACCTTGCAGGCTTTCCCCGGATCCTCTGCCCTTCTGCCTGACTTCCCCCAGGGCAGCTGACCTGTGGGCCACCTACTGGGGGGTGCCTGCTCTTGTGTTTAGTGTCTTTGCCTTGGCAACACCTTTTGGGGTCCATCTGTGGTACGTGGTGCCTGGTTTCCTACAGTGACGTAGACCTCCAGGTGACAAGCTGCTTGCTGTCCAGCTGCCTGTCAGCAGACACCGGGCCACGCCCATGGTCCGGCTGTGGGTTATGAAGGCACCAGGCACATTTCTCGAATTCTCAAGCAAGCTCTGGCCTCTGCACTTTTGTACCTGGGCAGCTAGGCTAGGCCTGGGTCCCTCTGTGACCAGCTCCAGTAGATAGCACGGGGGGGGGGGGGAATACAAGCCAGCCCCAGCAGCCACGCCAGTTGATCTCAGAGACTCTGTGGGCTGTAATTGTGAGTCGTCCTTGTGTGTTAACGTTTCCCGAGGTGCTTCTTCCTTCTCCTTGCTTTTTTCTTTTTTTCTTTTTTTTTCTTTTTTTTTTTCTTTTTGGAGCTGGGGACCGAACCCAGGGCCTTGCGCTTGCTGGGCAAGCACTCTACCACTGAGCTAAATCCCCAACCCCTCTCCTTGCTTTTTAAAAATCTTACTTATTTTCCTTCGTGATTATGAATGTTCTGCCTGCCTGCATGAAAGTACACTGCACGCATGTATGTATGTGCGCTGTGTGCGGCCTGGTGGGTCTCCTGACACTGGGGTGACAGGTGGTTGTGAACTATCATGCAGGTGCTGGGAATGGAACCCAAGTCCCCTGAAAGAGCAGCCAGCGCTCTTAACCTCTCCAGCACCCCCAAAGTTGCCTTCTTAGCGAAGTGGTAGCTTCACACCAACCATGTCACCACGTTTCCGGGTTCCCAGATGTCAGTTCTGCTCTGAGTGGGGGGGCCCTAGGATGTCACATGCTGGGTGTCAGTGAGCAGCTGGCTGGTGAGTGAATGAGTAAACCTCAGACACTTGCACCCCACCAATCCTCCCTGAGCCCTTGTAGGACCCAGGGAACTGGATATCAAACAACTGGAGTTCTTTCTCCTCCCTTTTGTAACCCTGGCTGGCTTGGAACTCACTACGTAGCCAGGCTGTAGTGGGGAGAGGAGGGGTAGGAGTGGGGTGCGTGTGTGGTCATGGGTTCCTAAGCAGAATATGCTCCTCTGACAGCTCCCCCACCCCACCTCACCCCCACCCCACCCCCTCCCCTGTTCAAAGGCTCAAAGAGATTTGATTTTCAGTAATCCCTGGGAAGGCAGAGGATCTGTGGAGGCCGAGCAGAGGGCCTCGCTGGGCTTCCTGGTGGAGGTGGCCTCTCAGTGTGGGAGCTCTGGTTCCCCCACTCCCACCCCCCGTTGCTAACCCCAGGCAGGGCCTCAGGGCAGGGAGACAACTCTCTGGAGCAATGCACAGGTGAATGGGAGCGGCCGGTGGGGTGGGCAGGAGGGTGATTCCAATGGAAGGCTGGCCTTCTGGGAGGGGCAAGAAGAGGATCAGACCCCTAGGGGGTTCCCAGCACCCCTTCCTCTGCATCCCAGGAGCTGGCTCCTGGCTGTGTGGTCCTCTCTTGCTGTTCGGTCTGCTTCCCATCCCGCTTGGTCAAAGCTCTCCATCGCTGGTTTTATTAACCCCCACCCTTTGAGAACCCCAGCACACACACAGACAGAAGAAAGGGTTTCAGGAGAGCTGAGGCTCCAGCCTTCCACACCCCAAGAGCCTTTCCAGCCAGAGACCTAGCCTTGTCCACCACTTGTCCCACTCTAGACTCTTACTGATGGTCACTGCCAGGCGCCTCCAGCTTGGGGGCTTCTGTTCTGGGGGTGTCTGGAGTAGAGTCCAGAGACCTGCAGTTTGGCAAGGCCACCTGTTGCTCCTCATTAAGACTTCACACCATGTCCCATGATTCTTCTGTCTTATAGCTTAGCAGACTCAGAGGTGTGGGGGTACGCATATGTGTACATATACGTGTGTGCACATACGTGTACAGGGATATGAGGAATCACTGACACTTCCTGGACCGGAGAAGACTGGCTTCTACTAGGATGTAGGGAGGAGGCCCGGTGGAGGCTGTCGGGCTGCTGGTGGGCCGGGAGGTAGAAGCTTTCAGCCAGACAAACTGTCTGGCATCTCAGTCACCGTGCAGGGGCAGAAAGAGTGAACTGTTTCTCTACCTGTGTGAGAAGCAGGCGATGCGTGGATGGTTCTGGAAGAACTCCCAGGACAGGAGGCCCAGTGGCCTCTGCGGAAGGAAACTGGGGGCTGGAGGGGGAGGGAGTCTCTCTGAAGCCCTGCCCAAGGCCCTGGGGTCATATTCTGACTGCAATTAGCTGTGTGGCCCTACGCCAGTGCTGTGCCCTCTCTGAGCTTTGGTTTCCTCAAGTGTAAATGGGGGCCCTTCCGGGGAGACTCAGACCTACTGATCCTACTCAATCTTGAGTTCCCAAGAGGACCCGAGCCACACCTCATCTTCCTGAAGCCCTGCAGGTTCAGAGTGATAGGTCTTGGTTTGGGTTGACCTAGAAGAATGAGGCTGGGAAGAAGACGCCTGTCTCTACCCTGTGCCCCTGGGGCTAGCCAGAAGAGTATCTACTCAGACCTCAAGCTGGAGACGGGGATCAGGTGGGTTGGGGGACAGAGACAGAGAAACAGGGAGAAAGGTAGGTTAGCCAGGGGGTAGCAGCTGAACTGTGTGCAGCGATGGCGGGGTGGGTGCACACAGTAGGAAGGGTGTGGGCACCACATGCCCACTGGGAATGGAAGAGGCAACCATATGTGGGGACTCAGTGCCATGGGCATGGCCCTCCAGACACTGGTCACTCCTTGTCTTTCCCATCCCCCTGGGCCTGTGGTTGCTTCTCCAGGGGGCTTCTTTAGAGGGGAACTGGAAAGGCCTCAGCACTGAGGTAATCACAGCCTGGAATGTTCTCTAGGAGGTCCTGGTGCCGGTGAATAGGCCTATGAGGTCTTGGACTCCCAGGGCCTTGTGTGTCAGGGCAGGCATGTCCTTTTGTCCTAGAGCCTTCAAATGCGTGAACTACCACACCCCCTTGACAGCTCTTCTCAGCTCCCTGCTAATGGCTTCTGTGGTTTCTTCTGTGTAAACTAACCTCCCCCTTGCCTGGGGGCCTGAGTTGGGCCTCCTCTGGGGCTTGCTGCTCCTTTCTTCTGCCTTTTCTGAGACCAGGCCTTTCCACATCTCCATGGCTGGCCTTGTAATCACTTCTAGCCAGCGGGCAGGGGGTCCTTGAACTCAAGGCAATCCTCCTGCCTGTGATTTACCACCACAGCTGGCTTGACCTGCTGCTATTTTGTGAACCTTCCGAATTTGACCCTTGGCACCGTCTGTGCTCCCTACCAAGCTCTTCCCAGTTGTCAGAGGTCAGGCCACACATCCTTCAGCTCAAAGTCCTCAGCAGGGACTCAGAGAGGCCCGTGCTTCTCAGGATCCTCAGACTCCTCGGACTATCCAGCCTCTCTCCTCCCCAAAGCTCAGCATCCCCTGCTCTCTTCTGAGTGCTGTTGGTTTTGTTTAGCCCAGGCTGACCTTGAACTCACTACATATCCAGGGGTGACCTTGAATTCCTAATTCTGCCTGCACCTGTGCTGGAATCCTGGGCGTGAAACATCACGCCTGGCTGCTGGCTCCTTCCTTTTCCGTGTTATTTTTACTTTCTTACTTTACTTTCTCAATTTCGTTTTAAGACAGGGTCTCATGGAACCCAGGTTCTGCTCCATGGTCCTCGTGCCTCAGCCTCCTGAGAAGCTGGGATTAGAGTTGTCTACTGTCAGGCCCAGCTATTGCTGGGGCTTTACAAGTGACTGGGGCCAACTGAAGCAGTAGTGAGGGATGAGGGTGAGGGGTGAGGGATGAGGGTGAGGGGTGAGAGATGAGGGTGAGGGGTGAGAGATGAGGGTGAGGGGTGAGGGATGAGGAATGAGGGTAAGGGGTGAAGGTGAGGGGTGAGGAATGAGGAATGAGGGTGAGGGTGAAGGATGAGGGTGAGGAATGAGAGATGAGGGTGAGGGTGAGGGATGAGGGTGAGGAATGAGGGATGAGGGTGAGGGATGAGAGTGAGGGGTGAAGGGTGAGGGGTGAAGGATGAGGGTGAGGAATGAGGGATGAGGGTGAGGGTGAGGGATGAGAGTGAGGGGTGAAGGGTGAGGAATGAGGGATGAGGGTGAGGGTGAGGGTGAGGGTGAGGGGTGAGGGTGAGGGGTGAGGGGTGAGGAATGAGGGTGAGGGATGAGGGTGAGGGGTGAGGGGTGGGGGTGTGGAGGCTTAGGCCTTTCTGATCCATCGTGACTCCTTGATTTACATCTGATGAAGTGTCAAGAGTTTCTGGGGCTGGGGCTCAGTCGTTAGCGTACATGTAGCCAACATTGGGCTCGGTCCTCAGCGCTCCATGAACCAGGTATGGTGGTGCATGCCCGTAATCCCAGCTCTCAGGTGGTCGTGGGCGAATCAGAATTTCAGGGTCACCCTTGGGTAACATAATAGGTTCTAGTCCAGCCTGGCTACACAAGACTGCCTTAAAGTCTGTCTCTCTGTGTCTCTCTCTGTCTCTCTCTCTCTCTCTGGGTTGTGCGGAGTGGGCCCCTCCCCAGGCTCATAGGCAGCAGTCAAAGCCTCTAGCCAGGCTGAGCTCCGACTCACCCGGTCTCCACCCCGACCTCTGCCACAACAGGAGCGTCTCTGAGTGAATCACCCATGAGTCCTCCGGCCTACAGCGACTCCCTCGCTCCCAGCCCTCTTCCTATGCTCTCTGTGCTCCAGACTGCCCTGACGAAACACAACTGGATCATGACCCTCCCGTGCTCCAGAGCCTCCTGTGGCTCCTACTGCCTTAAAGACTAATCTTACAACCTGCAGATGCTGTACCTCGAAGTGGGGGCTCCCCCTTCCCCTCCCTCCCCTTCCCAGGCTGCCTTCCCATTCCCCTTCCCTTCCCTCTACTTTGTCCCCAACCCCACCCCACTTGCCCTCTGCCTCCAGCTGAGGCTGCCTGGGTTCTTTTAGCGACTCCCGCTAGCCTCAGGGTGATTTGGAGGCTGCCTCCTCCACTTGGTGTGTCCCCCCCCTACCTAGCTGGGCTCTCTGATTGGGAGACCCTCTAGTAGCAGACCACCGGACTCTTTCTCAGACTCCTGGGTCCACCTCCAAACTGCCATCTAGGGGCTTGTTGGGTGACCTCTGAGAACAGGAGCCCCTCACCTGGGAGCAGGGGCCTAGCTGCTCACTCTCTGACATGCTCCTGAGTAGAGAGGCTCGAACGCCTGGCTGCAGGTGAGCTCCATTCTGTCAGCGCAGTCATGGCCTTCTCCCCTGTTCTCTCCAAAGCAGGTCCTCGATGAACTGCATTCACCCCAACCGTGACTTAGACTCTGCTTCTGGAAACTTAAACAGACCCATCCCCAGGAGACTTTCCAGGTGCTCCCTGCTTTTTGATTTAGTCCTCGTAGCCCTCTGGGTCCCCCAACCCTCTTGTCACAAAAGAGGATGACTAAGGAGTTAGCTGAAATTGTCCCCCACCCTAGGATGAAAAGCAGGAATCCTGCTCACTGCCTTCCTGGAGTGTTCCCAGTGCACACTGCAAGGCTTGGCCCACGGTGCATGCTCAATAAATGCTTGTTGAATGACTGAATACAGAAATAGCAGGACGAGTTGGAGGTTGGGAGCAAGGCCATTGTTTCTTCCATCCACACCCAGCCTAGGTCCTTACAGTGCCATGATAGCTACTGAAGCACTGGCCATCTCTTCTACATTCGGCCAAGGCCAAGGCAGGGAAAGGTTACATAACCACTCTGATGCGGCCAGGTAGTGCCCCATGCCTTAATTCCAGTACTTGGGAGGCACAAGCAGGCAGATCTCTGTGAGTTTGAGGCCAGCCTGGTCTATAGAGCTAGTCCTAGGACAGCCAGGACCACACAGAGAAACCCTGTTCTCAAAAAACAAAGCAAAAGAAAAAAAAACACACACACACACACACACACACACACACACACACACACACACACACACTCCAATGAGTACAGAAATCATTCCCAGGGGCTCCCTGGCTTCTCGGTAGAACTGTTCATCTGACTGGCCACCATGCCACCTGTGCCCTCCATGTCCAGCCTTGGCTTACCACTGAAGGCTCAGAGGGTCTGGTCCAACTTAGGCGAATCATCGAGGGTGGCTACACTTACTGAGAGGATTTAGTTAGCCCTGTGCTGTGGAGCCCCCTGAACAGGGGCTTTTGCAGTCTCCCTGGGGCTGTCCTATGTTCCCTGAGTGCTCTTGGCAGTGGGTGTGGGCGGGGAGTGGAGGTGAGGCAGGGGCATCGTCCAGCCAAATTCTTTCACCCAGTAGATATTGTGAGAGACAGGGATGGAGAGCAGGAGAGCCCTGGGAGGGGAGCGAGACAGAAGGCCTGGGTGAGAATGGAGACCCCAGCTGGACAGTCCATGCTGACACCTTCCCCGGAATGGCACTCTCACAGCACTGTCCTCAGACACTGCACTCTGAAGTGACCACGGGTCCTATGACACCTGAGGCTTGTACACGGCCTTGTGCAAAGTTGGGGTGGGGGCGCAGACCATGACCTCAGAGAAGAAGAGGAGAAGGAGGAGGAGGAAGAGGAGAAGGAGGAGGAGGAGGAAGAGGAAGAAGAGGAGGAAGAGGAAGAGGAGGGGAGAAGGAGGAGGAGGAGAAGGAGGAGGAGGAGGAAGAAGAAGAGGAGGAGGAGGAAGAGGAGGAGGAGGAGGTTGGTACTCAGATTAGAGCAGCTGTGGAGGGAGGGACCTGTCTGGGCAGAGTATCGGGTGTGTGTTCCACAGCTGGGAGGGGCTCCGGGTGTCCCAGGTACAGACTACAGCTCTGCACTCCACAAGAGCCACCCTACTTAATAACCACAGCTTGGGGCCTGAGGGCTTCCCAGATGGGGGCCAGCCCCAGGGTGGGGGGCACTAGTTCTGTGGTTGTCCCCACTTTATATAGACAGAAATGGCTTTAGAGACATCTGTGGTCTCCTGGGAAGAGAGCAAGCTTGGGACAGGGTAGCCTGGGTTCAAGTCGTTGCTACTCCAAGATCTGGGCTGCCTGTCCTCTTGTCTGTGTCTTCTTTCTGAGTGCCTGCTTGCCCATGAGTGTTTGTTTTCGAGGCAGGGTCTTACAGAGCCAAGCACGAACTTGACCCCTGTTCCTCCCCACTTCTACCTCTCATGTGCCATCAAGGCTGTGAGCTGAAGTCTGTGGGTGCTGAGGCTGGGTGGCTACCACAAGAGCTCAATCCTGGATGGATGCTCAGAATGGTCGCCTCCACGGTTTAGAGAGACACTCGTGACCTGTCCTGATGTTCCTGTAGCCTCCTGTGGTCACCCGCTGGGGTAGTTGCGAAAGCCCTTTCTCTCTCCCCACTGTTGATAAAGCAAGGAACTCACTAGGCATTGTGCCATCCTGGGCCAGCCCGTTGCCCCTTTCCTGCCTGGAGGCCTGGGTGGGGCCAGCTCCTCACTCCTCCTCAGGCTAGATGGACCTGAAGGGGGCTTTTGGGAGTGGGACAGGCTGGGTGTCAGGTCCTCCAGCACCTGCCACCTTTGGGCAATGGTGGCTCCAGCTTGCCTGGTGTCCAGGTAGGACCCAACCCTTACTCTGCCTGTACTAACTGAGCTGTCTTTAAAGTTACCCTAAAGCCAACCAGGCCTCCCTAGGTCTCACCTTGGACTCCAGATCTACTGCCTCTCCCACCCATCGCAGGGCAGTAGCCACCAAGGTCTCTTTGTTGCCACTTTCTTTTTTGGGGGGCTGAGGGGCTTTAGAGACAGGTTGTTTGGGTAGCCCTGGCTGTTCTGGAACTCCCTGTGACGACCAGGCTGGCCTTGAACTCACAGAGATCCTCCTGCCTCTAACTCCTGAGTGCTGGGATTAAAGGTGTGCACTGTCATGTCCTGTGAGTTGACACCATTTTTATACACCGTATTATCTGTTTGATGTCCCTGTCCCTCCTGGGACTGTCACCCTTCTCAGTATGGGGACTACGGTCTGCTGCGATCATGGTACTCCACAGCCTTCCACAGACACTGGCTGAAACAGAGATGGGGTAGGAGCTGCTGGCAGTCCAGCCACTGCAGCACAGCTTTTCTGATTGAGAATAGGGCCAGCGACAGATGTCACCCTCCTTCAGGGTCAGCTGGATGCTTCCTAGTTCTCTTCGTCATGCCCCCCTGGTGGTTCGAATATGCTTGGTCCCAATTAAATATTGTCCTTCTAAGAGATGCCTTGGTCGTGGTGCCTGTGCCATCCGTGCCCTCACCCAACCCCTGTCACACTTTCCCTACCCAGGCTTGCTTTGTTTCTTTATTTTTGGTCTCTTCTCCCTGAGAGGGCCAGCGGAGAACGCCTCATCCGGTAGGTCAGTGACAGGCCTGCATGGACACCACAAGAACAGGACAGTCCTGGTAGCTTCGCCAGTGGTCTGCTAAGTCAGAGGGAGAAGGAAGGGGGCCGTGTGGCTCGTGAGACCAGGCGCTAATGATACGGTGTTATAATGGGCTCACAAAGAGTGCTAATCTGATATCCCGCGTGTGCTCCTTACAATAGATATAATCAGGCCCGCAGTTAGCTAAGGCATTCTCCACCTATCCGCACACTCCACCAAGATCTTTATCACCCTTCTTAATTAAGAGCCTAGAAGCTCGGCAGCCCACAGCCCAGCTCCAGGGAGTCCTGCCCAGCAGGCCCTCCCTAAGCTGGGATAATAGCTACCCCCACATGGCCGGGGCGAGGCCATGCTGTCCGCCCCATCTCAGGCTGTCCCAGGCTGCAAGACCTTAGGAGTCAACTCTACCTGACATTCAGGACTGCAGCCGGCAGCCCCTAGGTCAGGCCAGCCTGGAGATGTGTTGGGTCTGGGGCGTGGGGCTTAGGCTGTGAGTTTACATGCTTGGCCCACGCTAAAAATCAGGCCACAGTCTGGTTTCCGGAGCAGTGGGAAGATAAGAGAGTAATGTCCCTACTTGCCAGGCCAGGGTCACATTTGCCTCCTGCCAGTTCATTTGAACGTCTCTGCCTGGAGCTGTGGGCCACTGAGTTTGAGGCTCTGCCGTGGTGTAGAGTCAGGACTCATTTATAAGAGTAGCCATGAGGTTCAAAGAGGCAAGTGACTGACCACACAGTGAGCCTTGGACTCAGGTTGGCGTGTAAGCACTGGGGACAGAGGGACCATGCTGACACGCAGGTAGTCCCTGGCTGCATAGCTGGTGTTTTTGCAACTGTGTGACAGGATTTGTTAGCATCGTCTTTTTCTGATTCCCTAGAGGTGGTAGAGTCAGGTTCTTATAGCTGAAGAACCATGGGGCTAGGGTTGGAGAGTGGGTTTGAGAAGCTCAAGAGATTGGAAGCTGCCATTTTGAAAGTTACCCCCGTGATCTCAGGGCAGTGATCCTCAGCCTGGGTCCCAGTAGAGAGGAAGTGGTGGTGGGGACAGAAGCTGGTGGAGGAGAGTCAGCATTGTAGGCTACACAGAGCACAGAGCCTGTCCTGTCCTGTCCTGTTGAACCAATGATGAATCCAGGAAAGTGGTGCCGGATCCTACCTCCAACTCCCACCCCATCCCATCCTGTGTGTCCTGCATGAATACAACACACACACACACACACACACACACACACACACACACACACACACACACACACACATGCAGAGACAGAGACAGAGAGACAGAGAGAGACAGAGACAGAGAGAGACAGAGAGACAGAGACAGAGACAGAGAGGGGGGGAAGGAGAGAGTCTTGTTGTCCGTCCTACCACGTACCTCCTGAACACAGGACATGGAGGGGGTGGGGTGTCCAAATGCTGAAAAGCCCAGGCTGCCTAGTTCAGAAAGGCTTTGGCTCCTCCAACTGGGAGCAGAGATTCTATCTTTAGTTTCCTCACTCCATAGCGCCTCTCCTGGCCAGGAGGAGGAACTGCAGCCTGGAATCCCTGAACTATGTCCAATCCCCTTGAGGTCTTGAGCCCTGGGCCTTGCTAGGGTCACTCTGACCCCAACTGGCCAGTGCGGGCCAGCCAGACTCTCGGGTCCCAACTCGAAGAGCATCCAGTACTTGTGGCCAGCTCCCCACTGACGCGGGAGACTGAATAACAGGCTAAGCCATCATGTGCTTTTACTAAAAATAGAATTGACATACTTTTGCGTTGGGAAAGAACGCAGATTCCAAGCATTCTCAAAGGGCAAAGACGGGGAAAAGAAAGAATGGAAATTGGATTTTTGAGCTTAGTAATTAATTAGTGCCTGTAAACACATGATTCATGCTTTTTTCCTGGCTATTTTTTTTCTTTCCATTTCGCGTGGTCTTTCATAGAGATGGGAGAGAGGGGACCAGAACAAAGAGAGAGGGCAGGGCAGAGACCGGAAGGGTTAGCAAACCTTGGCCAGCTGTAAAGGAACGGGCACTCCGTCTTCAGGTGGAGGCGGAGCTAAGAAGATGGCGATATGTCCAAAGAACATGAGAGGCTAGAGTGGAGGGACCGGGGACAGGGTCACACAGACGTCCCCTGAGAGGTGTGGTGGCTTTATTATGGTGTCACACTTAATCCTGAGGATGGGAAGCATGGCGGAAGTTTGAGCTAGGGAGCATCATCCATCCCACACAGTGGTGACAGTTTCTCTGCATAGCCCCGGCTGTCCTGGAACTCGCTCTGTAGACCAGGCTAGCCTCAAACTCAAAGAGATCTGCCCGCCTCTGCCTCCAGAGTGCTGGAACTGAAGGCATGCTCTGCCATCGCCTCTGCCACCGCCACTCAGACGATGACTTGTGTTGCTGAAGTTTCCCGGTGAGCACCTTGTGGACGTGTCTCTCTGAGGGCTGCATGTTCATGTCTGCCTCTTTCCTACAGAACACTGGCCAAGTGTCGTGAGGGACCTTGTCTGCCCTTTTGCTTCTGTCTTCCCAGGGCCTAGGATGTGTTTGTCAGTTGGCCTAAGGCCAGGGCAGAGAGGTCTCCTAAGGCCAGCATGGGATGGTCCTTGAGAAAGGCAGGTTTTTATTAAATTCCAACTGGGGAGGAAGTAGGGTTGGAAAACTCTCTCTGTGTAGGATGAACTTCTCAGCAAGGAAGGCATCCAAGCAAGGCGTACGCCACCAGCCCACCCCTCGGACGTCCATTCTAGCACCAGCTCTATACACAGGTGCTGTGTGTCCTGGGGCCAAATGGTTTGCCTCTCTGAGCACCTTTAAGTGGATGTAAGTACACTTGTTGACAGGGGGCCGGGTGGGGGCTGGGAGGTCTGAGCTGCCACTGGAGTGCCGTCTCTCAGGCCCTGCTCAGGTGCTCTGCCCCTAGGCCCTCCTGGCTCGTGACCTCTCTTCACTCAACACTCCAATGGAGTCTTCCCTCCAGCCACCCACTCAGCCTTGATTCACCAGGGCTGTGAGCCTCTACCTTCTGCCTGTTTTGTTCTCTGTTTTCTTAGTAAAACCACTGCCTTCCCCAGTCGCCAGGGCTCCCATCAGGGAACAGGCAGGCAGGGGCCCCTGTCATCCCACAGAGCCATCTCCCCAGCTTCCCCATCCCACTCACCCTCGCTTTGAGGACTGAAGTCACCAGGCATGAGCCAAGGGCTGGGGACATGAGGGTTTAGATAATTATCACGGGGTAGTGAGGCTCTGCCTGGAGTTCCCGTAAAGGGGGGGGGGCGCAGCTGGGCTGGTGGGAGAGCCCGGGCAAGCCAGACAAGGACTCCTGGGAAAGTTGGCAGCCACTGCACCAGGCAAGGGAGTGTGTGGGCAGGTTCACCCAGGTGCAGAGGGGGTGCACGGTGGGGATGTGGCTTGGGGATATGAGGTGCACTGGGGGAGTTGCTCCATGGAGAGGCAGCTGTTAGTGGGCACACTGGGAGAGGTGCCCTAGAAATGGAAAAGCACCAGGGATGGGGGGGGGGATGAGTACCAAAGGATACATGTTAAGTAAGATGAACAAGTGAGCTCGGTGTCACACGCCTTTAAGTCCAGCACTTGGGAGGCAGAAGCATGAGGATCTTTATGAGTCTGAGGCCAGCCTGGTTTACGTAGTAAGTTCCAGGAGAGCCAGGGATGTGAGACCCTGTCTTAAACAAACCAAACCAAACCAAATCAAACCAAACCAAAAGGGATGCAAATGAGCATTGCCAGGATTGAACACCAAATCTATCCGACACCAAAGCCACTCGGAAGCATTGTGCCTTTGGCAGGCTTCATGGAGGAAGTGAGGTGCAGGGAGTGCAGGGAAGAGATCTGGTTAGGGAGTGGTTTTCCCAGGCTTGCCTCTCAGTTCTGTTGTTGTCTTGCTGTGAAGTGGGTCAAATTCCCATGCTAAGCCTGTTTTCTCCAGTGGAACGGAGACCTGATGCCGAGTGGCTTTTCCAGGCCTTGCGATAGTTCAGTGAGACAGACAGACAGACAGACAGATAGACAGACAGACAGACAGGCAGAGGAACCCAGCCAGCAGATACGCTGCTTGAGCTGGAGCTGGAGTTTGGAACTCATCCTTCTGTCTTTTCAGTGTGAAGGAAAGTGATGGTGCCTTGGCTTTTGATGGGGGTGGGTGCAAATCCCAGCTTCCCAGACTCTGAGCTGGTCTCCATACAGAGTTCATTTGGAGCTGGCTTGACTTTCTGAGGTGAGCTGTGTGTCCTCACAGCAGGCACACCATACCCTGGTGGCAGGCAGATACCAAGCGGCTAAGCACAGGGTTTGAGAGTTGAGCATTTGGCACACAAGCACGAGGACCTGAGTTCAAATCCTAAGAGTCCACATACAAACTGGACCCATTAGCATGCCCTATGGTCCCAGAGCTTTTTATGGAGGAAGGGGAGGCAGAGATGGGAGAATTCCCTGAAGCTCAGGGGTTAGCCAGACTGGCATACACAGTGATGAGCAAAACCAGATCCATCTCAAACATGGTGGCTGGTGAGGGCCAATATCCACAGTTGTCATCTGACCTCTAAATGTGCATGCATGCACACACACACACACACACACACACACACACACACACACAATTTAAAACACACAATGTGCCAAGCTTGAGTGTCTGAGAACGTCCTTGGCCTATGAGCTGCATCAGGGTGACGAGGTCACTAGGTTAGACCCCTCAGTGTGTACCTGCTGCACAGCAGGGGTGTGCTTAGAATGAGAAAACCTGGAGTTTCTGTTCTCCTCAGGACCCTTGTGAGGTCACTCTGTCCAAATGAGGCAATTTCTTGTGAGGCATGGTGGTTCTGTCCCTTGCATGAGGAGAAAAATGAGGCAAGAGAGGTGATATCACCAGCCCAAGGGGAAACTAGGGTGTTTGGTCTTGGCCCTGTCTTTCTGAGATAGCGGTCTTGGGGTACTTTCACTGCATGAGGTGACCCTCAAGAGTGTAGCACATGCCAGTGGTGGAGGATCGGGGCTCAGTGGATTCAGGGCCACGTTGCCGACTGGCAATGGGAGTGGCTTTGTGTGCATGGGAGCTGGCTTGGGGTCCAGGTTGGCAGCCTCCAGAAGACCCAGCCTTTTCTTCAACAGCCCTCTGCCCTTGCTTGGGTATGCCACCACTGTTACTAACGAGCCCCTTGAGGCATCTTCTGGAGTTGTCCACACCATGAACTTCCTTCCCGGGTGCAGAAGTTCTCTATTCTGCTTGGCTGAGTGAGTAAGGATACCATTCTGCTTCCCTTACAGCTAGACCATGAGCCTATGACAAACTGGGTCCATCGGCTGCATCATCCTGGACCTGTGGGACATGGAGAGATTTATCTCCATTCAGCAGCTTCCATCCATGTACGCAGGTCATGGGGTTCCCCAGTTCCAAATCCTCCCATGGCTCCCCTTACCCCTTAAAATAGAACCCAGGCCCCTTCTCAGATGCCTGCTGATCTTACTTCCTTCTTCCTTCTGGGGGTTCAGAATATGCTTCCTTCGGGGTTGAGCACTAGCAGCTCTCTTTGTTTACATGTCACGTGTGAGTGAGGGTGTGGGGCTGGAATGGGGACCCAGGGCCTTGCAGGCTGGAGACAGAATAAGAGGCAGAATGACCTTATAAAACATCACCAGATATGCAATCTGTCTGAAGCTGTAGCTGTTTGTGGGTGACTAAGAAACAGATGCCTGAAAATGCCCCGGACAGTGGTTCTCTTGACTCAGTTTGACTCACTTTTGTTAGGAATGATGATGCAGATCTGTAATCACAGCTGAGGCAGGAGGATCACAAGTTCAAGGTCAGCCTGGACTACAGAGTGAGTTCAAGGCCAGCCTGGGAAACCTAATAAGACCCTGTGTCAAAATATAGAGTGAAAATATAGAGTCAGGTGTGGTGACTCAGCAAGAGAGTGCTTGTTTGGCCAATGTGAAGACCAAAATTCAGTTTCTAGTATCATAACCAACCAAAGAACCAACCAACCAGTCAACCAATCATTCAACCGAAACCCAACAAGCAAAGCAAAAAACCAACTCAAACTCCACCAACCAATCAAAAACCCAAACAACCAACCAACCAACCAATCAACCAACCAACCAAACAAACAGTCAACCAGTCAATCAACCAACTAGTCAACCGACCAACCAGTCAACCGACCAACCAGTCAAACGACCAACCAGTCAAACAACCAAAAACCAACAAACTAAGCAAAAAACCAACCAACCAAAAACCCAATCAACCAGCCAATCAACAAATCAACCAACCAACCAACCAACCAACCAACCAACCAACCAACCAACCAACCAACCAACCAACTAAACAACCAACCAACTAACCAACCAACCAACCAACCAACCAACCAACCAGTCAACCAACCAACCAACCAACACACCAAAAAACCCAATCGACCAACCAATCAAACCAACCAAGCAGCTAACCAAAACCCAACCAAACCAGCCAACCAACCAATCAACTAAACAAACAGAACCGAAAAACCAAACAACCAAAAGCCCAACCAAACAACCAAAAACTCAAACAACCAAACAACCAAAACCAAACACACAAACACAAGCAAAAACAAAAACCAACCAACCAAACAAACAAAAAACTCAAAAAGCAAAAAAACAAAACAACCAAACAACCACCAACCAACCAAAAATTGAAACAGCCAAACAACCAATCAACCGGACCCAACCCAAAACCTTGCTTTCACATGATTTGATTCAAGGTGATTCAACTCAACGCCATTCAGCTGCTGAGCTGCTCTCACTGGCCAGATCACTGTCTTAGACACTTCTGTGCAACACGGCTTAGCCCTGGGTAGCCCCTGAACCGTGCACTCCTCCTAGCTGAGTGGTATCCCATACTCCTCCAGCTCAGCTCCTGACCTCACCCCAGCTCACCCTGGCTCTCCAGTTGCTCCCTGCTTACCTCAGCTCACCTTGAGTTAGTTCCCTGGCTCCATTCACTGGCTCCACCCATCCGCTCAGCCCAGCTACTCACAGCTCTGCTCACCTGCCTCATCCAGCAGGTGGTACCCCACTGCCGCCTGCCTCCCCAGACACACCCCAGGCCTTGCAGGAAAGAGGGGCTTCTGGCCTAAGATGGCTCAGTAGGCACTTGCTACCAAGCCTGACAACCCAAGTGCTTTTCTTTTCACACACTTGTACACACACACACACACACACACACACACACACACACACACTAAATACTTTTTAAAAAGACAGGAGCTTCCAACTGGGTCCTGGGGTTGCTGTGTGACTGGGATGTGGGAACCTTAGGGTTGGGGTGAGCAGAGTCAGCATCTCTGGGAAGCCCAGTCCCCTGTCTGTCTTAGACCCTGCTCCATCCCACGATCAGGCATACAGTAGGCATTTAATATATGCTTGTGGAATGAATAAATTAGCAAGAGGAGGAATAAATTGAGAGAATGAATTAAGAGTTGGGGTGACAAAGCCAGGAGAAGTGATACACGTCTTTAATCCCAGCACTCAGAAGGCAGAGGCAGGCAGATGCTTGAGGCCAGCCTGGTCTACAGAGTGAGTTCTAGGACAGTCAGGGCTACACCAAGAAACTCTGTCTGGAAAAACAAAGCAGCAACAAAAAGATTTGGACTAGGGCTTCAGCTCGGGGGGAACATCCCCAAAGGTCTCATCTAAACTTGTGTTTGAGCATTTCCCATGGTCCATTAAAAGAAAAACAAAAGGGGAAAAAATTGAGGGGACAGAAGGAAAACAGCTCAGGTGTGTCCCAAGCCTCTTTTCTTTGCCAGAGGAGGAGCATCTGTGGGGCAGGAGGGCATTGGGCGGAAAACCCTCCCAGTGTTTTATCCCCTACTAACCAGCTCAGACACTCCCGATACAGTGTAACAGCCGGACGCCTTATCAGCTGCATCTCTAGGGCCTGCTCTCACAAACAGCCATTAATCACACCTCAACACCACCCTGCTCTCCTTCCTCCTGGTGCCTCCCCTGGAAACTGAGGCCCAGAGAGAAGAGGCCTGCTAATGCAGGAGCATGGGCTATTTGGCCCTGAGCCCTCTGATGTGAGCTGGAGGAAAGGCAGAATCTTCTGCATGACCAAGGGGCCCTGCCCCCAATTTTGGGCCCCCAGCCCTCCCTGGAGCCCCAGGGGCCTTCCAAGGTGGCCTCTTAATCACTGCTGGTTAATTAAGGAGGTTGGACAACTCCACCTGGCCCTCCTGGGCCTGTCTGGGAAGGGACTGCAACCTGGCTACACTACACTGTGGGGCCCTGCTCCTCAGCTGAGCCCCACCTGCATGGGTCTTTGGGTGCCCACGTGAGAAGCCTGGGGTCCTTGGTGGGTGAGGGGCTGTGGTGGGAGGCAGGGTTGCCACCACTATGGTACTCCCCGAATCAGGTACGGCGTGGGCGGCTGTGGCTGGGCTAATGAGGCTCCACACTGCCAAGGAGAGCTGGAGGAGTTGAGACAGGTTCTGGGTGAGGTGAGTTTCGTGGGCTGGGCAGAGTCATGGCCCTGTGCCATGTGCATTCCCCTAGGCTGTGGGGGGCTGCCAAGACCCCAGCCCACCCTGTGCCCTGCTCCCCGTCTTACTGATGGGTCTAAGGAAAGGATGCGGGAAGGAGAGGGGACAATAAGGGGCATAGGAGGAGATGCTCCACCCACTGTGGGAAGCCACGCCCCTGATCACGGCAATGAGTCTGGGTTCCTGTGGGTTGTGTTTGAACCCACACTTGTTTGTACCCAAGGAATGGTAACAGTTTCATGGGCTGATCTTGACTTTACAGTTTAAATCTCAGAGTGACCTGGTCCACTTGCCTTGAGTAAGTGACCGTTCCTCTGGTCCATGTGGTTCTGACTAGGATGTGGCAGTGCTGAACACTGAGGAATTAGTGGATGGCTCCTTTGGATCTGTGTCCCTGCCGAGGCTGTGACACAGGTTCCTGAAGGCTCACACCTGCTTCCCCAGGCCGATCAAAGAAGCCATTCAGGCCCAGGGGAAACTCTG
Source organism: Rattus rattus (assembly GCF_011064425.1). NCBI lineage: Eukaryota > Metazoa > Chordata > Mammalia > Rodentia > Muridae > Rattus > Rattus rattus. The sequence goes on along the minus strand of NC_046158.1, from coordinate 150,284,032 downwards.
AAGTTTGGGAGGCTGTAGATGTTTCCAGAACCAGCTGTCTATCTTGGTGCCTGGAGGACCGGTGCAGGAACCCGGGCTCTACAGTAGATAGGCAGGGGGCGGAGCTGGCTCTGGAGCGCCTGCAGCGCTTGGGTTTTGTTAGCCCAGCCTTTGTTCCCCGATCTCGATCTCCTTTGCATGGATTTGCAGCTGACGGGCTGAAGTATTCACCTGCATTTGGTGGACAGTATGACACTTGACCACACTTAACAGTTGTGTAACCACCACTAGGGCCAAGAACCAGAGTCTTTCCATCATTCCAAAGTTCCCCAGTGCCATTGGCTCCACATCCCTCTGCCAGCCCCCAAGCCTTCCATTCCAAGAGAGTTCAGACTCACTGAGAAGGTGAGAAACCTACCACCCACCGACCAGCAGCTCCCTTTATCACATCGCCTGGAGGTCATATGTGCCTCTCCTCAGCCTGTCCCCTTCTCCCCCCCACCCCCGAGCCCTGCGCATGCTCAGGTGTACGCATCCTCGTTTTCTTTCTTGCTTCCTCCATGTACATCTCTGAAAGACCCAGGTGTTCCAAATCCCACAAAACCATGCTCTGGCCCGAGAATCGCAACATTGTTGCATTTTGATATCAGCCCTCGCTCAAATAACTCCGATTGTTAAACGTCCCTTCCCAATGATCTTTCTTGTTGTTTTTTCTGATCCAGAGTGCAACCTGTGTTATCTCTTGCACTGGGTGGCAAAAGGTTCCTTGGTCTCCTTTTGTTTTGGAAGACTGGCTTTGGTTTTGCTGGATTTAAGAACACACTATTTTAAAACTACCCTCGAGTTTTCCTAATCCAGGAGCCACAAAGGAGACCACAGGGGGACAGGAGTGTCAAGGAAGAGGCTGCAGATCTAAGGCATGGGGTGTCCTGAGGAGCTGTTCTGAAAGTGTTGATTAAAGAGAAGGAAGTGGGTGTGGGGACAGGAGAAGAGGGAGGAGACAGCCAGACGCAGGGACAAAGAGTGGAAGATGTGGCTGTAGTCATGGGGAGAACCTGCATTCCCAAAGCAGAAGCCAGGGGCAAGGATGGGTTCAGATCCTGGCTTTCATTCACTGGCTGTGAGGTCTGAGGCTCACCTACTGTCATGTACAGTGCCTTAATTTTCCTTCTGTAAAATGGGAGTAATGTATCCTGCCCACTGCTGTGAGGACTGAACAAGCGATGACAGAGTGGTCAGTGGCGGTCACTGTCTCTCACAGTTTGGTGACAGTCGCAGCACACTCTGCCTTTGCCTGTGTAGGTGGACGTATGGGCAGAAGCAGTGGACTCTTCACTATAGGCTACTGTCCCAATTGTCCATCAAAGAAAAGTTCAAATTTTGCTGGTTCTTGTCTGTGCCGCTCTCATTGTGTTCCCCCGTGCCAATGTCTCTGTGGAATCCTTTCCTGTGGTGCTTTCTAGAAGGGCTCTGGCTTCACACATCTTCCTGCTTCGGGGTTTCTGATGCTATCAGAAGCCTGCACGTGGTTTGCATCCCGCCGCAGACCTGGGGTGCTCCCCGAAGCTCCTCCTCTCTGAGGTGGCATGGTCCGATGGTGGAGACAGTGATTCAGCTCTCAGTTCCCTGTATATGGAGACCCAGGCTGGTGGGTTGTTTGGCCCAACCATGTATATTACACCACAGCCATGTGCCCTGTGCCCTGTGGCCTGCGTGGCTTCCCACTGAGTTCCTAGAAGCCCTCTGGCTGGGTCAAAAGTCAAGTGTGTCTTGGGCTCTGTTCAGCCATAGGGAGCTGCAGCCTGGGCCCTGCGCATGCGCCATTCACTAGGGTGGGCGCTTCGTCGGATCTGTTCATCTTTCCCACAAGCAATACCATATGGACATCTCTGTGTGGCTGTCTTTGTGTACAGGACCTTCAGTTTACCGAGATTCCCAATGTCCCTATGAAATAGCAAAGAGAGAAAACCGAACTTGAGGGGCTGCCATAGCTGTAAGGCTGTGGCGTCGGAGGTGGCTGGGGGCTCAGGCCATGTTTCCCCCTTGCTTCCAGTGTTCCCTGCTTGGGGTGTCAGTGTCAGTCCTACAGTCCCATGGATTCAAAACAGGCTTTCCAATTTATTTTACTTATAAAATTACATCTCATTTAATTTGTGTGTAGGTGCATGGAATAAGACAACTTATTCTCTTTCCACCATGTGGGTTCTGGGGATTGAACTCAGGTCATTAGGTTTGGTGGCAAGACTCTTTAGCCAGTGAACCATCTCACCCACCCAGGACCTGCATTTTAAATAGGTCTTCAGAAACTGAGTCTTGCTTGCTGATAAAACAAACCCAGACCTCAGCCTGCTGGAGTAAATTCTGCCTTGAGAATGAAACGGTATCGTCTGCTGCTTGTCGTGTGTCAGGCTTAGCTGGGTGACCTTTCTGGGTTAGGGAGGGATGCTCAGTGCTCCCATCAAGTCTCAGTGCTTAGACCTTTGCTCGGTGTGGCATAGAAATCACTCAGTGACCACTTCATGGTCATCAAGGCCCATGCTGGGTACGAACTTCTGTTTCTGCTTCCTCAGTATGTCTGTTGCTATCTTTCCTTCTGTTCCTCCTTGACTCCACATGGCCCTCCATGTTTCCCTCTGCTCTGTCCGGGACACCCCTGTGCTGGCCTTTCCCCTTAGCTCAGGGTTATCTCAATACTGTGGGCTGATAGGTGCGTTCTGATCTGGGAATCGTTGAGCCTGGAAACATGGCCTAGGTATACAGATTGATGGAAGGAAGGATCACAGCCTCGCTGATCAGCCCCACTGTGGATTCCACTGCTGTTTCAGGAGGCAGGGGGTTCAGTCTGGTGGGTGGGAGAGGGTCCGCGTTGTCCCCCTTTCCTGTATCTTTGAGCCTAGGGTGGCCTATGACCTGGACAAGACAGGGTGACTCAGCAAAGCTCTTTGCCTCACAGGTTCCTTTTTAACTCTGTCCCCGGTTGGCTCCTCAGGGGGTGGGGTAGGGGTGGGGTGAGGGATGGAGGTGGGGGTAGGGATGGGGTTGGGGGGTGGGGTGGGGGGGTGGAGGGTGGGGGTGGGGGGTTACCTTTAGAGTCCTGCTCTCCTCTGCCCAGCCTTTGAAGCACCTGTCATGTCAGGCCAGGGTCACAGCAGTGGAAGAGACAAATACCGACTTGTGCGTGACAGAAGTGAATCGTGAACTGTGCTGGACGATGAACCCCTCACTACAGTAAGATCTGGTTTTGTGATAGAGAGGGGACACAAAGTGACACTCCCTAGGGGTGAGGGGGGGGGTAGGGACTTTAGCCTGAATTCAGAAACCAGAACTATAGGAAAAAGCGGGGCCTTGTCAGCGTCGAGAATATATCGGGCAGAGGAACAGTGTGTGCAAAGGCCCCGGGGCAGGAAGCAGCATGGGGGCCAGCTCTGACTGGGAGCTGCCAGAGAGAAAGATTTCTGAATAAGGCAGTTTTAATCGGGTCCCTCCTGTAAATTACTAACTTTCCCTGAGCCACGGCTCTCCCCCCACGTCAAGTGGGAAAGACACCGACCTATCCTGAGAGATGAGTGGGGGTTAAGTCCAGCTGGAATGACAAGCTGAGGGGCTAGGGGCGTGTGCCCATCAGTGACATTCCGGAGACTAGGGGTCTTCGGGTGGCTTTGAGGCTAAAGGTGATGCCCTGGTTTTTCTGTGGTGAGTGAGCCCCTGGCCTCAGGAGTTAACCGCCTGTAGCACTGGGCACGGTGCCTGGCACGGAGGAGGACAGGAAAGGAGGAAGAACATCCAGGTGGGAGGAAGGTGTGGACACGGGAATGTTCGAGGCGTGTTTGGGAAGAGTGAGGAGACCAGCCCGGCTGGTGGGGAGGCTGGAAAGACAGGTTGAGGCCAGGAGGCCCTAACAGGGCCAGAGGAGGGCGGGCCTTAGTTGGGAAGCTGTAAGTAGCCATTGTGTGCTCTGGAGCCCTGGAAATGGTTCTTGGTTTTGGTTTGATTTTTCATAAAATGTGTAAGAAGTATAAGCCACAGTTTGAAAGCTCATAACCCCCACAGAGGTGGCCCCTCAAAGTGGCACCCAAGTTGGGTTCCTTTGTACCTGGTGTGTGCCTAACATTTTCCTGTGAGGTCCACTCATCGATTGTGTTTCTTTTCGCTGCTGTATAGTACTCCAAAGATCAAATAGACCACAGTGTGTTGACTTTGGATTCTTCAGACTGGCACTGCTAGAATATTCTAGCACGCTCTTCTTGGTAATCTCCAGAAGACTTCTCTCCTAGGCTAGTCCAAGGCAGACCGTGTTGGATGGAGAGGGGAGGGGATGCATGTTTTATTTCTGTAGTCTGTCCACATTTCCAAGGTGGCTGGGCCCCATCTGTATCTTTTTAGACACAGCTGCACCCTGAGGTCTCCTTCTGCAGCATCCACACAGGTCAGAGTTGGGGTCATGACACATCTTTGAAGTTTCTGCTGCAGCCATTGGGAGGCCCCGGGCTCTCCTACCCCTGGGAACCTCGGTTTCCTTCAGGAAAGCAGGCTAGTGGCCGGGCTTCCCATCCAGGCAGCCTCCTGCAGGGCCCAGGATGCTTGGGGTTGGTGCTTGGATCTGGTCAGACAGGGTCCTGCAAGAGGCAACATCCAGCAAAGGGATGCGGTCTGGAGAGGAGCCCTCAGAGATGGGAGCTTTGGATTGAACTCCCAAAAGGGGGTTAAGGGCTGAGAAAAGAGAATGTTCTAGTTCTGAACTCTTGGCAGGTCGGCTGTGAGGGAGCTGGGGACACTCAGCTCTAGTGCTGAGGGAGCCTAGTATCCCAGGTTACCAACCTGCCCAGAATCCATGTGCTGTGTGGCTTGGATGCTCACAGCGCCCTCTCTGGGCTTGAGTTTCTTCCGTGTGGGAAGCTCAAGGAGGCTGGCTCCCTGTCTGCTGGCTGTCCTGGCCCCTTAGGCCTCCTTGGCCACCCCCTCCGTACCCTTGAGGAGGCTGGGGCTGGGGCACAGGGCCAGAGCTTACACCTTGACAACACACCCACGCAGGGCACAAAGGCCCATTGTTTGAGCCCACATTGGCGGGGAAGCGGGTGGGAAGCAGCCAGCCGCCTTTCACCCAACCCGCTTGTGGTCGGCAGACTGAGGAGCAATTCACAAAACCCCGCCCCTGCCTGGGCACTTAGCCAGGCCGCCTCCCGGGCAGGCACCCTTGCCAAGCTGAGCCAGCCTCTACCCTGCTCCTGGCCTCAGTTTCCCGCAGCAGGGAAAAGGCCAGGAGAGCATCCAGGTAGGAGGGTAGAACTTGCTGTTGGCCTAGGAGCTGGAGTCCCAGCACAGACATGCCACCCACTTGGTTCAGCGGAGGCTTGAGGACAGGGGCTTGGAACCCAACAAAACTAATATGAGGCCCTGCTTGAATAGTTTGAGGGAATCTGTTTACCCACAAGCCTTAGTTTCTCCAACTGTAAAGGAATTTAGGAGCTCATGACCATTGGGGCTCATGGGACCACAGGGTGGTAGCCATTCATTTATTGATCTACCCACTCACTATCTGTCCTCCCATCTGTCTATCCATCCACCCTCCTGTCCATCCTCCCTTCCATCCATCCATCCATCCATCCATTCATCCATCCACCCACCCATCCTCTGTCTATCCATCTGTCTATCCATCTGTCTATCCTCCCATCTGTCTATCCATCCATCCTGTCTCCATCCATCCATCCACCCATCCATCCTCTGTCACATGTTAGCCATGCATTCAGCCAGGACAGCTGCGGAACTTCCAAGACCACATGTAGAGTGAAATAGGAGGCCCCACATCCAGAACCGGGAGCTGCAAGACGTCATCTGTATCTCAAAGATCACCCAACTCTTTGAGAGTCTCTGTGCCACGGGCCCTTGACCTTGCTGTCCTGAGGCTAGCTTAGGGACTGGACACGGATATACACCAATGAACAAAGTCTCTGCAAGGGACTCTTTTTTTTCTTTTTCTTTTTTTTTCCTTTTTCCTTTTTTTTTTCTCTTTTTTTCGGAGCTGGGGACCGAACCCAGGGCCTTGCGCTTCCTAGGCAAGCGCTCTACCGCTGAGCTAAATCCCCAACCCCTCTGCAAGGGACTCTTAGCAGCAGAAGCCGGGGCCTCTGAGCTGTCCCTTGCGGCACTGTCTATTGTGACCTCCGACTGTCTGGCACCACTGTTCCGAGGGTGGTCCCACTCAGGTGAACCCCATGTATCTTTGTACCCATCCTGTGAGGCTGGCCGTATGTTGGTACTGAGAGGGAAACTGAGGCTCCAGTTCTCTGGATCATCAGTAGTTGAGTGGTAGTGTCAGGATTCAAACTCAGGTCAACTGATACCAGAGCCTGAGCCTCCTCTGTGTGGGGACAGCCAGAACCTTCTGCCAGGGCTCTGCTGGGGTTCAAGTTTGGGGAGGGTGTGGGTGTGCTGGTGGCCTGCCAGCTGCCACCTGGGCTTGATCCTTCCCATGGCCCTGAGTCACAGCTCTGTGTCCTTGTAAGCTGGCTCTGCCCTCGTCACCCAATGGACTGGTGTGACAGAGACACATCCTGCCACCAGTCCACCTCCTCTACACTTCAGGGTCATGCAGGACCCTGAATGGGCTGGTTAGACAGGACCCTGCATCTTTCTACTCTTGTGTCCCTTACAGATATCTCTATCCTCTGGTAGAGTTGGGAGGGCCCCATCTCTAGGGAGGCATCTGATGTGTCCAGTGGGACCTAAAGTCTAGCCTTGGAACTTTTGCCATCCCAGACCTTGACTTTGTTGACTTCTTTATTTTGAAATGGTCTCATGTAGCCCAGGCTGGCCTAGAACTCTACGTAACAGGCTGTTTTTGAACTCTTGATCCTTCTGCCTCTACCTCAAGAGAGCTCAGCGATTAGGCCATGCCTGGCTTCACAGTCTATTTTAGAGTTCCTGTGAGACAAAGCTACATCATCGACAAATACAAATTCCTAGACCCCAGTGGATGGGCTGCCCTGAGCCCCTGTATGCCCACACCAACACCCAGGACCTCTTCCTTGTCTGATTGCCTCCCTCCTTGACAACAAACACACCCCTCCATGAATGGGGGCAGATAAAGTGCCCCACAGAGCCACCTGCCCCACTCTGCCCTGGCTACCACTTCAAACAGCCAGTCACACTCTTCAGCAGAGGGGTGGGCCATCCTGAACCAGCACTCTGGGATCTGCCCAGTCTTTCCCTCCAGCGGTGGCCTGAGAACATTCTCAATATCTGCCCTGTCTGCTGGGGTCAACATGCATCATGTGGTTAAAATTAAAATGAGGGGGGGCAGGCTACAGAGAAGGGGGCAGCTTGTGGGGCCAGGGAGAACAGAAGAGAGGCTTTCTCGTTGGAGGCATGGATCAGGACCATCTCTCAGTCTGGGGGCAGGACCCTGGCCAGTGCCTACTGCTGGGTTTTTAGGTCTGGTCACAGTTGGGAGTAGGCCTGAGGCCTCGAAGCTGGCTCTGTGGTACAGCTCTCTGGCTGACACTTAGGCCCAGTTCATGGGACTACTGGAGGGAATGGGTAGGGCAGGTGCCCTGGTCCTGGATCTTGGTGTGTCCCTGTCAGGCCCTGGCTGGGACTTTCAAATTCTACAGACTTCGATTCCATAATCCACCTGTCAACCTGGCAGACAGGAAAAGAGAAGTTCAGAGTGGTTGGGTGACTTGTCCAAGGTCACACAGCAAATGAGGGGCAGAGGCAGGAAGCAAAAATGAACCTTGAGTTAGACTCATACCCACTCTACACTCCTATCCTCATTCTCTCTTTCTCTCTCCCTCTCCCTCTCTTCCCTTTCTTCCCTCCCCCTCCCTCCCCCTCTCTCTGTTTCCTCCCTTTCCTTCTCTTCCCTCTCTCACTTGCTCTCATCTCTCTCTCTCTCTCTCTCTCTCTCTCTCTCTCTCTCTCTCTCTTCTCTCTCTTCTCTCTCTCATCTCTCCTATCAGGAAAGGGACAGAGTCAGGAACTTGGCCAGCCCAGGAGCTGGGGAATGAAAGGACCCTTTGGGCCATCATGGTTTTCCCCAGCACCTCAGACATAGCGAGGCTCCCTTCTCTCCTCTCGAGGGAGAGAATAATAGAGGGTTCAGGTGTCAGGCTTCCCAGCACCTTAAGGAGACTGGTTGAGCAGGTCTGGGGGAGGGAATGCTCTGACAGAGGACATTATTATCAGTCACTCTGCACCCAGACCTTGAGCTGGGCTGGCTTTGGAATCGTGGGGCTGGGGGTGCTCACCCTAAGGACCTGGCTCAGGGCAGATGTGCCTGGAGACCAGCTGCAGCTTCCCCAAGGCCTGTGTGGGCAGTGGAGGTGAGGGGGTACGAGCCTTCCCTAGCTGAGCTAAGACACACCCAGCCTCCCACCTGCCCTGCTCCCCGGAAGGAGGGACCCGCCAACGCCAGGAGGAGGCAAAAGAGCTTCTGTGTTCCTGCTCTGTCACACCCACACAACCCAGAAGAGTCTGGTCCTGCTGTCTGCAGTTGGGGAAATTGAGGCACAGAGGGTCAGGCTGAGGTTTGAACCCACAGGTCTGAAAGTAACTAGACACTCCTGGCCTGTGTCATACCCTGGTGTTTTCCTTGCTAGTGGCTCCTGGGGCCTCCGCCTGGGAAAGACGGCCCCTTCCAAGTAGTGTGCATCCCTCCTGCCCTGCCCGGGGCCCTCAGCTGCTCCGGATCCTTAAATCAGTTATTCTCATCTGTGGAATGGGAGCAGAGTCCCTTCCTCCAGGGCCAGAGGCCCTGGCTGTTCCACCTCCCTCCTAGAACTTTCTGTGCCTAATTTTTCTCTATCATCTCTTCTTTGCTTCTATTGCTAGGTTTGACTGACAGCTCCAACTAGGCCTTGCTGCACTAGACCCGAGGGCCCCCGTGGTACCCTGGCTGGGCCCTGGGGCATTCGTGGAAAAGCAGTTGAAGAGAGGCCAGAAAGGGTAGAGCTTGGGTTTGGATGGGAAGTGAAGTTCTGAGGGGCCGAGAGCCCACCTGGAGCTGCCTGCCCCCATCCCAGGATAGTGAGGCCAGGCACCTCGGGGCACACTCCTCCCGACCTGCCCTGGTGATGGGTCTGATAAGACCCCACCTGGGAGAGGCGGTGGCTGTAATTACAGGCCTCTCTGCGGCTCAGGCAGGCGGGTCATGAGGTGGGGGTGACTCATGAGATTACTCTATGGGCAGGGCGGGGGCGGGGGTGGCAGGTCCTCCCCTCACCCTCTGGCCAGAGATGAGCCTGGGCACCCCAGGAACGGCCAGCTTTGGTGTTACTCTGGAGCGTGTGCCAGGCCTGTTCTGTTTGACACCTGCCCAGCTTGGCGTTGATGGGAATGTGGGACCGGCTGGGTTTTCCCCTTTCTCGGTCCCAGCCGTGAGCTTCTGGGAAGGAGAACTCTGAGGTCTGGGTTGGTAATGGCAATGTCTGGACCTGCAGAGCCACAGATCTAGGCCTTGAAGGTTTGCTGAGCCAGGGGCATCCTGCCAGGAACCCCAGATTATGAGACCTACAACCCCAAAGGCAGGACCTTCTGAACTGAAGGCTCAGGTGTTTCCAGATCCTGGCTTGAGGGTTCTAGGATGCACAGGGCTGGGGAGCTGTACACCCAGTCTCATGGAGTCGTTGGCTATTGCTCCAGGGTGAGGGAGACGGCCCAGTGGGTAAAAACGCTTGCTCTGCAGGCCTCAGGATCTGAATTTGAATGCCCAGAACCCATGTCAAAGCCATGTGTGGCGAGAATACCTGCAATCCTTGGGCTCCTACAGGAGAACCCTGGAAACTGGTGGGCAGCTAGCCTGGGGTAAGCAACTAGCCTGGGGTAAATATCTGGGAATAACAAGGTGGAAGAAAGGACCTATACTGAGGTTGTTCACACGAACTCATGCACACATACAGCATGCACACACGGACATACATATATACATACACATATACATACAAAGGTGCACACACATGAACACACACATACACAAATACATGCATACATAAATATGCACACGCACATGTGCACACACAGAAAAACACACATACATGCACATATAGGCACACACACACACAAAAACACATATACATGCACATATAGGCATACATACACACGCGCACACACACACAAAAACACACATACATGCACGTATAGGCATACATACGCACACGCACGCACACACACAAAAAACACACATACATGCACACACACACTCCGTTAGAGTTCTATCTCCATTGAGTCAGGTTTAAAAATGTCATCTCGGCAGCTGGCCCTGCTCCCAGGTGGATCAGAAAAGAAAAGACAGGGAAATTGAAGTCTCATGACCACCCCCAACTCCTCAGGAGAGAGCCAGGCAGGCTGAGTGCTCCGCCTGGGACAAAGGGGTGAGGTGTGTTTTCTGTTGACTGTCTATGGGTTGAGACCTTAACAGGGTATGCTGTTGGGAAGAGGCCAAAATCAAAACCAAGGGGGGACACCATTGTGGTGCGGGCATCTTATGCAAGCCCCACTCCAGCTCACTGTGACTACCATGGCTCCGAGAAGTCGAGAAGTCGTGATTGTTCATTACTTTTTTATTTACAGGCCATTGTGAGCAGCTCTTAGGCCATTCCTCACACCTTCTGGAGAACACCTTGCCGGGTCCTTGAAGCAATCCTAGGGGGTGGAGGCTGTTACGCTGTGCCTTTCACAATAAGGAAACTGAGGCACTGGGAGCCGGAGCCTCTGTAGGGTGCCAGGTGCCGTGCTGGGTTCTGGGGATGCAGTAGAAACAGGAAAGACATTGTTCTTGTCGCCTAAGGGCTTGGCAGGGAGACAAAGAACTAGCAAGGCTTGTCACAGGGTGGCGGGTGGTGGAACGCAGTCTCTGAGCGAGAGGCAGACGAGGAGCTCTTAGGTGAGTGAGGAGGGGTCTCTCTGAGGGCAAACTCACGAAGATTAGACATGCTTGTCACTTGCCTGGGCTGTGTCCTTTGCTCATGTGACTCCTCCTGTGTCTCCATGCCAGATTCCTATTCATGGCCAGGGCCTGGCTGGGCAGGTTCTTCTCCTCCACAGGTGGGTGGTGGACTGGGGTCCTCCCTAGCCCTCTGGGACGCCATCTTGCTTCCATGGTCTCTTCCTTCTCCTCTCCCAGGGCATACCTTTCGTATGGAAGGTATTCATTTGACGTGGTAGTGTTGCCAGGCACGAGGTACTGGGCTGTACTCTCTCTCACCAACCAACCCCTTGAGTGGGAGGCACAACTATCTCCCTGGAGAGAGAGATGGAGGCCCAGAGAGGTTAAGAGACTTGCCTGGGGACACACAGCTTACTGGTGTGCAGGGAGCTACTTTGCTCAAGACTGACCGGTTTAGCTGCCTTGCCCATTTGGGGGGGACTGTGGAGCTGGGGCCCTGATGACTTAGAAAGGGTATGGAATGGGCCAAGGAGCTAAGCTAGGGCCTCCAGAAGGACCCCACACCTGCTCCTGCTTATTGTCCCTGGCTAGGTTGGTGATGTCCTGCTTGCCGCTTGGGATGCTGGGAGGAGTAAGGGGCCTGGGCTCCTGTCTTCAGCAGACACCTGTGTCATGGGCCCCTAGGCCACTGTGCAGGTGGAAACCTAACTCAGCTGAGTCAGCCTGATATGCGGGTGTGGAGACTGGGCCCAGGAACTCCACGAGCTCAGAAACGGACTCTAAGGCAGTAGGCACACGGCTCTGTGAGTCTTCGAGGGCACTGCTTGGTTGTGCTGGTTTCAGGGACATCATGCTCACCCTGCAGAGTGCCACCCATGTGCCTTCTTGGGTCAGACCCACCTGCACCATCTGTCCTGTGTACATATATGTCACACTGTCTGGGCCTCAGTGATTGGACCTGGGAAGTGGGAGGAAGTGACAGCTCAAGGAGGTAAGGCTAATTGTAGCCTCCAAGGCTGCTTCTCTGTGGGTTTTCCAGCCACCCTGAGGACTAAAGAGGAGGTTCAGCTTGCTGGAGTACCTGATGCTAACATGAAACAAGGACCCCTCTCTAGACCAGTCTGGACTCTGCTCCCAACACGGTCTTCTGACCCTAACTGGCACTAGCATAGCACCAGGCTATGCCGCTCTGAGGCACCTCCCATACCAGCCTCAAGGGCTCCTCCAGGTGTCATGGCAGGGATATGCCTGGGACAGGAGTGCCCACGTGCACCAGGACAATGGGGTCTGGGCTTGGCTTCTGCTCACGTCTTCCCCTGGGTAGCAGGGGCCAGCCAGAGTCTCTGTGCATTTAGGACCCGTTCAGGATAGCCTTGGGGTTTTTGATGTAAAAAGGAGAGGGGGAGGTCAGGCAGGGATGGACCAGTATTGAGGGATGGTCCTACCTATAGCCAAGAACTGCACAGAGGACACACTTGGTGCCCTCCATGTCTGCCGTAGAGGCTGTGACTCTAGGCCGTACAATTACTTCACTGACTGCCTATGGGTCAGACTGAGATTATGTCACAGAAAAGGTAGAGGAGACCCCTGCAGAGGAGAACCCCTCCATGGCCCCGGCAGGGTGGTGGAGGTTCTGGCGCAGGACGGAGCAACCCAGTTTTGACACTGCACAGGCTGCAGGGAGACACAGTAGGGGTTCGGGGTTACGATGCTCTCCATGGAGAAGCCTGGCAGCCTGTTGGATGAAGGACCTGAGAGAAGGCTGTGGAAAGTGGAGGGAAAAACAGAGACAAAGGTCCTGGGGCAGAAAAGAGCCAGAGGTTCAAGGAACAGGAGGTAGGTGCTACGCCAGGACGGCAAAACAGAGCGGGCTGGAGGGAGGCGGTGGATACTGCCTTCATCTGAACTCACTTCAAGGGTAATTGTTAGGCACAAAGACTAATGCTAGGAATGGCTGCAGTGTGCACAAAGTGTCCCTTGGGTAGGGAATTTTGAGAATTGCTCATGGCAGACTCAGCTGTCCCTGTGAGTAGGAGGTGACAGTGTTAGGGGAGGGGGGAGCACTGCTGGGGAACACGGCCCACCATGGTCACAGTCAGCTGCTTCAGCCATGACTTTGAGGAGGGGAAGTGAGTGACCAGAGGTGATCCCTTGGCTACAGGAAGAGAGGGACTAGAACCCAGGTCCTCTGACTCCTGACCCAGACGTTCTGAGAATTGGGTGTCTTGCCATGTGCTTCCCCTTTGCTCCTTCCTCCCACACAGTGTCTGCTGTCCTCATGGCCGGGGGGGAACATGTGGGGACAGGGCTCAGGCCTGCTGCTCACTGTGCCGCAGTATTGCTGGCCCGGGGAGACACCTGGGTGGGACCAGAATCAGACATTGAACAGACAGAACCTCACCACCTTACCCTCGGTTTCCTGTCACTGGCTTCTCTCAGGGGCTGCCTCTGGGTCGAGCCTCCCTTTCTGTTGGCTTCTTACCCTAGTGTGCGACATGAGCCAATGTCCTTAGCCGGCTCAGATGCCCCTAGTTTGTAAGTAATGATCCCTTTCCTGGTCCAGAGTCCTACCTACGTTAGGAGCCTCATCTCTTCAGTCTTCTTGTGTGGGACAGTTTCTCAGACTTGACGTCTTCAGTGATCTTGATGATGATGATGATGATGATATATATATATGTGTGTGTGTGTGTGTACACATATATGCATACACGCATATACACATGCATATACATACATATACATATATATGATGATATGATGTATGGGCACACCATGTACATGCCTGGTCCCTGAGGCATAAGAGGGTACCAGATTCCCTGGGACTGAAGTTACAGATGACCGTGAATACCACATGGGTGCTAGGAATCTAACCCGGGCCCTTTGGAAGAACAGCCAGTGCTTTTAACCACGGAGCCATCTCTCCAGCCCTGACCCTGACGGTGTGGAGGGTCTGGCCAGCCCTTTTGTGGAGCCTTTGAGACCTCTCAGGTGTTTGTGTGTGGTTCCACAGGGCGTTTTGACCATGGTGTCAGGGGTCGTCAGTAGGGGCAACCAGCCACCAACAGTCAGCCATTGACGCTGACTTCATACCTAGCTCGTGAGGCCCCACTGTGTGGTTCCCGGTTCTCTAGATCGCCAGTGCGGTCTCAGGGAGTCATGAGCATACCCAGCTGTAACTGTAAATTGTTTGGAATTCTGCCTGAGAGGCTTATCTATGCTTGTCTGTCTGTCCATCCATCCATCCATCCATCCATCCATCCATCCATCCATCATCCATCCACTCTCTTATTTATGTTAACTTTTTCACATGGACTCAGAAATTATTGGCCACAACCCAACGCTACCTCCCTCTCCCCTCGTGGTGCTAAGCATGTAACCTAGGGCCTGGTGCTGGTGTGAAGCCTCTGGCCCCCGCTGCCCGTGTCCAGCACCGCCTGACATTCTCTGTGACTCAACGTCACTTTCTACCTCTGGCCTCTGGGCTTCTTGGTAGATACTGTTAACGAGTCCCCCTTTGAACCTGTCCTTACTTTCCAGGGCTCTGAGTTTCTTGGAGTCTCCTGCAGCCTCAGAGCCAGTGCTGCTGGAAGCCCAGGTCCTTTTAGCAGAAAGGGTGGGGAGCAGCCGAGCGCTCAGCTCCTCACGGTGACTGTGGGATTTTCTTGAGTGTTTTCTACTGAAAAGTGAAGAGCTGTGGGTGCGGTCGCTTACCTGTCCACTGCCCGTGTTTCTGCTGGCCATTCTCACACTCACAAGCAGCTGAACACAGACTCACTCTGCTGCCTCCAGAGTTCTCAGGCCTCAGTGGTGGTCTGTCCTTTCCCCCTGCGCCCCCTCCTTTCTTCCTTACTGCCTTTCTTTCCTTTCTTTTGGCTTTTGGTTTGTTGAGACAAGGTTTTTCTGTGTAGCCCTGGTTGTTCTAGAACTTACTCTGTAGACCAGGCTGGCCTTGAACTCACAGAGTGTAGGGATTAAAGCCCCCACACCTGGTTTCTTTTTTGAGTCAGGGTCTCATGTAGCCCAAAATGCTTTTAAATTCCCAGTGTAGCCAAGGTCCTCCCTCCACCTCCCAAATGCTAGAATTGTAGGTATATGCCACCACAATGGCTTGGTGATTTATTAATTTACTTATTCATTTGACATGAGGTCTCACTATGTAGTGGGCTAGCCTGGAACCCTCAATGCTGCCCCTTCCGCCAGAGTGCTGGGACAATAGGCACGTGCCACTGCGTCCCGTCAGTGTGTCATCGTTTTAATAACTCCATTTTAACAACTCCATTGCTTCTATGCTTTGTCACTCACTTTCTACGTACCCAGGGCATCTCCTCAGCCCATTTCACAGGCAGGGAAAGGAAGGCGTGGGGAATCCAAACATCTCTGAAATCCTCATCTTGGAGGCTGGTTTGGGCCGTGATGTGGACTTGATCCTGTCCTGAGTCACCATGTGCCCTCACCCCACGGCACATGCTTGGCTGTACACCCTGTCAGCATCGTGTTGTCTCTGAAGCCCAGAGCACTTGGGTTCTGATTCCCAGCCTTGTATTGCTTGTGGCATGTGTCCTGGGAGTGTGTCAGCCATGTGCCATGTGGGTTGTGTGCTGGCCCCAGGTGGCTGCGTGCTCCTCCTTCCGCAGCGGGCAGGTGGACCCTGGCAAGGACATAGATCTTAGAGGGATACCCTAGCATGATCACAGAGGGCCTAAGGAGAGACACGATGCTTTGTGGAGGGACAGGAAGCAGCCAGGATGCTCGGACCCCCAGGGGCCCTTGGGAGAATCTAGTCTGACCTGCTGGGCATCTTAATATTGGAATGGACTTACTGTGTCTTCCAGCATGGCTTGAGGGCCACCCAAGTTACCAGGCCTGGCCTCTTCCTCCTCCGAGAAGCCTTCCCTCATGCCTCACCACGTTGGCCCCTGTTTCCCCGTGCCAGGCCCAACCTGAGGGGCTCCAACCAGATGTCCTTAGCTGTGCTTTATCTTTTGGCCTGGAGTGTTTTCTGGGATTTTTGCCTAATTGTCCACTCTGACCAGCAAGAGGCGCCACGCAAAGTTGTGGATACCTGCTTTTCCTCACAAGACTTGAGGGCCTCCTAGCCTAGGTCCATGTCTGCAGACTGAACTTAGAGTAAGGGTTCTGAAGCTGGAGGGCTGCTGAGAGACAGCGGGGGTGGGGGTGGGGGGTGGGGGGAGGGTGTGGGGATGGGGGGGTAGGGATGGAGGGCTGTGTGGCGGGAGTGGGGGGTTGTTAGGGGGCAGTACACAGGGGGCTGGTCAAGGTAGGCCCTGGGGAGCCAGGGACATTGCGTGTTCTTGTTTTTGTGTGAGACAGGGTTTTAGATAGCTCAGGTTGCCCTTGAGCTCCCTATGTAACCAAATATGTACAGCCTTGAACTCCTGACCCCTCACTCTTGTCCCCCAGACAGTGGAGTCACAGATGTGCACCGAGCTCGCATTTATTTCTTAGAGGGAGACGGAAGGTAGCGTCAGAGGACAGCTTGCAGGAGTCCAATCTC
Source organism: Rattus rattus (assembly GCF_011064425.1). Classification (NCBI taxonomy): domain Eukaryota; kingdom Metazoa; phylum Chordata; class Mammalia; order Rodentia; family Muridae; genus Rattus; species Rattus rattus. The sequence goes on along the minus strand of NC_046158.1, from coordinate 150,267,656 downwards.
CCCTCCCACCACATGGGTCTCAGGGAGCAGACTCAGGTGGTCCATCTCGAGTGTCCTTCCCTGCTGAGCCACACTGGCCAATCTATTGTTATTTTGAGACTGGTCCCTATCCTAGACTGGCCTGCCTCAGCATCCTGCCGAGTGTTGAAGGCATATGTCACACCTCAGTTTCTTTGAGCCTCTTCATTTTGTCCGTTGCTGCTTCCCAACAGGCCCTGTCCTTCCCTGCTCCGCCTGTCACATGTCCCTTGTCCCTCCCATGTCCCTTATCCCTCGAGTGTGGCAGATGCTAGTGGGAGCTGGCTGCTGTCTCCAGTGAGTCCAGCTCGGAGTAGCCCCAGAGTCTCCTTGATTCACTCATTCATTTTGCTCAGGGTGGGGTGGGGGGAATGGAAACTGGGCAGAGGGCTGGGAGTGGGTGGGTCTTTGTGTGTATGGGTGGGCTGGCCCCTCAGGGGCAGGGACAGATCATGTAGGAGGAAGAGCTAGTTCAAAGGTCCCGAGGTGGGAAAGGTTAGTGTCTGAGGAGTGTTCTGTATTTCCATAATGTTAGAAACTGCCTCCCCACCACCCCACCCCAATCGCTTGATTCTCTAACCCAAACACAAATGACGATCCCTAAACACTGAAGTGTCCGGAAGTCCCAGGACTCTGGCACTAGAAGCTTGTTTGCTGCTCAGCTGTCTCCTTGCTCGCTCCTGCAGGGGTGAATCACCAGGTCTCATGTTTCCTAAAGAGGTAATGGGCCCTTTCCAACATGAGGTGCCTCCCTCTGCCCGGCATTCTGGGAGTTTCTGGAAGGTGAGTGTGGGGTGGGAGACATTCCTACCCCTCCCCCTGCTTGCCTCCTTTTGATTTCAAACCTTCAGTGTGGGGGCGGTTTGTGGGCACACTTCTTCAGAGAGAGGCTGTGGAGGGTTCAAAAAGAGTCTTAGGAACAGGGACTTGCTGTCCCCTGAGAGCCTCTACTCATCCTTGCCCCTAAATATCAACTCACTATGGGGGTCCCCCCTTCTACTGGACAGCCTTTCCTCCATAACATAGTCACAGAATCCTCTAGAAGCTACACTGTCTCTTCCCTGTCCTGGACCTCCATGCCCTGGAGACCTACTCAGTCCCAGGAGAGTGGCAGTCACTCGACCCTGGATCCAGCTTCTTTGGGGATGGACGGTCCACAGACTCTGGGCTCCAGGTTTGACCATGCCCCACTTGAAGCTTCCTTCTTCTCTTTCCTGGGCTGGGACCCCTGCTACACTTGTCACACACACACACACACACACACACACACACAAACACACACATGCGAGTGCACAAGAGAGAGGGGGAGGGGAAGAGGGAGGGGAGAGAAGGGAGGGGGAGAGAGAACGTATGCATGACCATCACTCCTCGGGAGCATGCTCTCCCTACCACCTTCAGCACACTGTAGGTGTTCAATGTGTGCTTGGCAATGAGACACGGGACCTCTGTAGGGCGTTCTGAGTTCCAGCATTGGAGACAGGCCAGCACCACTCCCCATATGGGGTGCTGTGTCTCTGGGGTCCCCTCTCTCCCTGTCATGCTCTCTCTTGTCCTCTCAGGTGTTCTGGATCTTGCCTTTTGCGCGCCTCGCTCTCCATGTCTCTTTCCTTTGTGTCCCTTCTTCCTCTCAGGCTCCCACCCCCACCCCCCGCTCCAAGTGCTCATCCCCCTTCACCCCCCACCACGTTCTTCAGCCTTCATGGATGGACCATGGAACTATATGGAAACCTGTACGTGGTTGGCTCTGCAGTCCCCAAGGAGCAGGGGCTAAGCCCAGCCCGAAGCTCTCCAGAACCTTCCACAGTTTTCTAGTTCTGACTCCGTTGTCTTTCAACCGCAGGTCAGATTTTGGCCTCCCGTGATTGCTAGTCCACATAAGCTTATAACTTCATAGGAGTAGCGGGGCTCGCAGAAGTTCAAGGGGCTGCATCAGGGCCTGCAGAAGCCTCCCTAGCTGCAGCCCTGGTTGGGACTTGACAGGAGCTGTGCATAGCCTCCCCAGCAATCATGAACACATTTGGTTGCCCCTGGTCACAGGTCTTAGCACATTCTGTTCCTCCGCACGAAGGGCCACTCTTCCTGTACCTCTAGCCAAGTTAAACTTCCACATGAGTTCTTCCCATCCGAGGTCCAAATGCCACCTCTTCCAGGAGGCCCTCCCTGATCTCCACTTTAGGCCAGTGGCCCACCCCACCCCCATTTTGAGTCTGCCTCTTTCTGTCTTTTGCATGGTGGTTACTGGCTCTCTCTCACTCCCTAATCCCAGCAAGGCTTCTGACTGGGGGAAGTGGCCAGCCTGGGCCCCATGAGTCAGCAGAGTCCATTTCCTCTCTGGGCACTTTCTCTGACTGCCTTCCTCAAGCTGGGGAGGCCCAGCTCATCTCAAGTTCAGGGTGGTAGGCAGGTGGGCCATCTTCTTCCCACTTACTACCTCAGCAGTCCTGAATGGCAGCCTGGAGCCAGCCCTGACCCCCTCCTGCCCTATCCATCCCCCAGTACTGACCCCCCTCCTGCCCTATCTATCCCCCAGCACTGACCCTCTTCTGTCCCCCTCCCCCCAGTACTGATCCCCTCCTGCCCCTCCCCCAGCACTGACCCCCTTCTATCCCTCTCCCTCAGCACTGACCCCTCCTGCCCCTCCCTCCCCAATACTGACCCCTTCTATCCCTCTCCCTTAGCATGGATCCTCTCCTGCTCCCTCCCTCCCCAGCACTGATCCCCTTCTATCCCCCTCCCCCAGCACTGCCCCCCCTTCCCCCAGCACTGCCCCTCCTACCCCCCTTCTACAGCATAGGCAGAGCAGTTTCGGGGAGCCCTGTTGGACTCTGTCCTACCTCACTCCAAACCTTTCCGAGGCACCACATGGCTTCCGGGATAAACCCTGCTACCTAAGCCACCGCACAGCTGTTGGTGGCTTGTCTTGTCTCCTGCCTCACCTTACCCACAGACACTTCCAGCTCCACATAACCACAACCCAGCCCCCTGCAACTCCTGCCTCCAGTGTTCTGCATGTGCTGTTCCTCTGGAACGCTGTTCCCCAGATGGATGCAGGCTTCTCCCTCGTTCCTTTCCGTCTTGCTTTTCCCAGCAAGACCTTTCCCGACAGCCCTGTTTAAACCTCCATTCCTCACCCCCCTAATCCCCCTCACCCGAGTCTCTCCCCGAGCCAGGACATCTGTGAGCATCCTGGGCATCTGGGAACCGTCCTGTCTGACTCAGCTCAGTTCTCCTCCACTGTCTCTGTGAGAAAACCAGGCCTCTGCCACTGGTTGCTGTGTCCTCAGCAGGCAGGGAAGCTGGGCCTGGGTTCGAGTCATTCAGAACTCTGTAAGCCTCAATTTTCTCATGGGAAAAGGAAAGGAAAAGATAGGACTGGACAATGGCATGGGGCCGGAGTGAAAGTCCCCCTCATCAGCTGGGAGGAACGGTTGGAACTGTGCTTGTCAGTCCCAACAGGAATATTATGCAGCCTTTAAGACGAGCCATTGCTAGTTACCACGATGTTTGTTTTAAAGTCTGCTTGTGAGCTGCCTTTCCTCTATAATTCATTTTTCATTAAAACAAACAAAAACAAACAGGCTCCGTCCAGCATTTTGTTTTTTTCTGCCCCCATCTCTGGTTTTAAAAGATTAGAAATTTGTTTTCAATTGAGATAAAAGCCACTCGTTACAAAAGTAACCATTTTACTCCAGGCATCGCAGGGCAAGCCTGTAATCAGCACAGGGGAGGTGGAGGTGGAAGGACGAGGGTTGCAGGCCATGCTCTGCTGCATTGCAAGTTCGAAGCCAGTCTCAGTTACCCGAGACCCTATCTGGAAAAAGTAAAAATGTCATTTCAAGTAACCATTTCATCCTGTCACAAGCTGAGCATGCTCAGATCTCCAGTTACAAACATTTCACATCCACCCCTCCCCTACTCTGGCACTTGCCCTAGTTGGGGAAGCCCCAGTCAGCCAATCTCTATGGAGATTGCTCATAGATGGTGCCGTACAACATGTGACCTTTTGTGTCCTGCAGGGTGCCCTTGTGGCTCTTCCACGGTAGCCGATAGGTAGTTGTCTTTTTCCCTGAGCAAGTAATGGTCTATCTTACAGACAACCACATCTCGCTCCTGTATTCATCCCAGTGAGAGCCCCGTAGTACTTTCCTTAGGGTGCTGTGGCTGTGGCTGCTAGGAACATGATGCACACACATGGGATATTCTTGTGTGTGTGTGTGTGTGTGTGTGTGTGTGTGTGTGTGTGTGTGTGTGTGTGTGTGTGTGTGTGTGTGTGTGTGTGTGTGTGTGTGTGTGTGTGTGTGTGTGTGTGTGTGTGTGTGTGTGTGTGTGTGTGTGTGTGTGTGTGTGTGTGTGTGTGGTGTGTGTGTGTGTGTGTGGTGTGTGTGTGGTGTGTGTGTGTGTGTGTGTGGTGTGTGTGTGTGTGTATAATTTTATTTTATGTGCATTGGTGCTTTGCCTACATATGTGTCTCTGTGAGATTTTGGAGTTGCAGTTGTAAGCTGCTGTGTGGATGCTGGGAATTGAACCTGGGACCGTTGGAAGAGCAGTCAGTGCCCTTAACTGCTGAGCCGTCTCTTGAGTGAGATCTTGAATGCAAAACACACTGAGGAGCTCTCAGACCCAGCACCTCACACACAGGGATTCTGGCTCGTGAATGCACTGCTTACATCGTGGTTTTTATTCTAACGGGAAAGGCAGGGGGCCTTCTCAGCTGTTGGCACCAGGAAGGAAGGCTTGAGGGAATGAACGATGACATGAGAAAGGCCGAGTCGGCATGCAAGGACTCCATGGAGGCTGTGTGACAGGTGCACACTATATGGAGACACAAAAATGAGCCCCACCAATGTTCCCTCCATAGTAGGTCAGGCAGGGAAACTGAGGTTTGAGGAGAAGTAGTGGGAGAGGTCTCCACTCCTCTTCCCCAGTTGACTCAAGTGCCAGCTCCCAGGGAAATAAAATTCCTTCCCCTGCTGAGTTTCAGCTTGGACCAGAGAGTTTCTGCAGGGAGAGGTAGAGGTGGGAGACAGTGTATGTTTGTGTGTGTGTGTGTGTGCATGTGTGTGCCTCTGTGTGTGTGTGTGTGTGTGTGTGTGCATATGCGCACATGTGTCCTAGCAGAATGAAGAGCTGGAAAAAGTGGGGAACTATATGTCAAGCCGTGGGTGGCCCACTCCTGGCTGACATCCTTGCTCTATCTTGAGGACAGTCCCAATCACAGAACAGGACACTGGAGGGTATGGCGGTCAGTCCCCAGGTCCCTGTGACCTGGCTTGTCAAAAGTGCCATGTACTGTATGTTTCTTTCAGATGGGCAGCAACCAGCTGGACAGCCAGCCAGCACTTGACTGAGTGCTGGCTCAGGGATCCGTCAGTGCACTTTCCAGAGCCGTGAGTGGGGGTTGAGGGGTGGGGCAGAGGCCAGAGTGGGACCAGGGCTGGCATGGGGTGGTAGGGGAGCAGAGTGGGTCAGAACAGATATGGGGAGGAATGTACAACTGATGAGTGTTACATGGGCAGCCCAGAAAGTCACAGCGAGGCCACCAGGCAGGAGCTGAGACTTGAAGTCCATGATCCTCTCCAGCTGGCACTGTCCTGTTACCCAGCACTGCAGGAGGCAGGAGGCACGAGGCACGAGGCAGGAGAGGCAGGAGAGGCAGGAGAGGCAGGAGAGGCAGGAGGCAGGAGAGGCAGGAGAGGCAGGAGGCAGGCAGCTTCTACACAGATCAGGAGGAGGATGAAAGTCTTCAGGAAAAGATAGAAGGACACTGGAGGCCACCTCTCACCTAGTCACGCCACTGCTGAGGGACAACAGCCCTGTGGCCTGAACTATGGCATTTTAAAACTTTAAAGTGAGAGAGAGAGGAGAGAGAGAGCGAGCTTGCTCGGCTAGGCTGGCCGGATGATGAGCCCCAGGGACTGACTGGTCTCGGATGCCCCAGTGAATAAACTATAGGCACCATGCCTGGCTTTTCTGGAGTGCTGGCTGGGGTTGAACTTGGGTCCTCACACAGCCCACATTTTATCCTGACAGCTCCCCCTCCAGCTTGAGCTCTGTCCCCTCAGCTGGGGTGACAGCTGGCTGTCTTAGATCCTTGGAGCATGTGCCACCTTCGCGTCACCCTTTGGTTTTGAGTCCGTGTGCATCGCCTGTCACATCGACGAAGCACGTCCCATTCTTGATACCGCAGGAGGCCAAGCAGCCAGGGCTGGGGAAGGCCTGCTTCGCAGGAGAACAGGTGTTTCGTGTGAGGCAGGTGCATTGCTGCCTTTGAATCTGCAGCACATTGGCCTTAACCACGATGCTCTGCCTCGAGCTTTCCCCATCTCAGTCTCGGGAGCTGCTGAGCCTGTTTAATTCTCTCCTAGCGAGGGTTTCTGCACACCCTGACCCCAGCTTCCAAACACGGTGTGAACCAGAGCTGTGATTTCACTCTCCCGGCCTCTCTCTCCCCAGGAGGAAAATGCTCACAGTATGAGGCTCTCCCAGGGTGAAGCTTGGTGGAGCAACAGTGAATGGTCCAGGGGAGGCAGCCTGGCCACCTCATGCAGCTGCCCTGCAGGGTTTCCAATTTCCCTTCCACTGCTTCCCTGGCCAGACTGGAACCCCCCGCTGGAGGAAGGGTGAAGCCGGGGGAGGGGGCAGCCCCAGACAATGTGCACATTGAGCCTGTGCCAGGCCCGGTCAGGTTGGACAGATAGAGTGTTAGGGCAGGCCTGGAGGGCCTGAGGCCCTGGCACTGAGGGGCGTCGGGTTACCCTGGTGGCTCCCGGGGGCGGTTTCCTTTCCCTAAGGATTATAACAAAGTGAGTGATCAGGCTAGGCTGAGGCATGGCCTGGTGATTTCAGGCAGGAGGGGGCTTTGCAGGGTGAAGGACAGGAGGGGGCGGGAGCAACAGTAACCAGCCGTCAGCCACGAGGACAGAAGCAATGGCACAACCATTGAGGACCCCGCCTCCACACAGCCTCTGGGGGCCCCAGCCTGCAGTTTACTCTCTCACAAATAGTGAGACCGGAGACACATCACAACCCTCACTTTGGGCCACTTTGAGTTGTGAGGGAGGAGCGAGGCCTGGGATGTATGTTCCCCCTTTTCCTTTGCATCAGCAAGTCAGGTCAAGGTCACCCTCCTCGGGGAGTGTGGAGGCCTTTGGGTCATGGTGGAGGTTGGGAAGGGCTCCGCAAGAGTTGTCCGGGCAGGACACCAAGAGGAGGGCAGAGGCAGAAGGCCCCTATGAGGACAAAGGGCTGAGCTTGGGAGCACCGTGCAGACAGTTACACTTCACTTCAGACTTCCAATTTCAGCTCTGCTGGCCTGGCTGTGTGGTCACACTGTGTGCCTCCGATTGCGGACAAGGGAGAAGGAAGCCTTTGTCTGAGCCCCTGAAGGCTGTGGAAGGCCGGCATCAAGCGGTGAGCAGCACACAGTGCCTGTAGGCACCAGTGTCCAGCACTTCCTGTGCATCTTTTTCTGCACACAGGTCTTTAGCACACTCTACCCAGAGTCTCAGCTGCATGTGGACCTGCACATAGTAGGTGCTTGCTTGTTAAAGTATATGCTGCAACTGCTGGGCTGAATGTGTGTGCAGGGAAGAGTAGGGATGAGGACAGGAAACTTGGGGGTTGGGCAGCAGAGGAGTTGCCACCAGCTCCATTCCTACTCCTGGAGGGCAAGAGCAAAGGTGCCTCCCATTTGACACATGGGAGATATAGGCACAGAGAGGCCAAGTAACTTACTTTAAGCCACACAGTAGCAAGTGGCGGGACTAGGGTCAGTGGCCTGGAGGCCTTAACAATGGATCCCTCTGCAACAGGAATGCCTTGTGTACACTTGGAAGATGGGAATTGAGAATTCCAGAGGTGAGGCACAGTGGCCTGCTCAGAACTGGACACAGGAAGCGCTCAAGGCTGGCTGCAGTTGCCCAGGCTAGGCCTCTGCAGGAAGCATGGAAGACCCCCAGCTGCCTCTGGCCGTGCCTCTGGCCCATGCCTTAGCCTCTCTTTACCCAGCCTGACACCCAGGATGCTCTTCTGCCTGCTGGGGAGTCTCGGGCCCTTCACATTAGTATCTCTTGTCTACAGCTGGTTTTCATTCAAGCCCTTTGTGCTAAAAAGAAAAAAAAAGAAAAGGAAACTTGGCCCCACCCCTCCCTTCCCTAGGAGGGGGAGCAAATCTTCCACCTTCCCTCTGCCAAGGCCCAGAGACTCCCACGGCCTGCCCACTGTCACACAGCGTCACTTGGCACGTGGAAGGGAGACCTGCCTTGGCTTCTGCTAGTCTCTACAATGGCTGCTCCTGGCTCGGCCTTCCGCGTCCAGGAAGGGCAGAGGACTTGGGCAGAACAGAACTTGAGTCTTAGTTCCCACCCCACTTGGCGCTCGGCCACCCAGCAAGCACGGAGAACCCTCTTTGCTTCCCTTGAGGTTCTGCCACCCTCCGTCGCCCGTGGGGAAACAGAGGCTTGGAGAGGGAAAGCTGTGTTGGGCCCCAGTGGGGCTGCCTCGGCTAGCACCTCAATAGGCCCATGGGAGGCCTGGGTTAGGGTGCAGGGGGATCCCAGAGGGAAGTGGGAACCTGGGTGGGGCCAGACCCTGGAGCTGAGCCAGCCAGGAACAATAAGTCTCTGAGATGGCAGTGGTGGCCTGGGTGTGGCCCCTGTGAGCTGGGGCCACAGGCAGGCTGGGAGGCTCCCAGTCCTCAGCCTCCTCCAGCTTCAGTTGGGACTCCACACCGCTTTACTCCCAACCGGCAAGCCATGGCCCAAGTAGGGGACCAAGCCAGCCTCGGCTAGGCCTGGGGTTTCTGTGTGCCATGAGTACTGAGCCCCAACACCGGGTCAAGCTCAGTGTGCAGGCTTGACCTGCCCACAAGTAGTCAGGAAGTGGGACTGAGCGGTAGGAGAGAGGAGGCCTCAGCCTTGCCCCGTGGGAATGAGACATTTTGGAAAAACGGGCCTTCAGATGGCGAGCTGTCCACAGAGGCATGGACGCATAGAGGACGGGACTCAGGGGGTGGTGGGTACAGAGGTCTTGGGGAGACTGTGCTCGCCCAGATGGGCAAGTTGGACCTTAGGGGTCTCTTGGCCTGAAAACCCTGTACTTCATTGAACGTGAGCTGGGCGTGGGCACTGGGAAGCAGACAGGTCCTCCCTGAGTAGCTGAAGCTTGGGGGTTTGCCCGGCATTGCATAGGCACCCAGGGAACAAGTGCAGAAATAGCAGTGTGGGCTTTAGAATTGGCTGCTGGCACAAGCCCTGAGCCAGGAGGCTCTGGTCCTCCGTTGACCCTTCCTGTCCCTCTGTCTCCATTTTCCCTGTCTCAGGCTTCTCCCCCTTTATCTCCTTGTCCCATCTTCAAGGCCGGGGAGAGCAAAGACAGTTAAATCTTACAGCGCAACACCTGGCACATCATGGCTCTTGGATCCTCGGGTTGAAATCTGGTCACTTCTCCTTTTCGTCTAGGTCCCAGTGGCAGCTGTGGCCCACTCGTGTCTTCCACATCACTACACCCTGACCAGGCAGGGAGGGGTTCGTCTTTTATTGATCAAAACGGTATTTCATAGGCATCTCAGCCACACAGCCCCCACCCTGCTGTGTCCTGGTGGCCTGGGCTTACCCACCTCCCTGTTTTTTCCTCACTGGGTAAGGTTGCCAGACAACCCTCTCCAGGATGCTGGGGTCTCCTCTCTCTACCCCACTTCCCTCAAGCTTCTCAAGTAGGCCTTCTTCTGCCAAGACTGGCCCACTGTGCTCAGGCCTGTGTGGTCTTCTAGGCCCTTGTAGCGTAGGTCCGCTTGCCTACTGGGTCTGAGGCAGACCCTCAACCAAGCAGGGACACAGTTGTTTTGTTTTCCTTGGCTCAGAAGACAGTCCACAAATTCCACATCCTCATCCTGGAGCCACCCAGACACCCTCTTCCCAACCCCACACCCGCAGTGCCCACAAATCCCTCTGGCTCTGCCTTCCTGGGGTTCTGGAAATCCCCATGGTTCCCCCACCGCTGCCTCACCTGGTTGGCCTTCAAGGTTCATCCCTTCTAGGCCAGCCCTCAGCCGGCCTCCCTGCCTCCTCCCTCGCCAATTCCCGCTCACCCTCTCAGCCCCAGGGGTCTTGGTAGAACCTGGTTGGTTCACTCTCTGCCCTGCTCCGATACGGCCACGGCCCCCACATTAACTTCAGGAAGCTGGCCCTGTGTCCTGCCTCCTACTTCACCCTCAGACTCATTTCCGTGACACCTCTCAGCCTCTGCCTCTGCTGTGTGCCTAGGGAAGGTTTTCTGGATCCTTCCATGACCCTTGCAGGTGTGTACTCTGCCGAGGTCTCCCTAAAACAAGCCTGTCATCCTCTGTTCTCAGCTTGACATTTCCCGCTGTCCCTATCATCCTGAATGCGGCGGTGTCCCCCAGGTCCCTGTCTTCAGATTGAACCAGTTATTATGGAAACATGTGGGGGACAAAGTGGCCCCTGTGCTGACATCTGAGGACACTTTTCTTGCCACTGTCACCTGGACCACACAGTGTGGCTCCTCGAAGCACTGATGCTGAGCCAGAAAACAGAAATCGTCTGTCAGTGAGTCAAAGGGCTCGACAGAGCCAGGCACTGTGGTGCATGCATATAAACCTAGCCCTGGGGGCATGAGACAGGAAGATGGCCATGAATTTGAGGCTAGCCTGTGCTATGTTGTGAGACACTGTCTCAAAAACGAAAATGAAAACGAAAACACCAACAATAAAAAAAACCCAAACAACAAATAGGCCTCCTTAGCAGGTGCTACCCCCCCTTCACACAGGCCTGGAGTTTGGGGACTGGAATGCAGCTCTCACAGAACCCAAGGGTCTAAGTGTTGGGTCCCACGTGGCTTGTGGGCCAGCCCACCCTGGGAGAGCTCCATCAGAGTCTTGGGTGTCACGTTGGTCTAGAACACAGTGTGTGAATCAGGGGACTAGGGCATTGTCTGAGGGTGGTGGAGTATCCCAGGTAGATGGAAGGGAGTTCTGAATCGAAAAGTCAATAGGCCCTGGAACCTTCCAGATGCCCCTGACAGGAGCCTGAGCCATCTCCATACAGGCAGGATGGGCTGGGAGGTGAGGAAAGAGGTATTTTGGGAACTGGGAATTAGTGACAGAGGTGGCCCTGTAGAAGCAGGGCGCCTACCAGGGTGTCAGGACAGAGATGTAGGCCGGAGTGGGCTGTGGGGGAGGGGTGGGGTGACATTTCATCCTATTCCTCCCCATCCCTCCTCCATCTATCCACTCAGCCAGCGTCCATGAAACACAGTCTGACCAGCTGATGATTCCTCCCACAGATGTGAGCTCCGGACAACAGTACACAGTGATGGGGAGGAGGAGGAGGCTGGGAACTGAGGGACGCCAGGAAGGAGCTGAGCTGAGAGCAGAGAGATGAACAGAGGCTAGGCAGACTGGAAAGACGGAACAGGGGTCCTCGGCACGGCCAAGGTCCTGTGGTGGAGACACAGGAGTTCTCTCAGGGTGGAGACAGGAAGACCAGTCATGTGGCTGCGGTCTCCTGAGACCCTTGCCTTTCACCCCAGGTACCCCAGCCTCCACCCTGGGGTACAGGACATGAGGACAGGCAGCTTTTGCTTCCCTTTTGGGACAGTCCCAGGGTTGTGGTTAGACGGAAGCAGGGCCTCTATCCATCCCCGCCCTGTCCCTTCCCAGACCAGACTCTTCCCAGCTGACCACTACCTCGTTCCTCTTTTCTCTGGGTGGAGGGAAATGGGCGGTGCCCTGGGAAGATCCCAGACTCAGTTTCTCCATTTGACAAGGTTGGTGCAGCCAGTATGCATGTATGTATGTATGTATGTATGTATGTATGTATGTATGTATGTATAATCGAATCTGAATTGGTCTGAATTCTCTCTGGAACTCAGACAGTCTGGGCTGAGATGCTGTCTCGAAATAAATAAAATAAAATAAAATAAAATAAATTATGCCTGGCCAGGTATAGTGGCACAGGCCTGTACTCCCAACACTGGAAAGACTGAGGCAGGAGGATCATGAGTTTGAGGCCAGCCAAGGCTGAGATCTATTGTAAACAAGGAAAACAAAGTTCTGCAAGAAGTTTCAGTGGATGAAAGGTGCCTACTGCCAAGTCTCAGGACCCGAGTTTGATCCCTGGGACCCACATGGTGGAAGGAGAGAACCAGCTCTTGCAAGCTGTCCTCTGGGCTCCTGCCTGCTGTGGCATACCCAACGCCTTCTGACAAATAAGTAACAAAACGTAATTAAAAAAGACAAAAACAAAACAAACAAAAGCTTTGTTTCGTGTCTGTATCAACTTTCCCGGCTTCTTCCTTCCTACGCGAAGGCACCTGGCACCACCACTGAGTCACTGAGTGGAAGTAGCCTAAGCCTGTATCCAAGTGGCTTGGGAGATACAGAGTTACAATTCTAAGTAATGAGCGCCAAGTTATCTGCTCTCTGGGGTGGGCTCACAACACATAATGATAACTGCAGACATGGACCCATCCAGACGTAGAACCAGTGACTTACTGGTGGGTAGCAGGGCAGGCAAAAATAAAGGAAGCAGCGTGTTACAGGGGAGAGGGACCAGCAAGGGCACAGTGGAGAGAACTGGCAGACATGTAAGGGACCCTCAGGAGACTGGGGGAACATCAGGGAGAGGCAGTGACAGGAGGGTGTGCCCATGTCCTCCTGGTGGAGTAGAGGGGACAAGAGAAAGCAGAGAGACAGACTGAGATGATCCCAGTGTCCAGGCAGTGATGACGGTGGCTTGAACTCAGGAGAAAGCCAGGAACACAGGGCATGTGGCCAGGGCTGGCGTGAAGCCAGGCTCTATATTCCTTTCACACAACCAGTCACAGGCTGTGGGTCACTGGACTTTCCCTGCACTGCAAAGAAGCCAGCAAGCTCTCTAGAGTCAGCCCCGGACCCCCCTCCCTGGAGCAGGCCAAGCAGCTACTGTCTCCCTACCTCAGCCCTACTGTGGTCTGTACCCTACCCCATGACCTGGCCTCCTGCCTGACGCTGGGCTACTTCCAAGTGTCCTGGTCACAGGCAGGTGTGACAACAGGAAGGACCTCAGCCAGCTCATCAGTACCAGCCTCTCGACATTGGAGCGAGCAGATGTACAGTTACAGAGATGCTGTGCTCTGTGAGTTCTGTTGGTAGCGGCTGCAGGTCTCTGAGGCTGCTTTGTAACTCCTGGGAAGTCGAATCCTCATTGACTAGTAATGCCTGGTGTGGGTCCAGGAGTGAGTGAAGATGGAGTCTCGACTGTCTCCCTTTCATGTCTATTTATCCAGTAGGACCTCAGTCTACCCTCCCCTGAGGTACCTCAACATCTTCAAGCCTAACAAACAACAGGTATCTGGGACTTGGAAATGAAGACCACGGCCATAATGTCGCAGAGGGGAAGGGAAGCTTGGGGCAGACTCCATCTCCACACAGCAACTGAGCATGGGGTTCTGAGCTGCAGAGTTCAGAATCACACAGCTCGTAAGCGGCAGAGCTAGGATTTGAACCTAGGACCCCTGAGTCGGGGCAGGCAGGCAGGACAGTAGGCCAGGGAGGGGAAGGTGCTGCCGGGATTGCCCTGTGACTTCATGCCTCACTTCTGCTTTCTGTCCAATGTGCTCAGCACACAGGAAGCCTGGCGGGGGCCTCCCTTGACTGTCCTGTCTGCAGCCGGGTGGACACGGGGTCCAGGCCCCACTTCCTGTGTTGTGCAAGATGTGGCATTCCCTTCGTGGAACAGGCAGCGGCCCCAAGGGATGGGTGCAGTCAATGCCCGGAGTTACCAGTCACAGGCCTGCCCCAGGCCCCCACCCCTTCCTTTTACTCCTCTGTCAGCCTTGAGCAAGAGACTCCGGGGTCTTTCCTGTTACAGTCTGTCCCCGATGAAACAAGCTAAGGCTTGGTGGCCACCAGCAAGGCTTAACCGCACAGCAGTTTTATCAACTTCACCACAAAACCTACCTTGCAAGGTGGCATTCAACACAACCCCTTTTCTCAGATGGGGAAGCTGAGACTCCGGGCATGGAACAATCTGCCCAAGGTTATGACTGCGCTGTATGACCTCAAGGCTACTGTGCACCCCTGGTGAGCACTGTCTCAGACGTCAGGAATGACAGAGGGAAGACTTGATGCTCTCTGGGGACATCCTGGGGTTTACGCTCTCTCTCGGCCTCAGTTTCCCTATCCGTTCCATTTCCAGCTGTCTCTGCGTCAGTATGGAGGAGAGAGACAGGCAACTCTAGACGCCAAGGAGCCAGGGATGGTGGGGGTGTCCAGTGGGCAGTGTTGGCCACTTCAGCCTGACGGCTGGGGCTATGAGTGAGGGACCCCAACTGACCAACATGGGTGAAGACCCTGGTTCCTCAACTTAGACCTTCCCAGAGGTGCCTGGGGACAGAGTGTCAGAGGGGCCTGTTCCGTGTCACCACCTTACTGCTGACACTGTCATCGGCCAGCAGGCCCAGCTGGGGTCAGCTGAAGCTAGAGTGGAGGCCTCAATGCTTCAATGTCAGACTGACAGAGTCCAAAACCTGTGAGGCCACTGATCTCGCTTGTGACCTCCAGAGCTAGCAGGTGACCAGAGAAGGAGGGGACATAGATAGTGCTGGCCTGAATGGGGTGAGGAACAGTCAAAGCTTCTGGGGTGGTGTGGGGTGAGAACCAGACAGAGCCAGGTGACAAGTGAGGCAGGGCAGGAGACGATGTGTCAGAGATCAAGAGGAACCAGCATGAAGACACAGGACAGTGTTCATCCCATCCTGGCCCTGGGAGCCACGAGACTATGGCTGTGACCTGGATTGGGGGAGGGGGCAGGGAGGGCGGCATGTGCAAAGGGCCTGGGGCAGCACAGTGGTGCATTCAGGAGTGAGACGAGTGTGGACAAAGTACTGGTTGGCTTCAGAGCATGAGCTGAGTGTCAGAGGGACAGTGTGTAACTCACCAGTGCGACTCTCTTTCCCCAGGGAGGCCTTGTGCCCTGAGAGAGCTCTCCATGTGTCCCACACCGAGGGACTTCCCCCACCCTGCAGAGCCAGCGGGGGTGCCACCTGGGGCCTCACACCTGGGTTTCCTTTCCTTTCCCCGACAGGTGTCACAGCTCACACTGTTTCGGCACCGCTGTGGCCTGTGCCTCGGCCTGAGGCAGGTCTCCTGCCTCTCCTCTTGCTCTTCTAGGACACAGTGTTTTCACAGAGCCCTCCAGAGCTCCAACTCTCTCAGCACACAGACTCCAGAGGCTCTGTGCCCTAGCTCTGCCCTCAGGCTCTTGATATTATCCCCCCCTCACCCCTGAACACACCACCGTGCTGCCCCAGGACCTGTGCACATGCCGGTCCCCCAGCCCTCTCCAGGTCACAGTTCACAGAGGCTCTCCTCTGTCCAGCCCTTCCTGCCTCCTACCTAGAACCTTCTAGAAATTATCCTCTTGTTTATCCTCCATCCTCTGAAATGTTACTGTGGCATAGGTGGGGAATCTGGCTGTTTTGCTCTCGGCTGCACACCCACCTCCCAGCACAGCCCCTGCCGCCCTGTAAACACTTGGGAATGAGGGACTGCATGCTTCTTTCTCCCTGAGCCAGTCCTGCATGTTGTCTGCCCACACCTCTGCTTCTCTTGTGCAGTGTGTGTGTGTGTGTGTGTGTGTGTGTGTGTGTGTGTGTGTGTGTGTGTGTGTTGATGGGGGCTCTGCAGTACCTGCAGACCCCGGAGGTGCTGGCAAATCACACCGAGTAGCTGCTTCGTGAAGAGTGTGTGGACCGGGGTAGAGCACAGGAGGTGTCTGTGTCCTACCCACCTCTAACTCCAGGGTTGGAAACACCATTTACTCTGATCAATGGGCTGAGAGATTCCATGTGTGGGCAGGGCGGTGGTCTGGTGCCTGTCTCCCTGAGTCGCTCCGGGAGCTGTCCATCCAGACCTGGAGGCTTACATTCCTTGTGGTTTCCTAACAGAGGCGGCAACTTTGCCAGCACAGCTTTTGTGGCTGCGGTGGGAGTGGGAGTCATAGGTTTCAGGCTGGACTGATAACCGGGCTCCAGGAAGCTGAGGGTGGGAGGGGCCTCTGCCACCCGTCCTGAGGTACCCTTGCCACGAGAGCCTCACTGTAGATCAGCCGTCCTCAACCTTTAAGCTGCAACTCTTTAACACAGCTCCTCATGTAGTGACCCCAAACCATGAAATTATTTTTATTGCTACTCTATAACTGTAATTTTGTATTGTGATAAATTAAATGTAAATATCTGATTTGCAGGAGATCTGATATGGGGCCCCCATGAGAAGGCCAGACTTGACTCCCAGACTGGCCAAGACCCACAGGTTGAGAACCACTGCTCTAGGCTCTTCTATCTTCTGTTGCCATCCCTGCCCATCCCCTCCTCCCCTCCATGTGAGCATCCTTCAAAACTATAGGCTGCTGCCCATCCACTGCTCCAAAAACACATCAAGTGTCCCCACGGCTCCCAAGCCCTGCCCACACCTCAGCTCCATCTCCATGCCCCCCACACCTCCTTCTCCCCCATCTTCTGGACATACAGGTCCTGTCCTTGAAACTGTTCAAGCTCACACTGCTCTGGCTGTTGCAGCCACTCAGAACACGCTTCCCTCGGATGCACGCTACCGTCCTTGTCTTGGTCTCTGTGGGTGAAAGCTTCCCTGAACCCCTTTGTAGCTGTCTCCCGCCTCGGCCCTCTGTGTTCTGTTCCCTGGCAGGCCACCCGGCCCCAGGTACTCGGTACCCCTGGGTACCCTCCCTGTAGGTTCAATTTCTCTGCCAGAGGTTAGGGTCCGCTTTGTTCTCTAGTGAGTCCTGGCTAAGCACTCGGCAAAGCTCTGCCCAACGGTCGGGTGACAGACTGGATGTGTCTGTGGCACTTAACAATTCGGGAGTCTCACAGAGGTTGGCCCTGAGGCCACACAGCTGTCTGAGGAGCCGGTTTCATCAGGACTGGCATTGACATCCTGGGAACCATTTCAGGACAATGGCATGGAGGAGAGCCAGATCTGACCCAGGGTCCCCCCAGAGCCCCCAGCCCCAGCTCCAGGCTGGCAGGACTTGGCTTGGCCCTCCCCTGAGCTCAGGCACCCCCCAGGGTTGGTGCGTTCTATTTTGAGCCTCTGGTCTGAGTACTTTGTGTTCCAGCAGGCGGCGTGGCCAGTGCGGAGCCTGGGTGTGGCTGTCACCCTATCTGGGGCCCAAGGGCCAGAACCTATGGCTGCTGAGGCTTTGGTCCCAACTGGCTCTCCTCCCAGCGATCTGTCCAGCTGAGCCCATCCAAGCCCTGCCTGGTGCCTTCCGGAAGTGGCTCCAGGTCACCTACCTGGTGTTCCTTATGCCTCTTCCTCCTCCATTCCTGACTGTGTGACTGTTGTCTACTCACCTCACCTCTCTGGTCTCTCTGTCCTCGTCTGAGGACACAGTAGGGGTCCCATCCCCTGAGACTCTGTGTGATAAACTCGAGTGGCCTCAGACCCAGTGAGAAGTTCAGGAGGATCCCAGTGAAGAAAGCACCCCCATCATCAACAGGCTGAGATTTAAGAATTACCATGGCCACCAAGAGTGATGATGATGCAAAGACGTTTCTCGTGTCTCCTCGGCTACCTGTCCTGACTGTGCCGGTGGCTGGTGACCATCCCTCCTGATCCTTTGTGGCTCCCCTGCTTGCTGGCTGCCTGGTCTCTCATTGGCTCTGTTTCCAGCAATGTTCCCCGAGCTTACTACAGTGCCTGGCACATAGTAGGCTCTCTGGCACACAGTAGGCTCTCTGGAAATGTCCAAAGAAGAAATGAATGACACCCGGGGGAGATGAGCCTTGTGATCCGCCCAGGGGAGGGTGGCCCACACGCACTGCTTTTGGTTGGTGTCAAGCTTCCTGCAACTGCACAGGTTGACATCTCCCTGTGTCCAGAAAGGGATTATTACCTTTCTAATGTCATACAGCATCAGAGCGGGGTCCAGCTAGCCAGGGATGGGGATGGAAGTGGGAGAGACACACTGCGTTCATTTACAGAGAGGGGGCTTAGTGGTGACCATGGTCTGTTAGGGGCTGGGGGCTCGGGTATCCAGTTTCTCCAGAAGAGGGGGGCTGCAAGACAGTGGGGAGTTAGGCTCTGATCCCTCTGGGTCCCCTTGGTCTCCGCTTATCCCCAGTGCAGTCTCAGTTTCCCTTCCTGAGTGATTGTCCTGATGCACAAGGGACCAGGTACAGACCTGGTTGGGGTCTGTGCTGGGAGCTTGGGGTCGGTTCACACCTGGCTGGGGGTTAGGGGCTGGGGGTCGGTTCATGGGGTCCCCTCTGGGGTTCGACAAAGAGTCTCACAGACCCTGAAGCTCAGGACCCTGCCTCAGCCTCCACACCTCAGGCACAGCCTGAGCACAGCACTGCTTAGTGGTTAAGAGCCAATTTCAAGACCCAGGTTCAAATTGTAGGTTTGCTACATTCCCACCCTAGGGACCGTGGGTATTTGGTCTCTGAGTGAAGGGGTGGCTTCGTGGGAGTGTGTATGTGCGCATGCTTGCATACGTGTGTGTTTGCATGCAAGCGAGCAGGGGGGGGAGCTGGAGGGGGGTGAGGGCAAGCCTGGGGCTTCTGATTAGCTGCTGGCCCTTTCTCAGTGGCCCCAGGACCCATCAGTGTTGGGAAATAGCACCTTTGATAACTGGGACCCTGTGCTGCAGGCACCATCAGACCTGTCCAAGACTCCCGCGCCTTCTCAACATCTTCTGTTGCTGGGTGAGCCCCTGGGGGTCAGGGGGAGGTGGACAGCTGCCCCCAGGCTCTTGCAGAAGAGGGCTGCTATGCTGCTATGCTTTACAGATATCCAGCCCTTCCCTCCACCAGGGTAAGCAGCAGGAGCTATGAGCTTAGGGTGGTCTTGAGGTAGCCCCCAACCTCCAGGTCTCCCTCTATGTTAATGGCCCCCATTCTCACTTGTCACATACCTGATGGCTTGTCAGTTTGGACCTTTCAGACTCATCCACAACCTGTCTGTGTCCCACATACCCCGCCTCCCACCGCACAGTTTTCACCTGGCCTGGCCTTCAGTATTCCTGCTCCTTGGTGGTCACCAGTCACCACCAACCCTTCTTTGGCCTCCTTGCTGCTCTACATGAACCTCAGGGCCTTTGCACAGTCTCTGTCCTTTGTCAGAGCCCATGTCTTCAGTGTGTTCACAGGGTGCTTTGCTCTTTCTAAGGTCTCTGCCAATGCCACTGCTTAACCCCTTCTATCCCGTGTTCCCTGCTACTGCTTCCCACTGTGAAGGCAAGATTTCCTCTGAGGGCACAGGAGTCCCAGAGAGCGGATGGGGATGCAAAGGTCTGGAGTGTCACAGGAGTGCCATGTGGATGTGGTGGGCACTGCGCAGCCAGACGGGGAGAGCGGGTCGGGGCCTCTGGGAGTGACCTCAGGAAGCTGTGTCTCTCTCTCTCTTGACCCAGGAATCTACAACAGCTGTTGGAGGCTGCCTAAGTGAATCGTCATTTGACAAATAAAAAGTGAAGGCCTAGAAGTTGCCTCTGTGCCAGGAGCAAGGAGAAGAGGGTGTGTGTGTGTGTGTGTGTGTGTGTGTGTGTGTGTGTGTGTGTGTATGTTATATGTGTATGTGTATATGTGTTCTATGTGTGTGTGTGTGAATCTGTATGTATGTGTGTATGTGTGTGTATTTGTGTGTATGTGTGTGTGTTCTATGTGTGTGTATGTGAATCTGTATGTATGTGTGTATGTATGTGTATGTGTGTATATTTGTGTGTGTATGTGTTGTATGTGTGTGTCCTAAGTGTGTATGTATGTATGTGTATGTGTGTGTATGTGTGTATGTATGTGTTATATATGTATATGTGTGTTGTGTGTATGTATGTGTTATGTGTGCGTGTGTGTGTGTGTGTTGTATGTGTGTGGTGTGTGTGGTGTGTGTGTGATCAGTCACTTACACCTCAGTCTGAATGAGCTTTTCAGATTCTCGGTCACCTGGTGACTTGTTTACTTCTAGATCTTGTAGTGCCTGGGATACAGAGATAAGGCAGGGCAGAGCTTAGGGTGGGGCCAGGCTCTTTTAGCCCAGCCTTTGCCCTGGCCTGGTTCCCTACAGGGCTCAGGATTGCACAATCATGCCACCCACGGCTGTGACCTAGGCGGGTGACACAGTCTCTGGGAGCCACCCCTGGACCATGTGTCCTGGTTATATGCACAGGGCCCCAGTCAGCATGAGCACACCCCTGCATAACCTGACATTTCCTGGCTGTGTGACTCTGGGCAAGTCACTTCCCCTCTCTGAGCCCAGAGTTCCTCTTCTGGCAGTGAAGATAGCCTCCCTGCTGAGTGCTGGGAGAGGTGCTTTTCTTCTGCCCCTCAGGCAGTGTGGCCGTTCTTCAGAAATGTGGGTACAGTCCACCTCAGGACCTTTGCATGCACTAGTTTGTCTGCCTGGAAGCCCTTTCCCCAAAGGAGTCCCTGCACCCTGGCCTGCTCTCCCTTCTTGTTCATGTATCTCTGTAACTCTAACCACCGCTGCAGGCTTGGTGACTTTGCTGGCATGCCCGTGCCCCCAGGGCCAGCTCCATTTTGGCCCTTCTTGCTCACTGTTGGGTCCCCTGCACTCTTGAAAGACAGGGCACAAGAAAGTTGTCAATAAGAGCTGGAGAGTGAATCAAGGAATGAATGGAAGGCACTTAGCTCCTCACGAGTCCCGGGAAGCTCACCCAGTGCCCTGTGGGGGAGGGGGGAGATTTCCACAGCCCCTTCCCAGGATTCCCTGAGTCCAGCCTCTTCCAAGCTAACCCTCCCCAGCCACTGCCTCTCTCAGCTCCTACTGCCCCTCCAGTCTGGTTCTGGGTCAGGACGACCTCTGGGGCATCCAGGCTGAGGGCAGCTCTCAGCTCTAGGACCAAGGCTAAAGCTTCTGGGAGGAGAGAGCCAAACTTCAGGGCTTCCTGCTCAGGGCCACCAACTCCTGGTGCTTTCTAAGAAATCATAAGAGGGACCCCATTCCTGCCAAATGGGAACAACCGATCCTCCCTGGGCAGAGGGGCCTCGTCTCAGGCCTGACCTCTTGGGGTCCTTTGCTGTTTATGAGACAGTCCTAGTCTTGACACTGGCTTTCTGGAGCCTGTGGCAGGCTGTGATGACAGGTGCCATCATGGCTGTCTGGTGGCTT
The DNA here is from genome assembly GCF_011064425.1 of Rattus rattus. Taxonomy (NCBI): domain Eukaryota; kingdom Metazoa; phylum Chordata; class Mammalia; order Rodentia; family Muridae; genus Rattus; species Rattus rattus. The sequence continues at coordinate 150,246,493 of NC_046158.1, read as the reverse complement.
GGGCTCATCACCCCATACTCCTTGTCTTAGTTTTCTTGCTGGAGATACTTGGAGGACAAGGTCAGTCCTGCGGGTTCTGAGGTCCCCAGCTGGCTCCGAGGCCGGTTCCCTGGCTGTAGTGGTCGAGTCCCCCAAGTCTCCATGGCCCCACAGAGCCCCTCAGCGGTGGTGGCCCTGCAGCCCTCCCTCTGTCCCCTCTGTCTGCTGCCTGCCGGCCTCACTTCTCTAGAACCAGCTTGTTTTTGTTTTCTGTTTTTACGGCTCCATAAATGAGTCACGGGCCTGATTTGATTTAATTTCGTCGTAATTGTTATCTTTTCGACCTTGTTTTTTTCCACTCGTTACTCACGAGACCACAAAACCTAAACAGGACGGGGCCTTCCCTGACCCGGGGCCCGGCCCAGGGTCAGCAGCTCCTGGGGACAGGGTGGGCTCCTGGGGGAGGTTCTGGCTGTCACCTCGCTTTGGGGGAAGTTATCTGGATCTCCAGGCTGCTGCCAGCATCCTCCACAGCGAGGCTCACTAGGAGAGCCACCTTGCAAACACCTCCGGCCCAGGAGAGGAGACACCACGCTTGAGGCGGGGAGCTGGGGACAGACTCCTCTGGGGGCGGCACCCTGAGCCGGCACACCGCCCAGATTTTTCCACGTATTAAGAGGAACCAGAAGTCTGAGGTCATGTGTGAAAACTCCTGATTTTTAAATGCTGGCCAGCAAATCAAATTAAAAACAAACAAACACAACACCAGTGTGTGCCTCTACGTGGCACTTCTTTGGCCATTTCTGGCTTAGAAGTTTCTGGAAGAGCTGGCCTTGCCCCTGGTCCAGCTGTTTGCTCTTTCCCCTCATAGCCACAGTCACCACTCCAGAGCACCAGGGTGACTCCTGAGCCCATAGCCACGCATGTCCCTGGTCACCTCCCACAGCCTCTGACCTCTGGGGTGATGGCAGCCTTGACCAATGCCCCCAGCGCCAGGCCAGTTACGGCTCCTCTTGTTCTCGCTCTGTGCGAGTGTTCTGACTAGGAGATTCCTCCTTATTTAAAAACCAGGATATTTTGACTTTGTGTGTATATCTGTGTGTGTGTGTGCGTGGTGTGTGTGTGTCTGCCTCTCTCTGCGTGTGTGTGTGTGTGTTTGTGTATCTGCTGTGCTCTGTGTGTGTGTGTTTGTGTGTCTGCCTCTCTGTCTCTCTGCATGTGTGTATGTGTGTGTATATCTGTTCTCTCTCTCTCTCTCTCTCTCTCTCTCTCTCTCTGTGTGTGTTTTGTGTGTGTGTGTGTCTGCTGTGCTCTCTGTCTCTGTGTATGTCTGTGTGTGTGTGCATGGTGTGTGTGTGTCTGCCTCTCTCTGCATGTGTGTATGCGTGTTTGTGTTTGTTGTGCTCTTTCTCTATCTGTGGTGTTGTGTGTGTGTATGTGTGTCTGTCTCTCTGCATGTGTGTGTATGTGTGTGTTTGTGTATTGTGCTCTGTGTGTATGTGTGTATGTATGTCTGCTGTGTGCTCTCTCTCTCTCTCTCTCTCTCTCTCTCTCTGTGTGTGTGTGTGTGTGTGTGTGTGTGTGTGTGTGTGTTATGTCTCAAAAATGGGGCAGAAAATCCTTGTCATTTTCCAAACTGAAGATTTGAGGCTAGCCCTCCTCCTGGGGTGGGAACAGATGAAGGAATCCTGTGAGCTGCAAAAAAGGAGACTCTCAGGGTTGAAGGAACCCCAAGGGCCATTTCTGGGGGCCTGGTGCAGGCTCCTTGACTCCATCTGAATATCTCCACAGCAGGGTTACGACATGGACACCCAGGCCTCATATCCTGCCCCGTGGCCTCCTCTTCTCTGCGGCTCCTCAGGTCCTGGGGACTGCAGATGGCTCCCTGTGGGTGGAGGGGACCGCAGGCTCCTAGTGCACAGAACCCGGCCTGGATTCCAGATGTTCAGGAAGCCCAGGAGGCTGTCACAGCCTCTCCCCATCTTCCTCTCTCCAGGATCTCATGTAGCTCAGGCTAGCCGCAAGCTCGCAAAGTAGCTGAGGACGACCTTGAACTTCTGATCCTACTGCCTCTGTATCTCAAGTGCTGGGATGATAGGCGTGTGCTGCCACAACTGGTGTGTGTGTGTGTGTGTGTGTGTGTGTGTGTGTGTGTGTGTGACTCAATTATTTCCTGCCACCATGTCATGTTCAGGGATTCAATTCAATTGTCAGACTTGGAGACAAGCACATCTATCCACTGAGCCATTTTGCCAGCCTTACATGGATTCTTAAGTGTTGAGCCAATAGCTGGTGCTTGAGGGCTGAGAGTCTGAGACCCTTCTCTGGCAGCCCACTCCTCTCCTGGGAAGGACCTTTGCAGAAGCCTGGGGTCCAGGTTGGGTTGAGGGTCAAGCGTGTGGTGGGAGTGGGGTTTGAACTCAGCTCTGAGAGTCCCACAAAAAGGAGGGGAGCCTTCTAGGGGCTGGAGGAGCAGGGCGGGCACTGCCTAGCCTGGTGTCCAGGAGGGTGTAGAAAGAAGGCTGGGAGAGGGCAGTGGGGGCTGATGAGGACAAGCAGAGAGACCAGGCTAGACCCATAGTGGATCTGGAAGCATATCTCCACAGCCCTGTCACGTTAGTGAGCCGAAGTGGTTAGCTGCCCTTGCTGGTGTATTTACCACAGACTTGGGGTTCTTGGTGAGCCTGAGGGTACCAGGAAAATGTCTGCCCAGCAGCAAATGCTCTCCAAGGCAGATTGCTCATGAATGACACCAACCTTTCCATAAATCCCGGGTGGGACATCATGAGTGTCAAAGTGCGAAGTTAAGGGGTTGGGGATTTAGCTCAGTGGTAGAGCCCTGGGTTCAGTCCCCAGCTCCAAAAAAAAAAAAGAAAAAAAAAAAAAAAAGAAAAAAGAAAAAAAAGTGCGAAGTTAGAACAGATGAAATAACAATTTAGTGATTTCAACTTTACAGGCTTCATTAAGGATTTTAGAGGTAATAATTTCTTCTTTCACCCTAAAGCTCGCAGAGCCATCTGCTTCACAGCCACAGAAATTCAAGGTGACGTGTAAAGTAGCTGATGTGTAAAGGCAGTGACAGGAAAAGAGGGCAAGTTCTGCCGGCTGGCTGGGGCACTCGCTTTCTGTGGGAGCATCTGGGTGGGCTCCCTGGAGGAGGCAGCTCAGGATGTGTGGAATGCAGAGCAGGCAGAGGCGCTGGTTCTGGGAGGAGCTGTTGCATATGGTGGGCGGTTTCCCAAGGATGAAGACAAGGCCTGTGTGAGTCTGGCCAGGCACAGTGTGTGGACGGCAGTTGGTGACCAGAAATGTCTGAGCAGGGAAGGGGACACGGCCCCCACCGTGCAGTGAGGGGACTGGGTTGGGAAGAAGATCCTGTGGCAGTGGCTGCCGCTGACTGCACACCGGAACCTGCAGGAGCAAGCATGGCAGACCACACTTCTCATCGTGGTCCATTGCGGGCTCTTTGATCCCATCCCAGCAGGCCTATCTTAGGTCAAATATGAGTGCGGGGGGCTTCAGAAGACCTGGCCCCACAGGGTAGGCTCAGGAAGGGGGCCAGCTCATTCCCTCTCTTGTCTGTTGCACAACAGGATACAGAGAACAGAGACGTCAAGCGACCATACCCAGGGTTCGACAGCCAGGAACCACACAGCAGGATTGGAACTTTAATCAAGGCTGGGGTCTCCATGATGTGAGCAGGGTACCCATTCCGTTTACCGGGTGGTAAACTGAGGCTGCGGGAAGCAGAGTCACTGGTGCGGGGTCACAGAGCAGGCGTAGGGAAGTGAAGGTTTGTCCGAACCTGCTCTGTCCCCAAATAGAGCAACTGTTTCTCTTTCTCAGATTGTCACCTCATAACGGGGTCAAAAGGGGCACCTATCTGGTGGGTCACTGTCCTCTACTGGGATTTTAACCACAGTGCTGGGCACTTAGTAGGTCTCTTAAAAGGATAGGGGCCACGAAGGTGGCTGCACATTGAAGACACATGTTCCCAGTAACTGGGGCCCAGGCTACCATTACCATGGTAGGACACCCCTGAACCCAGCCCAGCTGTGTTCAGCTCTGTTTCTTTCAACTGCCTCCCTGCCTCCCCCAGTTTTCCTGACTCCAACAAACTGCCCTGAGAAGGTTAGGATTGGGGGTGAGTCTGGGAGAGGGCAGTGTGTGGCCTGGACTCCAGAGAGTGAGACCAGAATTCCAGGTCTGAACCCTGGCTGTGCTGTGCGACCCCTGGCTAGTGCCTTGCCTCCTCTGAGCCTTGGTTTCCCTTCTCGTCTGTCAACCTGGACCAGGCTGCCCTGGGAGGTGCCAGCTTCAAGCAGGGCCAGGGGCTGCTGCTCTGTCCCCTTGGCCACCAGCCCCCACCTCCAGCCTCCAGAGCTTCAGGCTGTGCCGAGGAGACAGCCAATCTGTTTACTGAACCGGCTGACCCCTTCCGGGAACACGGCCCAAGCTTCCCAGAACTCGGGTATTAATGACCCGGAGCCACATGACGGAGCATGACACAGCATTTTTGGGTGCAAGGCAGAGCCCAGAGGGGCGCGTGGGGGCTGTGGCCCAGCCTCCAGCCTGGCCAGAGGGTGAGTCACCCTGGCCTGCTGCAGCTCCCATCCTGGCCACTTGTGTCCTCCCCCAGCCCGCGCATCCCACCTGGCCAGGGCCACCGGGACCCTTCGGCCTTTGCCTTACAGACACAGCGGAGGCCCTCTGGGACCGCAGAAGGGGCTACCCACGAGGCCCCAGCCTCCCTCCAGAGCTGGGTATGGCCGCCTAGCTTTTCAAAAAAGTGGCAAATGTATCCCCATTTGACAAGTGAAGAAACTGAGGCTCACGGAGAAGGCATAAGTGCTGGATGTGGGGCAGGTCTGGATTCACTTCAGAAAAGATCCTTTCACAGAGGGGTACGGATAGGGGATGGGGAGGGGACTGAGACATGGAGCACCCCATGAGCCTGAGCCTGGAAAGCCCCCCAACTTAGGCCTGTTCCTGTAGGCTGCACAGCTGGGCATATAGACACATGTACTGTGCCTCAGTTTCCCCTATGGAGGTGTTTGGGCTTCCTGATCTCAGGAATCCCCGAGGGCAGGTGTCAGTCCAGCCAAAAGCACCCCCTCCCTCAATCAATTACCAGTTTCCTGAGGCCCAGGTCTTGGAAGACAGGCTGGGGTCAGCATAGGCCTCACCCCCTGGGTATCCTGTGTCCCTCCAGGGCAAGGTGGAGGCGGTGGTTTTTATAAGGCTGGGAATCAGAGAAGTGTGGGGTGCAGAGGGGTGCCTGCTGGCAGGGAGGGGGCCTCCTGGTTCCCAGCTGCATAGCTGAGGTGTTCTTTGATTCTCTTTGCTTTATCGAGCAGTCATTGCTTGAGCACCTTTTGTATACAGGTCGCTCTGTTGGCCGGAAGGTTAGACAGCTATGGTGGGGGAGGGGAACGCATGGATGGCAGAATATTTTGGTCCTGGGCTAGGACCATGGTGGACACACCAGAGGATGACAAACTGTGGGGGAAAGGCCTCCTGAGGTGACCTGCAGGACAGTGAGTGGGGCGGTTTCCCAGCAGGAGGCTGTGTGCATAACCATTGTGAAGGCTGGAGGGGGGAGGCAGGGGACTGGAGTAATTGGGAAAGGCAAGTGAGGACTGAGGATGCTGGTGGCAGGAGGGAGGGATGGTGACAGTGTCCAGGACCCAGCGCACAGTGAGTGGCCACCGAAGACAGCAGGACTCACATTCTGTCGTCCAGGGCTGGGACATGCCACCCTCAAGGCCAGAGACAGGTAGGGAAGAGAGGGCCAGCAGGGATACCTGTTCTGGAGTCCACTGAGGAGGAGGTTGGGGATGGGGCGGGGGGTGGGGGCAATGGCCCAGCAGGGTGGGCAGGCCTTCTGTAGCCAGAAGCTGTGGCTGTGGGCAGCATGGGTGACTGCTACCAAGGACCCCTGCTGGAGACAGCAAGACTAGAGGTGTCCCCAGAAGAGGAGAGAGACCCTAAGGGGAAGGCAAGTGTTCTCTATGGCTCCCACGCCAGGAGAACACAGAGAGGTGGGGGGGCGGGGCGGGGTCTCAGTTCTCAGGCTGGAGTCTGGGGCCAACCTACACTGCAGGCCCAGGTTAGAGCTCAGGTGGACTGGAGCAGGCACCCGTCCACCCTTGGGCATAGCTCAAGTCACAGCATGTTTGGAGAGGGGTCAGAGACGTAGGGACAGGAGGGTGGAGAGGCAGGAGTCATCGCACCCCACAGGTGCTTCTTGGTTCTGTGACAGCCGTGCTGTGTGACTCCTGTGAGTCACCTCACCTCTCTGAGCCTTAGATCTTCATTAGTAAATGCCCTCATTTCGTCCTTTGTTCATCCCCCCTTCACTTTTTTATATTTACTTGTGTGTACGCGCGCATGCGTACATGCACACACGCGCACACGCATCTGTATTCCACCATCCATGTGTGGAGGTCAGAGGGCAACTTGCAAGGGTTGTGTCCTTCGCTTCCTAGGTCCCAGGAGTTGAAGTCAGGTGTCAGCAGGTGCCTTTGCACACAGAGCCATCCCGCCAGCCCTTACTCAATTCTTTTAAAAGCACCTATTGTGTGCCAGGCATTGGGCTGAGGCTGGGGCATGCAGTAGGGACACACTCCCTGCCTGAGCGGGCTGACTGGGGGAGTGGTGTGCAGTGGTTAGGGATGCGGACTCTGGGGCCGGAGAGCCTGGACCTCTCCCTGCTTCGGCAGTTGTCAGCTGTGTGACTTTGAACCAGTTGCTTCCCCTTTCTGAGCCTTCTCTGTAATACGGGTTCATTAACGTTATTCACTCAAGACAGATGAGTTCAAGTAGGGAGAACGGGCCTGACGCATAGTAGGTACTCATCCATGTCCGAATGGAGAGAGAGGGAAGATAAACAAACAGAACACGGGTGAATGTCCCACAGTGGGAGAGGACAGGAGCCAGCTCGTAAGACCAAGTGGGCACACAGTAAATGCTCAATAAATGTCTATCTTTCTCGGCCTGCTTTTTATCCAGCTTGGACGGTGAGGCCTGAGCTTTGGGATCTTCCTACTTCTGTAGGAAGTCAAGCCTGGCTTATCTGGAAACATAGGGTGGAACATCGGGTGCCCTCCCCCCACTGCACCCACAACACTCCCTGAACCCCAACTGCATCACCCTCACAGCCTGGGTGGCTAGGGCGAGCTGGGGCCTGTCTGGCAGGTCCCCATAATGGCACTCATTACACAGGTGTCTGGCCCTGCAGTGAGGAGACTTGGGCCCCAGGGGCTGCGTTCTCATGGCACCCGGCCAGCCACCGCGGGCCCTTCCTCATCCTTCATGGGCCTGTGTCCAGGAAGGGCAGCAGGCGGGGGAACGGGGCTGGCAGGGGGCCAGCTGGCGTCCCACAGAAGGAGGGAAAATTGAGAACTTTGGGTGCCAAAGGCTGGCGAGGAGGGGTGGGAGGGGGGTGCAGGTGCGCAGGGACGGTGATCCAGACACGAGGAGGTGAGAGGTCACCAGGATGACAACACTCCAGGTCCAGCACAGCTTAGTCCAGTCAGTCCATCCATGGGGTACTCTGCTGTACTGGCTGAGTCTGAAGCTCTGGTTTCTGCATTTAAGCTGTGGTGATGGTTACTGGCCTTGCATTGAGGTGTCACACGGTATTAAAAATAGGTACATGTTCGGTGCAAACTAAAAAATATATTAAAGGGGCTGGAGAGATGGCTCTGTGGTTAAGAGCACTGGTTGCCCTTTCAGAGGACCTGGGTTCAATTCCCAGCACCCACATGGCAACTCCAGTCCTAGGGCGCCTGACACTCTTTTTTGGCCTCCTGGCACACCAGGCACCAGGGTGTACAGACACGCTGGCAGGCAAAACACTGACGCACAATAAATAAAAATAAATACATCTCAAAAAATTAAAATACATATATTTAAAAAGATCCCCAGAGCCACGTGGTGTTGGCTCACACCTTTAAGTCCAGCACTCAGGAGGCAGAGGCAGGCAGATCTCTATTACTTCGAGACTCCCTTGGTCTACAGAGTGAGTTCCAGAACAGCCAGGGCTACACGGAGAAACCCTGACTCAAAAAACAAAAACAAACAAACAGAAATATCTCTAAATGTAAACCCTAACAAGACCATGACAGTGAGAGAGAAAATGAAGCAGGATTGTAGGAGCTACAGGGTGGGGCCAAGACCTCTCGCTGAGGAGGTTCAAAGGCTGAGCAGCTATGGCCTGAATGGGGAAAGAGAGTTCCGGGCAGGAGGCGCAGGCTGTGCAAAGGCCCTGGGGCAGGCCACCGCCTGGCTGATGGAGAAGTACCAAGGCAGAGGAGCAAGAGGAGAGATTGAGGCGCGCAGGGCCAGGGCAGGAGGGGGAGCTTGTTCCTGGTACCGTATGGGAGCTCTGCACACTGGGCACACAGAGGGGGCTCCGGCAGTGAGGGCGGGTGGGAAGTGCAAGAGAGGAACACTAGTGTGGGAAGAGTTGGCTGTCAGAGGCGCTGATGGAACCGTGGGCTGTTCAATTTGTGTTTGAGCCTATTAGCCTGAGTTCAAACCCCTGGATCCTGGAGCCTGTTATTAAGCTGACTGCACCCTGGGGCGCCTGCCTTTATCCCCAGACAGGGCCCAGCCCGCCTGCCCTCAGGTCGACCTTGGCCCCCCAGATGGGAATCGATGGGCGGGACAGGGGCACCCCAGGCCTGCTGCGGCTCTGCCAAGCACTTCACAGGCCTGAGACGAACCCGAGAGGGCCACGAACAGTCTGTCTTCAGGAGGTGGGCAGACACAGCCCACAGAAGGGACGTCAGCCCCACAGCTTGGAAGCAGGGAGCCTCAGTCGGACCCTCTCCTGGCTGTGGCGTTGTCCAGTTGGTGAGGTTCCTGTTCACCGGCCCAGGGACCGCCCAGCAGGGAGGCTGATGAGTTCCCCAACACTAGGGTGCAGGAGGCTCAGCTCACACGGCCCTCGGTTAGTCGAACGCAGAAAGTCGTGGGCGGCGACCGTTCTTTTCTGGTTCCCCGATTCCACAGGTTTTGGGTCCCTCTCTGTCTCAGTTTCTCCAGCTGTAACTGGTTAGAGCTGGAGTGGAAAGATGAGAGCGGTCTGTTCAAGGGATGGCTTCAAGTTGAAATGCTGGTTTTGCCCTTGCCCTCGGTCTCCAGTACTCCGGAGCTCAGTCCCCAGGCCCACAAAGCTCAATCCTGACCCCTAAGACTCCAGGGCAACGACACTGCCCGATTCTCTGCTGGGACCATGGCCTCCTGTGCTGTCCTCCTGCCTCAGGGCCTGTGTGGACAGTGTGACTACAGCATGTCAGGCCACCAACATCCTGCAGTGTGAAAATTGCCCTATGAGGTGCATCCTACTTTGTGATCTGTGTCATGGACAAGGTCAAGCCTTTCGCCCAAAGCCACACAGTGATGATTTGAACTCAGGCCACGTGGACCCGAACGGGTTCTCTTCTCCTTTCTTCGAGTCACTCGTTTTCAACTTAACAGCTGCCTCCTCCGGGAAGGCCTCCCTGACTGCCCACCCCAGGGTCTCGCCCCGAGTCACAGTTACCCCCTTTCTCCCTAACAACTTTATGGACATTTAGCAGACAACATTTCTAGAACATGATCCAGGGCGCGCAATGGTGAGTTCAGGGATATCCTCTACCCCGAAGCCATGCTGTGTCCTGTGTCATTCTTCTCGGCATGGCGACTGTACCTCATCTGCATGTCGTGACCTTAGCCTTTTACACTTCCTACTCCTCGTCCCCAGGCTGTGAGCTGGGCCCAGAATTGGCTCTTGTGTGTCCGTGTCCTCATACCTGGTACAGGGCTGGGCACACAGGAAGTACCTAATAAATACTGAGCGGAGGAAGAAGGGCTGTGCCCCGTGGGAGGTTCAGCCGTAGTCACAGGGCAGGAGAGATCCAGGCTATCTGAGGACCACTGTCATCAAGCCTTGGAGGGCAGGTGACACGGTTGAGTGCCTCCAGTGGCGTCCCTGGGACCACGTGTCTAGGCAGCGTGGACAGGCGTGGGCTGAGGAGTCCGGTTGCCCTGACTTCGCCCTGTGGGCAACTAGCCACAGGTCCTAGAAGCGACACCGGCACAGCCGAGAAGGATCAGGTGGGTGGGAGGCGGCGGCTCGGCCTCCCGAACCAGTTGGACTCCTTGCAAATCCCTGAGGCGCTGGGAGCAGAGTAAAGAGCCAGGAGTACAGGGGGAGGGGTGGCAGCATCAGTTAATTACTGCGAATTATCGGGAAATTCCAGTTCATGCTGCTTCAAGCTGGGCAGGTACGGGAGGGAGGCATTAATCGGGCTTCCAGGTCCCCTGGCTTCCTTCCAGCCAGGGGTCAGCCAGAGCTTCTGCATGCGGCCACACTTCCCTTATAGGTCTGTACCATAAGATCCCAAGGTGCATTTCTCAGATACGAAAGCAGAATCCGGGGCTTGGGGAGTTGGCCGAGGTCACACGGGAGTCCCCAGGCACAGAATCGAAAGGTTAGGGTCGCTAGGGAGCATGACTTTCTCAGTGAGAGCTGCATCCATTGACACTGATTAACTGAGCACCTACTGCAGCCATGCACGGCTCGGCTCTGCAGACAGGGGTGGCCTGTACAGTTTGTGTTGTTGGGGAACTGGGGCATCAGGGAAAGGGTTCCACAGCCATGAGTTTGGAGACTGTGCGGTCCCAGGGTGCAGAACTCATTCCTCAAAGTTACTCCATAGAGGGTCCCCCGAGGGATCACCCTCACCACCTTCCAGCACCAACCTGTGATACCCTTTGACCTCACCATACCCACCTTAGTATGAACTCCTTGTTCTGGTCCCAACCCTGGCACTTGGTAGGGGCAGGGTGCAGTGACTCATGTCTTGGTTCGGGTACAGGGAGAACTCAGATAAGGAAGGAGGAAAGATGATGGACAAGCACAGGGTCCTATGGGTGATTACGGCTGGGTCCTCAGGTGTGTGGAGCTGTTTATGAATGGATGAATAGAGGAAGAGATGAACTGAGGGAAGGAATGGGCAGGTAACACAGCAGGGGAGAGGATAACATCAGGGGGACATTGGATGGATGGATGGATGAATGAATGGATGAACAGATAGATAAATGGATGGATGGATGGATGGATGGATGGATGGATGGACTGATGGATGGACAGATGAGTGGATGTGTGGACAGACAGACAGATGGATAGATGAATGGGTGGATGAACAGATGGGTGGATGGATGGATGGATAGATGGATGGATGGACAGATGGGTGGATGGATGAATGCATGGTTAGATGAACAGATGGATAAATGGATGGATGGGTGGATGGATGGATGGACAGTTGGGTGGATGAATGGTGGATGGACAGATGGGTGGATGGGGATGGATGGACAGATGGGTAGATGGATGGATGGACAGATGGGTGGATGGATGCATGGTTGGATGGGTGACTGGATGAATGATGGGTGGTCAATGCATGGGATGGTGAGGAGGTTTGAGACCTGTGATCAATGGATGGACAGATGAGTGTGCGATTGGGAAAACCAGTGAATAAAGTCGCAAGGAAGCAACAGACATGAAGAAATGAGTGAGCAGGCAGGCAAGTGCTGGATGGCTGGATGGGTGAGTGGAGGGGTGAATGGATGGGTGGGTGGGTGAAGCAGCAGAGAGATGAATTCATGGGAGATGGATGGGTACTCGGGTAAGAGAATGGAGAAAAGGGTGGACCAGGACATGAACAGATGCCTGCAGCGTCAGAGGGTTGTGCTGAGGTCAGTGTGACAAGAAGGGCTCTGAGTTCCTCTTTGACATGGCAGTATGTTGACATTTGGTGTTTTGAAGTTAGGAAAAGTTGAGTTGTCACTGCAGAAAATTGCGTGCAAGCACACACACGCGCGTGCGCGCACACACACACACACACACACACACACACACACACAGAGCAGACTCATGGGGTGGAGATCATGAGGCCAGGAGACCTGCAGAGACTTGGGGAGCCTCTGCTCTGGGCGGTGACTTATTTTAACTTCTTGAGCCTCTTCCAAGAGTCACAGGCTTGCGACTGCAGAAGGCTGAGTGGGGCTGATCTCCCCGAGGGTCCACAACTTAGCTGTTGTTTGTTTAGCCTTTTGTCCCTTGCTTGCAGGCTTGGGAGACCCTGTGCAGGTCTGTGGACAACTGGGAGTAGACAGACTTTGTTTTCCCAGTCCCGTTTGTAGCCATTGCTGCTGGGAGGCGCTGCGGGCCAGGGTGGGTGTGGGGGTCCCCAGAGCAAACCCTAAGTGCTTATGAAGGTCACCGGACTTCTCACGAAGGATAGAACTGGTGGGAAAGAGCCCCGGATTAGGTTGCCTACACATGAACCTCACTCCAGACTTCGGGTCCAGGAGATTGCTGGCCCTTTCCTCAGAAGCTGAAAGAACTCAGCCATCCAGACTGCTGTGCAGTGTTGGCTTTGAGGGCAGGGTTGCGAGGCAAGGGAAGCAACACGATCTCCATACGGGAGTTAATGAGAGCGAACACTGGACTCTGAGGGTGGATGGAGTCCAGGGACACAGAGAACAAAACACCCACGGGGATTAGAGGTATGGAGGTTGGGACAGGAAGGGATGAGGTCGGGCAGGCTTGTGACCCAGTATGAGGTCTGGTATAAGGTCCACTCCAATGGCCCTGAAGGTCTTGCCTGGGTCCTTAATTTCCCTCAAATACGTGCTCTCTTCTGAAACGTAGTCACAAGGCAGGACTGATTCAAAGTGACACCAGGAGAGCCTGGGTTTGGAGCCTGGGATAGGGTCAGGGACACTTGAACCAGTGGTGGCCACCTTACTCCTGCAGTGCAGAGACACAGGGGACTGGTCACTCACACACACACATCTGCATCCCATGCGAGGAAAAGTAACTCAGTCCCTGCCCAAGGCCCTTCTCACCCACCCAGTTGGAGTCTCCCCCAGGGAGGTGCCCTGTGAGCTGTAGAAGGGACCAGGTACAGCACCCATCCAGCATCTCTCAACCCTGCAGGCCCTGGGACATGCCTTGGGCCTGGTTGAGGCCTAAGCCTGCCCTTGGGTGGGCTTGCCGCACCCACTCCTGCAGAAAGCCTTTCAGGAATGGAGTTAACATTCAAAAACCTGCAGATGTTTTGAAAACTCACAGTTCCTCTTAGAAAGTCAGAACACCCAATTCCGGCCCTCGTTCCCAGGGGGCCATACTTTGTGGTAGCTAAGTGTGCTTAAGACAGGGCCTGGACCCCACTCTCCGTCAGTCCGTCTCATCTCCCCAATGCAGATGTCAAGGAGAGATGACCGTCCTGGTTGAACCCTGGCCTGGTCTTGGCTGGGGTTTTGAGCCTGTCTCTTGTCTCTGTCGCCCGCAGGACCTGAATGTGCTTCTTCGCCCAGACTTCCTCATAGCTCTGCCCCACAGGGCTGGGGCGGGGGGCTGAGCCTGAGGTGGTGTGGATGGTGGGAGACTGTGCTGGGCAGAGATTTAGCTGGGAGCCTTGGGGCTCAGTGGGAGGCAGATCCACATCTGCTAGGGACTAGCATCAGCCAGGCCTGTCACACTACGGAGGCTCATCCCTGAGGCATGTGGGAGCTGGGAGGAGCTGCTGGGGTGGAGTCAGCTGAGCTGCTATGCTGCAAAGCTGTAAGCGGGGCCCCAGGGACCCCAGCGATGAACCCTAACCCGTGAGTGGTGGTGGGGTCAGGGGAGGCAGAGGCGGGGAGGGGATGCTCAGTGAGGACTCGAACTCACACCTTAAGAGGGTGTATCACTTCAGGCTGCAGCTGAAGGGGAGGCCTGGGCGTGCAGAACTCTTGGACGCCTCCCACAGTCACATGGGGCCTAGATCCCAGAGGCAACACCTGTCCCTCATGTGCTGGGTCACTGTGGGCATGTTGCTACTCTATCTGAGACTGGAAGGAGGGCCACAAAGAGCTCGCGACTGGCCAAGTCCCGGCCACGCTACTCTGAGGGGGGAAAGTCCACTCATGAGGAAACACTTACTGATCACTTCCTGAGCGTCAGAAGCCGGACACAGCTCCGAGGCCCCTGTGTCCACAGAGCTGGCACTTCTGAGGAGGAGGCGGGAGAACAGGAAGTACCTCAAGAACACCATATGCCACATTCTACTTATGTGAGTGTGCACGAGTGTGTGCATGCACACTTATGAATGCCCACATGAGCACACGTGCAGACGGAGGCTGGAGGTCAATCTCCGGTGTTCCTCAGGCCCCGCTGCCAACTTTCTGGTTTTGAGACAGTGTCTCTTTCTGACCTGGAACTCACCAAGTTGGCCAGCAATACCCAGAGATCTTCCTCAGCACTGGGGGTTATGCAATCACACCACCACACGCACCGCCACACGCACCACCATGCTCCACTTCTTACGTCGGTTCTGAGTACTAAACTTAGGTCCTCATGTTTGTGTGGCAAGCACTTCACTGACTAAACCATCACACACGCGCGTGCGCACGCGCGCACACACACACACAGCGCACAAACGTACATGCAGGCAAAATATCCATAGACATAAAGTAAAAATAAATCTGAAAAAAAAGACACTTTAAAGGACCAAAGGGGAAAATATTAAAGGGAAAAAGTTCTAAAGGAAAATAGAGGGTCTCGCCAGCCCTCAGCGGAAGAGTGGGGTACAGGCAAAGGGCTCTCTACAGTCTTCATGTTTTGTCTTCATGGTTCCCAGCACCTTGAGACTGCATCCAACCTCAGGTTCTCATTGCATTTCCAGCCTCTCACCCTCAACCCAGCTAACTGATATTCTTCTCCCATGATTCCCTCTGCTGCCCCTGCCCAGCTTGCCCACCTGTCTCCACTGCTAGGAACATCCTTCTATGCCCTCACCCACCTCACCCTTTCTGCTCTTGCTCAACTCAGCTGTGCTTGAACTAGGCCTTCGAGAAATAGGTGGACCTGGGGAGGGCTCAGCTCAGCTCTCTCCTCTTGGTCCCCCGGCCAGGGGAGGGCTGAGGTGGAGCTGGAGGCCACTCACAGCGGCTGTGTGACTTCAGGCATCACCTGAGCCTTTTCTGGTCCCTGACTTCTCTGCTCTTTTGCTTCTGTTGACCTGCGACGATGTCTTGGGAGAGATGTGTCTGTGGCTCTTCACCCAGTTGTGCCAGGCCAGCTCGAGGCGGCTTTGAGCCCACGCCAGTGAAAGCCGCCCTGGGTCTTGAAGCTTTCTTATCCAAGCACCTGCTGGACTTTTCAGCTCTGAGCACTCTTACAGCACAGTCAAGGCAACTTACTCAACCACTCTGGGCACATCTCCTCCTATGTGAAAGTGCATACCCCTTGGGGCACTGTGGAAACCACAATGGTGTGCCTAGCGAGTGGCAGACCAGCACCTGCTGTTATAAACAGCGTGGAAAACCTGCTGCGTGGCCCACTGTCCTGGGCTGGCCTGGTCCTCGCTCTCTTCCTCTGCGAGGTCTGGTAGTGACAATATGCAGAAACCATGAATTCGTTTAACGCTGCTGGATTTGTGTTTTCCTGAAGCTGTTAAGGACAGAATTTACTTAAGTCAAAGTGACCAAGCCACCTCTGATCCACCCGCGCGGCCCGACAGGGATCCTGCCCTCCTCTCCGCAGACAAATGCCACTGGTTTTAATCCTATTTAACAAATTGATGCTAATGCGATGTGAAAGAAAATAATGGCCCTGGGGACATGGACTTCAACCCCAGGGCGATGGAGACTTAGGTCCTGACCAGATGCAATGAAAGACGTGCTCTGGGACCCTCGGCCTCTTCTAAAGTGAGTGGGGTGGTTCTTATCTGTCCGTGCAACTCTAGCATTAACTTTGGCTAGAGCCCATCCCTGCTGTTATTTATTAAGTGCCTCCTGTATGCAAAGTCATGCTCACTTTTCTCCCCACCCCACCCCCTCCCTTCCTCCTTTCCTCCCTCCATCCCAGCAGGGACTCACCACACTTCCCAAGGGAGGGCAGTGCTGAGGATCTGCCCACAGAGGAGGAAGTGGGGGCTGGGCCGGCTGCTGACGCAGCTGTGACGTCAGAGCCGGCCACAGGCGGCGGCCAGCCCGAGCTGCTGGTACCCCGTGTGCCTGCTGGCCATGGGCCCCCCGGCTCCCACCCCTTAACCCCTTCCCGGCTTCCCTTTCCCAGACGGCCATCCCCCAGCTGGCCTGGCCCACAAGATTCCCAGATTTCACAACCCGGGCTGGCGCTGACTCACGTACAGTAAGTTCGGGGAGAGAAACTCCCGGCTGCCTGGCGTCCCGTCCTGGGACAAGCCGGCCGCCAAGCCTGCCCTCCTCATAGACACAGCGTGGCTGGGATCTTCCCGCAGGGCTGCTGACCCACAGGGGAACGTGAACTGTGCCAGAATTCAAGGAGCCGTCCATGAGATTCTGGTGGCCACGTGCTCAGTCATGGCCTGCCGCCAAATCGCTGGTGGCCTGGAGTCATCCCCAACTCTAAGGCTAAGCTGTAGTGTTCTTAACTGGGAAAGGGGGTTGGTTGGTCACAAGACCAGCATCCTGGGTCAGGGCACGGACTGGGCGTGATGATCGTGAGCGAAGCAGAGCACAGGAAGTGGGGGTAAATATTATTGTTGTGACGTCACCTAATGACTCCAGAACCCTGGAGAGGCCGTCCCACCAGGGGTACCATCTTTCAGGACAACAGGCCCCAGGAAATGAGCCACCTTTAACTTAGTTCACCCTGTCTCCATTTGATCCCCGTGCACTAATCACGGTGTTCCAAAAGCTCGCGTCTGGTTCCAGAGTCGGCAGTGCATGAGGAAGGAAGCATTAAAACAATTGATTTTTGAGAAAGGGTTTGTGTGTGTGTGTGTGTGTGTAAGGCAGCTCACTCTGAAGCCTAGGTTGGCCTCACACTCAGGACCCTAAGCCTCAGTCTCTCCAGGGCAGAGGTTCCAGGCCTGCACCCCGACAAGTGGGCAGCAGGAGTAGGCAGCTTGAGATCACACTTGTGATTGGTTGGCTCTGTTTGACAGACAGCACAGGTGGATGATGGGAGCTGAGAGGTCCTGGGAGATTTAGATCAAGAGAGGAAGCCAGTGTATGCCTTGAGGACAGGATCCAGGCAGTGAGACCATGGCCTGTTGGAGGCACCTCTGAGACATCCAGTAGGGACAATGGTGGCAGGGACCCAAGCCATAGTTCACTTTGCTGGAAGTGGATGACACCTGACAAGGTCCCTGCTTCTTTTTTTTTTTTTTTTTTTTTTTGGAGCTGGGGACCCAACCCAGGGCCTTTGCGCTTCCTAGGCAAGCGCTCTACCACTGAGCTAAATCCCCCCAACCCCAAGGTCCCTGCTTCTTCCCACTGACCGGGGCCCACAGAGACATCTGGCCAGCACCCTGCTCATCTCCACAGACAGGGTGCTGCTCAGGGGCTTTGAGTCAAGGAGTGTGCAGAGTTCCGGGTTTGGTGACAACTTTCCCAGCTTTCTGGGAGTCAGAGCATCTAGAGTTTGATTCGCCACTGAGCTTAGAGGTGCCCGACCTTTCTGGAGGAACAGGAGAGGCAGACCTCTGGCTCTGCTGTCTTTCTCAACTCAGGGAGAGATGAAACATTGGAGCAAAGGGGACCAGGCGTGCTGCCCACACGTTTGAGTGCAGTGAGGAGGCCCTGGGAGCAAGGACACGCGGAGCCACAGCGTAGGGTACACTCAGCTTAGCTGGGGCCCCAGGAGGGGACAGACAGCATGAGGCTTACTCAGTGTCCTTGAAAATGTTTTGTGCTTTTTTTTTTTTTTTTTAACATGGAAGTGTATGTTCTTATTTAATTAGGATATGTGGGTGCGTGTGGGAGGATGTGCCTGCTATGGCACATGTGTGGAGGTTAAAGGTCAACTTATTCAGGTCGTTTCTCTCCTACCATGTAGGTCTCAGGGATCAGACTGGGGTCAGTTACACTTGGTGGCAGGATACTTAACCCTTGCATCCTCTTACTCTGTGTGTGTGTGTGTGTGTGTGTGTGTGTGTGTGTGTGTCTTTGTGTGTGTGTCTGTCTGTGTGTGTGTGTATGTGTGTCTGTGTGTGTCTGTGTGTGTCTATGTGTGCCTGTGTATGTGTGAGTGTACGTGAGTGTGTATGTGTCCATGCGTATGTATGTCTGTGTCTCTCTGTGTACGTTTGTGTATCCGTGTGTGTTTGTGAGTGTGTGTCTTTGTGTCTGTGTGTATGTTTGTATCTGTATATGTGTCTGTGTCTCTGTGTGTGTGTCTGTGTGTCTATGTATGGTATGTAATGCTCATGGGTGGGCTATGCAGATATGTGTGGGTACATATACATTTGAGTATTCCTGTGGAGATCAGAGGTCACCCTCTGGTATCTTCCTAGATTCCCCCTACACCTCATTTTTTGGGGTGCCTTTGGGATTCTGTCTCTCACTGGCCTGGAGCTCACCGTCTAGCCAAGGCTGCCTCGTGGGCTAGCCCCCGGCATCCACTGTCTGCACTTCTCTAACAGTGGGGTTAGACTATCATGCCTCGATTTAATGTGGGTGCTGGGGACTCAACTCAGGTCCTCAAGAGTGCATGGACAGCACTTACTGACAGGGCTATCCCCTCAGCCTCCTGAGGACATTTGAAAAGCATGCTTATTCCCACAAGAAGCCCTTTGTGCTCTCTTTTTAGCCGTGAGTCCAAGGCTATGGACCTGCTCACTACAGCTTAATGCAGGCCAGCCTGGAGAAGTAGTGGGGGTCACATGGTATCTACCGATCCAAAGGGGACAGCTGGAAGGGGGGGGCCCAGCTGCCACACCTTAGGCGTCTTGACTGAGGGACTCAAACCTGGCCTTCTTTTGTTCTGGGGTCTCAGGGCTGCTGGGAGGCCCAGGCTGGAACATTCTAGTGGGTAAGGCCCCTCCTTTCTAGGAGAGAGCTGGCCTGGGATTGAACCAGACCCTGACACCCCCTCCAGCCTGGGTAATTATCTGAAGTGTGGGCAGCTCCCACTTCCTGCCCCTTTCATCCCCGCTCCGGGGCTGCAGGCAACAATTAACCTCCCCAGTGCCCCTCTGAAGTAGGTTCTAGAGGCAGACATGTTATTAAACCCATTTTTTACAACTAGGTAAACTGAGGCAGAGACCACTGCAGCTGGAGCCTGTGGTTCCCCGTGACTCAGCAGCTGAGTTCACTCCTGCTTTGCTCTCACTCGCTCTCGGGGCTGTAGCCAGGTACCCCCCACCCCAGGCCAGGCCTGCGACAGGAGCTCTCACATAGACGGGCTCCAAGCTGATGGCGCTAGAATTTGACTCTGCTGTGTAACCCTGGGCAAGTCCGTTCTCCAGGTAGCAGGAAGATGTTTGCAGCCACCTTGTAGCTTTACCCTGGGCACCAAGCACTCATCTTTCTGTGATACAATCATTCTCCCCTCCGCACTGGCAAAACACTGTCCTCAGAGGTCAACCAACATCAGAGCCTTTGCACACGTAGAGCCACCTGCTCGGATGTCCCCCTGGTAGTGGCTCATCATTCTTGATACCAGGGCCACCTCTCCTCAGTTTAGAGAGAGCCCTGACCACGCCCCTCACCCACTTTGGGTGTCTCGAGGCTTAACTTCCTTGCCCTCTTTTCCAATCACATATACAAGTGGCTTGGATCCGTTTGATCCACAGGGAGTCCTTGAGCTCGGCCAGCGCACAGTAGGTGCTCATGAAATTGTGGCCTTCTTCTTTCTTGGCTGGCTCTGAGGTCAGCTGGGAGCCACTTTGTCTCTGGTCCCCTGCTCCCTCTTGGGAATGAAGTATGGACTAGATCCTGTGAGTCGCAGCCAGCCTTTCTGAGATTCCCAGTCCGGGTTCTCAGTGTCCCCAGCCTGGAGGTGGACAGTGGGAAAGAGAGGCCACGGGCCACCCTGGGTACAGGCGCTCGGTGCCATACATCCCACCTTTGGGCAGAGCCTTACAACCAGCCACTGGCTCCCTTGACACATCTGTCAGCACCCTTGGGGGAAAGAATTTGGAGAGGGGAGAAATAAGGAGAAAAGCAAGCAAGGTGTGAGGGGACTCGTCCCACACCTGTGTAAACAATGTCACCTTACACCCCGTCAAGCACCCTCGCCTTCCGTGCCCAGTCCTGGCCTTGTTTTCCTTGGCACAGGTACCCACAGAGTGGAATTCGGCCGAAGGGACCCAATTGTCATCTTCTAAGCATGTTCCCAGGCCGGGAACCGCCAGGGTTCTGACTGACACCCTACTCCTGTCCTCGGAAGTTCCAGAACGTTCCTGGGACTTGGGAGCCTTCGGCTCTGGCAGCTGTCCCGGAACACTGGAATGTTGGGACTCAAAGCTCCTTCCTGCCCGCCTTCCGGGAGGCACTTGAGGTTGGGACAGGGAAGTGAGGCCTGAGGTCAGAGTAGCCAGAGCAAGAGAGTCCCTAGCAGTGTCATTCATCCCTGGCAGTCGTACATCCCTTTCTCCCCAGGGACCTCCTGTGCCCATTCAGCTGCAAAGGACCAGGGCCCATGCAGTTCTTGGTTCAAGGATGATCGTGTGACTAAGGCTGTCCGAGGTCTCATGCTGGAGGATATGCGGTTTCCCCCTCGGCTCTATAGAGAGCAAGCCCAAGGCCGACACAAAGACAACCTCCCCCTCCCCCCCAGAAATGAACTAGGCTCCATGGTGTCCAAGCTTCCCACCTGAAGTCTTGCCCTAGGAAGCTCTGGCTCCACGGGCAGCCGGCTTGCCTCTTAGGTCTGGCTTTGTATCATTTACACACAGAAGGCTCTGACTGACTGGGAGGAGGGAAGGGAAGAGATCCAGGATAGAGGGAGCCGTAGAAGCAGAGACAGGAAGGGATTCATGCTATAAGGCTCCTCAGGGTAGGGTGTGCGCATTGGCCACAGGTTTGTGGTGGGAGGAAAGTATTCTGAAGAGAGGACACCCACCGGACAGCGTGGAGTGGTGAGAAGCAGACTGAACACCAGATTGAGCCCCACCAACACTCTCTCGTGTGCCAGGCTGCTGGTGTGTGCCTGGAGGCCCACACAGAACCATTTCTATAGCGCCCAGCGAGAGCACGGGCCGGTGGAGCGGCTCAGCTGCTCTGCTTCCTTGGACCTGGAGAAGCT
The DNA here is from genome assembly GCF_011064425.1 of Rattus rattus. Classification (NCBI taxonomy): domain Eukaryota; kingdom Metazoa; phylum Chordata; class Mammalia; order Rodentia; family Muridae; genus Rattus; species Rattus rattus. Next base: position 150,225,462 of record NC_046158.1, on the reverse strand, counting down.
TGATCCGGTGTCTGAAATCATCAGTGCTACTAGGTACCTTGCAAGTCCCTTCTGTGAACAGGAGAGAATCGGCCAGCTACAGCCGGTGGTGCATACCCCATACAGCGTGGTCTCTGGCTGCAGCACACGCGGAAGACATTTCTGGATTTAGATGTCCACAGCGTGGCCCCAGGAATGCAGCCGACAGAGGATGCCCTGTCTGTGCCAGTGTCTGTGCCAGTGTCCCAGCCTCTAGCACCACGTCACTTCAGAGCCTGTGTCTCCCGCCCCCTCCACTTCCAGGCCCTTCCTTCCCCAGTAGGATGCTCTTGAGATGCAGAGTCCTGTGTATATCGCTGTAATTTTCTTTTTTATTGCTGCATAGCATTCCACGAGGGGGAGGGACAGCAGCTTGGGGGGAATACTCAGGCTGTTTCCAGTTCTTAGCAGTTAGGAAACACGGAAACGTGTGAATGAGGGTCTGCGTGAGCACACTTTTCTTTGTCTTCATGTCAGGGACCAGTTTTCCATAGTGACTTGCACTCTGCGTTCACACCGGCGCCAGGGCCAAGTGCCTGTCGATTTGCCTCTTTATTAAGACTGTGTAACATCAGGCTTCTGCTTTTGTTAAATTTAATTTTAGCCATCCGAATGGATTACAATGTATGTAATGAGACACCGCTACAATGTTAATTGGGTTGGCTGATGAGTATCTTTTAAAGCATTAACGTTTCTAGCTACAAGGATTATTGGGCTAGTGAGAGGGCTCAGCACATAAAGAGATTGCTGCCAAGCCTGGCGACCTGAGTTCGATCCCCCGGACCCATGTAGTGGAAAGAGGTAACCCACTCCACTAAGTTGTCCTCTGACTTACAGACTCCAGGACCCATGGCACACACACGCCCCACCTCCACCCGTAATAAAATGTCCAATGAGAAGAAACCGACTGTCTGTTAGCAAATTAATGTGTGATGGTGGACCTGGAGAGACGGCGCAGCTGTTAAGAGCACTGGCTGCTCTTGCAGAGGACCCAGGCTCACTTCCCAGCGTCACGTGCTGGCTCACAACCCTCTGAACTCCAGAGGATCTGACACCCTCTTTTGGCCTCCGCAGGCACTGGGTATGTACATGGTGCACAGACATAACGTGCAGGCAAAACACTCAAACATGCAACGTTTAAGAAATAGTCTTTAAAGCATGGTTTCCAAGATTCTCCCAGCCCCGGCTCCCCGTTTTCCTCTCGCCAGCACCTTTGATGATTCTCTTGTTTTCTTTCATCTGATGAGCTTGATGGGCAGCGCATACTCCTGTGCTTCGCCTTGTTTTCAATTCTCGTGGCGATGCCAGATGTTTCCTTTGAAAATGAATATATTTGAGTAAGGAAAGCAAGATAACATGAAAGAAACCATTAAGTGGTAAACAGTTGGGGAAGGAGCTGGAACAAAAGTCACTGTGGCCACCCGGAGGTGCTCTGTCGGGAGTCAGACGCAGGACGCACCTCGGACCAGGTTGAGTGGTGGCTGGGCCCTGGGGTGAACTCAACACACACGATGCCTTCTGCCACTTTTGCGCTCCTCCTCGTCCTTCACCAGTCCTGGTGACTCTTCCTCTGTCCAGACCTTCCCTGGAACACTTGTCACACCCCGTTTTAACTTTCTAGTTCCCTCAACGTCTTCCTGGCTGGACGAGTGTGGACCCAGCTGCAGAGAGTCTGTCACACAGGTGCCAAAGAAAGAGCCTTTCACAGGGCAGGTGATACAGGATGGCAGGATGGCAGGATGGCAGGATGGCAAGATGGCGGAGACCCTTGGGTTGGTAGCATTATCTGGGTCACGACCAGGGCAGACTCACCAGACCACGATTTCTTCCTGGCTTTTGGCCTCGGTGTGAAAGACCTCTAAGTCCCACGCCTCCGGCTCCTGATTTCCCCCAACCCAGCATCTAACATTCTTATGAATTATTGAGAGACAGGATCTCATTGTGCAGACCAGGCTGGCCTTGACCTCCAGGCATTCCTCCTGCCTCGGCAATCCCAGTGCTGGGATGGTAACTGTGGTCCTGACTTCGTTATCTCTCTACCTGTTTATTTAAAGGCAGGGTCTCACACCACCCAGGCTGGTCTTGAACTCAACAGAGAAGGGTGACCTCGAACATCTGATCCTCCAGCCTCAGTCTCCTGACTCCTTAGTGGGTAGATTTGTGCCACGATGATGCCCAGTTTGTTAGGCACTGTGGATGGTAGCCAGGGCTTTGTGCATTTGAAGCAAAACCTCCAATTAGCCCTATTTATTTTTTAAAAAAATTTTTGCTTTGTTCTTTGAGACAGGGTCCCCACTCTGTAGCCTGGCTGACCGGGAAGTCAATCTTCCTGGTTCGGTTCCCACTCTATCTGTGCAGCACTGAGCACGCTAATTTTGGACTTTACTTGTGGGATCATCTGTTCCTTGCTGTGCTGTCAGCTCACAGGGCCTTTCTTCCTTTCTCTCAGCTCCCTAGAGACCTTACTCACACCGGGCAGTAGAAAGCACTGAATAAATAATTGAGTGGACGAATGAATGAATGAATGAATGAATGAGTGAATGGCTAAGCAAGATGTAAGCTGTCCTGTCTCATCTGAACTCATGGTGAGTTGAATCCACAGCCCATGTGTTGGGGGGTTGTGTAGAGACCCTCCAACCCGGGGCCATGTGTCCCCTACCCTGACTTCCCACTGGCTCTGTGCTGCAGGCTGGTCATGGCTCTAGCTGTCGGCCGAGGGACTTCCTGTGGGCTAGAAAGAAAGCCACTGGAGCTGGCACTAAAGGGCCGGAAACATCAAGGGATAGAAGGAAGTCTAGAAATTAACCATTAGCACGGGATGAGGACACTTTCCTGACTGTCCTCACCTCATGTCCACCCTAGAAGTGTTAGGAGGCTGCCTCCCGTGGGTACGTCCACTCCGTCTCTCCACCTAGCCCTAGAGGGAACCTTGCAAGGATCTGTGGTTCTGTCCACTCCCCTGCCTCCTCTGTGTGGTCCCAGGCAAACAGGTCTCAGTAGCTGCCCATGGCCAGTTTGAACACAGCCACGCTCCTCCCCATTTATCCTGCTCTTCATTAGTGTTTTCTGGATCTAAATTCATCCCTGTGTTATAGTTTTTTTCTGCCCCTTGTGTTTATGGGAGGTAGCATTCGAGACAAAATTAGCTTCTGATTAATACGCTGATATTGTCTACTTGAAGCAGGTGAAGATGAAGAGCTTGTGGTCTCCTCAGTCCTGTTCCGTCAGCCAAACTAAGCTGTGTGGGAACAAGCACCCGTACGCCTCCATTTAACCAGTGGTGGTTAAATCTGAAGCACAGGAGAAGTTAACCAGCCCATTCATTCTGAGAAAGGGCGTTTAGAGAAAGTGTATACCCGTCGGGGCAGTGGTGGCGCACGTCTCTAATCCCAGCACTTGGAGACGCAGAGGCAGGTAGATCTCTGAGTTCAAGACCAGCCTGCTGTATGTAGTGAGTTCCAGAACAGCCAGAGCTACACAGAGAAACCTTGTCACACACACACACACACACACACACACACACACACACACACACGAAAGTATATATCACTAAGAACAGAGAAATGCAGGTGAAATGCAGGCGTGGGTGGGGTGGAGGCCATGTGTGCAAACTCAAGAAGTGACAAGACCTGCTGACCTCCGGGCCACTGACCACTCTGCACAGGGTGCCAGTCTGCAACCCACCATTCAGTTTTTCATAGTTGTACATCAATAGTAACATGCTTTCCGTCTGTCACTTCCGAAATGTAAATGACCCTAAGGCCATGAGGAATGCTTGCTTTGCACTCTGGAGAACTCAAAATCCGCACCCAGCCGTGACTACCGTGCAGACACTCAATGATGAATACACTGGAGTTAAAATGCTACTTCATGTTTCCTTTACGTGGAATCCATTTCTCGATTCCAGGGAAGTCTCTCTAGCGAGTCACGTCTGGAGATTTACTCCCCACTCGTCACTTCTAAATAGCACGTGTTCGGTTTTGTTTGCCTTTCTCGAGACAGGGTTTCTCTGTGCAGCCCTGGTTGTCCTAGAACTCCCTCTGTAGACCAGGCTGTCCTCGAACTCACAGATCCGCCTGCCTCTGCCTCCTGAGTGCTGGGGTTAAAGGCGTGTGCTACCAGGCTCACCTGGACTGATAATTTCTAACTTTCCTTTGTGCTGAAACAGTCGGGTTCCATTTCTCTTCACTGGCTTCTCTGTCTTCTTAGACGCTTGGGCAGGATTTTCCTTTTTTTATTCCAGGCACGTCACTTAAGAACCAATACCTGAAGCTTCCAAAACGTTGTGTCGCAAAGACGCCCTTGTCTGTGACGTTACCACAGGTAATTGCACCCTTCCTGATCAGCTTTTGATTTTCACTTGTTTTTTATTTTGGTTGTAATTTTCCCAGTTGACTGAGCCTCTGCAAACAGCCACCTTCCATACAATGACAACACTGCAAGGTTTGCTTTCTCTCTGAGGTTCTAGGCCCTCCACACGACCGACCCAGGCCAGCGCCCACAGAACAGTTCCTCAGCCACTTCTGGCCTTGCGGTGACATGTGGTCCTACAGTGCAGCAACTCTTCAGTTGCTCTCCCACGGGGACAATATCCCAAATACACTCAGAACCTGCTTTATTAAATACTGTGTTCAACCATTCCTGAAGTATCTGGAGTCACAGGAGCACTGGGGGTTCTTGAAGACACAGTGCTGCCCCCAGGTTTTGCCAAACACCGTCATTTGATGGTGTTCGAGTGTCCCTAGGTCTGCACCACCCTGGCTGGCCCTCACTCTGCTGCTCAGGTTTCACGATTGTTCCCCCCCCCTCTCTTTTTAATCTTGTGTGTGTGTGTGTGTGTGTGTGTGTGTGTGTGTGTGTGTATTTAAGAGAGAAAGAGAGCACACAGGAACATGGGTACCATGGTGTGTGTGTAGGTCAGAAGATAACTTTGGGAGTCTGTCTTCATCTCCATCTTGCTCGAGGCAGGGTCTTTTAGTGTTCATCACTGAGTACCCCAGGCTAGCCTCTGGGCTTTCTCCTGATAACCTCCCATTTTACATACATGAGCTTCTATATGGGTGCTGAGGGATATGAACTCAAGTCTCCTTGCTTGCACAGCAAGCACTTACTCAGTAGCCATCTCTCTATCTGCCTCCCCTCGGCCCCGCTCCTCGCCAATGGCCTCATTTGTGTATCCCCCTGAGTCTACCTCACAAGTACTATAACTACAGTGGTGTACGTTATGCCTAGCTTCATGGCCCTTGGGGTTTGTTGTTGTTGTTGTTATTTAAATATTTTCTTTGTTGTTTGTTTTTAAGACAGAGTTTCTCTGCAAAGCTGTCCTGGAACTTGCGCTGCAGACCAGGCTGACCTTGAACTCACAGATCCACCTGCCTCAGCCTCCGGAGTGCTGGGACTCAGGGCGTGAGCCACCACTGCCTGGCTTAGAGGGTGTTTTCTAAATATAGCGGTAAGTGCGTTTCCCTTTTCTAGGAATAATGACACATATTCCTAATAACGAGTTTCCTTTAAGACTGTTTATTGGTGAGTATTACCGCAGGATTCAGCCAGCAAAACGTAAGGCAAAATCAAAGCCAGACACAGAGAACTTTGCATTCTCTCTCTGCCCTCCCACCCTCCGTCTCTCCCTCCTTCCTTTCTCCCTTTTCTTCCTCCCTTCCCTCTCCTCCTGAATCCCCAGCATGTGGCTAGAGAGGGTCTGGAACTCCCAATCCCTCTGCCTCTCCTCCCAAGTGCTGGCACGGTGGCCATAGCCCACATCAGCTTCAGTGGCTCTGGTCCCCTGAGAGCCACAGAGAGAACGGGCAGAGCTGGTGGCCTGAGGCTGAGGGGTGGGGCGGCTGCTTAGTGGGAGTCTTTTTGGGGTAGCCGTCCTTTGCAGGGGTGAGGTGGGGGGTGGCTAAACATGTTTTGTAACTAGTTGGGCATGATGCTTGCACCAAGATAACCTTACCCCATGCCAGCGCCTGGCTCACGGAAGCGTGAGTGCTGTGTGAGGTTCACCTCAGTAAACTATGCCTTAAAAACAACCAAACAAAACAATTCCTTTTTTAAAAAAAAGTATGGGCTGGAGAGATGGCTCAGTGGTTAAGAGCACTGACTGCTCTTCCAGAGGTCCTGAGTTCAAATCCCAGCAACCCCATGGTGGCTCACAACCAACTGTAATGGGATCTGATGCCCTCTTCTGGTGTGTCTGAAGACAGCCACAGTGTACTCATAGAATAAATAAACTTTTTTTTAAAAAAAATATGATTGGCTTTTAAGGCGACTTTGAAGTGAGGTCTGAAATGCTGGTGGGGTTGGGGTGCTCGGTGCTTGACAGTTTCCTGCCCTGGGGCGCCCTCCCTCTTGACCTGGCGTGAATCCGGCCTTAGTGAGGTCCAGAGGAGAGGACCCTCTTTGGAACGTAACCTCCCTAAGTGGGCCTTACTTTCTTCATCTGCACCCGGGCTGGACCCCAAACAACCTGACTGGTTTTCATTTAGTCAGACTTGGCCTCCAGATGTACTGGGATTCCAGAGGTGCGGCCCCACACCTGTCTTCCCTGAGGCTCCTGTCTCACAGGTTGAACCCTCACACAGGAAGCCACCCTCGGCCCTGGTGGGACCACAGGTGATGGCTTGGCGGGGACTCTGCGCTGTGGCCCAGGGATCATACACAAAGGCCTGGGAGGGTACACTGACTGACTCTCAGAGTGACTCTCAGAATACACCTCTTCTATCTATCCCTGGCCCCGCCCTGCCTGACTTACCTCTTTTCTGATCTTCTGGCTTCAGCCCATCTCCCTCGTCCACAACTCTGCCCCCTGAGAGATGGAATAAGGGAACTTATACAATCTCAGTCAGTCCCACGTCTCCTCTGCCCAGAACCTTCCCCATTCCCATCTCTTCCACAGTAAAAGCTAAAGTTCCCCCTCCTCGGTGGAAGGCCTAAGTGTCCCTCCGCCAGGGACAGTGTCTTGCCGTGGCTCACGCACATCAGGCTTCTACCCCAGGGCCCTTGCACCTGCTGTTCTCAGGCCCTGTACCACCCACCCTCTGTCACCTCCTCTCTGCAGGCCTCCGTTCAAATGCCACTTGCTCCAGAAGCCTGATCTCTCAGAGGCTGCCAGGCTCCGGAAGTCTCTTCTTCCTTAGCAAACTTCTTGGCTGGGGTCCTGGGCCCAGCCCCATGACTCAGAATCTAGACATGCTTCCAGGCCTCCGCTGGATTTGGGCCGTCAGCCGTGGGGGCAGGTGGTGCCTGGCAGTACCTGGCACGGAGGCCTCAGCCTGAGTCCAGCTGTGGGAGGCAACCATGTCCATTCACCCAGGCTTCCGGGGTACAGGTGGGAAGGCATGGCATCCCCCCACCCAGGCTCACCTGACTTCACTAACAGCCTCTCACCCTGGCTGCCCTGCCCTGAGGGAGAAGCTGAGGCTCATCTGGGCCCCAGGTTGACTCATGTCGCTGGCCCATCCTCTGCCGCTGGCCGACCAGCCTCCCCCAACCTGAGAAGCCCAGCAGCCCTGTGCTACTAGGAAGCTTCACCCTGGTGAAGGTGCTTTCCCGAGCCTCCAGAGGCCTCTCTGTTCCTGTCAAGCCCAGCTGAGAGCCATCTCTAGCCAGAAGGGGGACAAGGGAGCAACACACCAGGCCACTGCAGGCCCTATGCTGGGCTCGACCTGCCCGGCAGCCAGC